>NC_052058.2:26695546-27030436 GCF_903992535.2 Arvicola amphibius | reverse complement strand
AAGGTTCTGGGACTGTCGTATCATACATGTTCTCATCATCCATGTGAGCCATAAGCAAGCTGGAGAGCTAGGGCAGATGACCCAACTCCTCTGTGTCTTGTCATTTGCTTTTCAAAAGGGATAGTAAGAGTCAAACCACGTATTAGCTACTTTTCTCACCACTGGGACCAGATCCCGACATGACAGTAAGCAACTCAGGGGAGGAAGGTTTTATTTCAGCTTACACTCCAAGAGGGGACAGCCATCATGCCTGAGAAAGCACAGGAGCAGGAATCGGAGGCCGTGGGTCATCTTGTGTCTATAGTCATGAAGCTAAGAGTGGATGGGAAGTCCACCTGAGCAACACCACTGCAGCCCACCCTGTTGATGTCCTTCCTAACTGGCTCCAAACACGAGTCCACAAGGACATTTCATCCTCAAACCACGATAACCACCATGTATCCATTCAACATCTAAACAGTGAACCCACTGAGACTGCTATAGATGCTGTGGGAGGAAGGAAAATGCCATCTAAGCACATAGACTTGAAAGCTGCCATCTTGTAGTGAGATAATGCAAAGGCAGTTTGGAGTACAGGTTGTGAACTATCTCCAAAAGCCATATTTCTACTTCTGGCACAGGTCACATTTCTCCTCACTGCTAGCTATGGTCCATGTGACTCCTTTCTGTGTTAAGTACACTTGCCAGGCCTAGTCTACACCATATCTTCATTGTCTTCTCCCATCAGCCAACCAATGAGAGGAAGAGAGTCCAGGTATATATGGAAGAAGGCTGGACCCCAGATGAGACTGCATGGAGCCTGTTCCCTGCCAGTGTGAAGCAGAGCGTGACAGAGCAATGGGTACGGTGCTGTTGCTTTAAGCCACTGAGATTTGAGGATTATTCTATATAATCACCAAAAGGATTTTAACCAAGACTAATCTGTAGCATTATTTGACCTGTTGTGTGCAAAAAAAAAAAATAAGTGATCAAGAGAACTAAAATTAAAATGATATTTTCATCTCTTCTGCTGTGTGTCACATAGGATAAGTCCAAAGCAGAAAGAGGAAGCCCCAGAGACAGAGGGAAAGCCAACTCTAGTTCCAGCACCAGAGAGAGCCTTAGAAAGAGAGAGAGAGAGAGACCTGGAAAGAGAAAGAAACCCAAAGAAAGACACCTCTAGAGAGAAATAACTTCAAGAGAGAGAAAAACACCAGAGAGAGAGAGAGAGAGAGACATAGACAGAGAGAGACAGAGAGAGAGAGAGAGAGAGAGAGAGAGAGAGAGAGAGAGAGAGAGAGAGAGAGAGAGAGAGAAACTTTGGAGGAAGGAGAGAGGAGAGAGGGAGGGAGGGAGGGGAGAGGGAGGGAAAGAAGGAGAGCATGAGAAAGGAAGTCAATAACATTGAACGCTTCTATCAGCTGGTGTGAATTTTACACCTAGTGTATCTGGTCACCCAGAATTCCTAAGGGAACCGGTTCACTCTCAGCCCCATGCTTTCAAATGTCAAACAGCTACCAGAGACAAATGAAGCTGCAGCTCCCCTGGAGCCTAGGGCCTCCTCCCCACTCTCCTGGACTGTAGCTGTCCTTGGGTCTGGCCACCTGGCCCTGCCATTGGATCTCAAAAGCATTCCCTCTGGACAGGGGTCCTCTGACCAGCAACATTCTTCTATGATTTTACCCAAGCAAACACTAAAACTGGGAGAAAGGCTCAGGTGTATCCTATGGCCCAATGGCAGGACAGCAAAGAAAAGGGATGCCCCGTCTGGGATGGGAGAGGAGGCGAGCTCAAGGTGGGACACAGATCCAATAGGCATCCCTCATGTACACATGGAACTCGCCAGCCACCAGTGGATGGGTCATCTGAATTTCCCAGTAGGTAAAAAGTACTTCGCAAAAGAAGCCCTTTTCCTTCCTAGCTCTTAAATTAGAGACTTAACACAAGGCTTGTTGTGGATATAGAGTTCGGGATATAGAGAAGGATAAATACAAAAACCAAAATGTCCTTTTTCTTCTTCTCTTAAATTACCAGGGTCACCTAATTAACAGCACTTCCAGCTGGGTGGGACTATTCCCCGTCTTCAGAACCTCCTCACCCCCCCCACAGGTTGGGATCATTTTAGTCTTTTAATTTTTTGTTACATAAATAGGATCATACAATACATATTCTCATTACAAATTGCTTTCCTTCCCTTAATAATTTATTATAAGTCTCCTTCCAGATGGATATAATTAGTTCTAACTTAGTCTCTTTAAATAGCTGTCTAATATTGCCTGGAAGAAAGAGCTGGTGCATGCTGGATCTCCAAACATCATCAATTTTGAGAGTTAATAACGGTTGTTGATTTATTTTTGGAGGGAAGTGAAATGTTAACTACACCAATTCGTGTAAGGAAGCATGCGACTTCCAGCGAGGGTAGGACATCTCGAGACGCCAGCGTGAGAAGAAACGCGTTGCTTTGAGGTGGATAGAAAGTTCCTACCGGGGAAACTAAGGTCCTGCTAGGTGTTGGTGCAGAAGCCCCTCCGGTGCAGGCTTCCTCTTGAGGGGTGGGCTGGGCCAGCACTGGGTTGTTCTTTGCCGGCACAATTGTCTCACTACCTCTTGGGCCCAGCTCAGGAAGGGGTGGGGAAAGAGCTGCAGGCATTAGCATGCAGGTCACGCAGCCTCGCTTTGTTCTCTTGGCTGAGGTCAGATGGAATAAATCAATCAGCCTTCGCATCCAAAGTCCTTCAACGTGTCCTGGAGCCTTCCAGGCCATGTGTGCTCTGGCCCAGCTTTGAGTTGCCTGTGAGAGTCTACAGGAGCAAACAGAACCGAAGAGCTCCCTGGGGCAAGCAGCTGCTCCCAGGACCCCATCTACTCTGGAGGTTCTCTCTGTTCCCAGGGCATTTGTGTTTTAGGTGGGAGCAGCCAGCTCAGACTCTTGGAGATGTAAGAACATGCACTTGGAATCGCTCGCCCTTCCAGAACCATGTTATATGCTTATCACACCAAACTCCGGCTCCCTGAATTCTACAAACAGGATGCTGATCTCAGAGAGTCCATGATCGTCCTGTATGTGCATTAACACAGCACAAAGGTGGGCTTCTTCCATTAGCCAGTCTGACTCTAACAGTTCACGTTCTTGAGACCCTGAACATCCCTGTAGCTGTCCTAGCCTCCCAGCTCCAACTGTGCTGTTAATATACCCTGTTCAGGCCTCCAAATCCAAGACCCAAGTTGGGTCCTGCATGGCAAAGCTAACTAGAGCCACAAAAACTAAAAGAAACACCCCAGACCTCCGTCTGTCCACCACCAGCTAGGTTGGTAAGCACAGTATCTTTCGAGTTTGTCCATGCTTCTGGCCAGAATGACAAGCTTGATATAACCAGGCTCCGAGGCTTGCCCAGACCTTTCGTTTTACGCATAAGTAGAGCAGATGGTGGATGTGACTTGGTAGGTGGGTGGTAGGAGTTTAGAGTGAGTGACAGGGTGGCATGGTGGAGTAGTGACAGCAGGAACACAAGGGTGGAATCGAGCAGGTTTGGGGCAAATCATAGCCCCTGGGTCAAGGCAGCCTTGGGCAGTTTTTTAATAAATAAACCTGTACCATGGCAGAGCATTCAGGGCTGTCCCCGGCTGATTTTACTCTACATTGGGAAAGCTATATAGTCTCCACAGAGACAGTATGTCACTCCATGTCTAAAATACTCTACCACTGCCTTGCACACTCACGTGCGCGCATGCGTGCGCACGCACACAGATTGTTTTCTGATCCCTGGGAAAGACAGAGGCATGCAGGCAGATATGTGACTTCATAGTTCACAGACAGTTGTGAAGCTTACGGGGTCCATTGTGTTCTGATGTGGGCATGTAATAGGCACACCAGTCATGGCAATGTGCCATCGAGCAATAATTATTATTTGGTCAAAAGCATTACCCCAGCTCCCTAGCACACTTTTATACAAAGCATCTAGAATATTATAGTCGGGGGGCCTCATCCCAGCCCCCTTGGCATCCCTCTTTGGAATACTGGGCAGGAAACTCCTTTTCAAGCCCCCTCCTCTAGGAGTTGCCTCTGTCCAAACTCCACCTCTGAGAAAGCCCGCCAAATGGTGACCCCTCCCCAGGGAGGGTCAGGACCACTCCCACAGGCTACTTAAACTGCCCCCCCACCCCAGAATGAACAAACACGTGGCCTCTGGGTTTTGCGTGGTCTCCCCTTCTCTCTCTCTCTTTCCCTCTTCGTGCTTTCTGGGTGCCACCAGGGAGCATTGCCTTAAACATGGGCATCTTTTATACGGTTTAATTCGGTCTGATTGGAATTATTTGCATCGGCGGGGAGGCTTGTTTTAAGAAAAAACCTAACAATTATCATTACATTGCATGCACGTGAAAACGAGGAAGAAATGTGGGAAAAAGAATGGAGGAAAAGAAAACATTTAATTTTTCCTGAAATGGATGAGGCTCTTCACAATTAGACCTTTTCTGTTAATCTCCAGATTAATAGAATTAACAGGACACAATCTCCTAATAGTCTCCATTGCCTCAGATATAAAAGGTGCTGAAGGGAAGGGACAACAGGCACAGGCTGAGTCAAGAGACATTTCCAGAAATGACAGGGTGAGCATGTTATAGTCTATGGGGTGGGAAGCAGGTTGTCCCCAGGAGAAAAATCTCCCC
Source organism: Arvicola amphibius (assembly GCF_903992535.2). Classification (NCBI taxonomy): domain Eukaryota; kingdom Metazoa; phylum Chordata; class Mammalia; order Rodentia; family Cricetidae; genus Arvicola; species Arvicola amphibius. The sequence continues at coordinate 27,025,789 of NC_052058.2, read as the reverse complement.
CAACGAACTATTCAGAAGAACAGCATACAGTATCAGGTCTCACATACAGGGGATTCCTTGCCTCCCTCAGTAACCAACTACCTCAGAATGGTATGAGAAGTCAAGCTCCCCTCTAGACCTCTCCTATTGAGAGCAGATCAGAAGTCCTGGGGGTATTCTCAAGGGTCATTGTACCCTCAGGTAGCCTTCATGAAGTCACTCTGGGCTGGGTTTAATCCTGGACACAATCTTGTAAAGCATTAGCTCCATATGAGATGAGGGTTTGTGTGGGCAAGCTTAATTCAGACCAATCTGATCCCAGAGTTCACACTAAACTGCTCAACTATACTTCCTGGGGTCAGAGGTTTACTTTATGCAACCTCAATAAAAAGTGACTTTGTCACCTGACCAGTCACAGAAGGTCTGTGGAACATTCTGGAGTGTAAAACAGGCTCACTTCAGGTACCGGAAGTCTGCTTTGGTCAATGGCCAGGCATTTGCACATTCAAACAGATGGTTCTATCCCCATTAGGAAAGTTAGCAGCACTGGCTACTGGTAAACAAGCAAGTTCATTGCTGTCCAGCTCCTACAGAGTCAGTTTTCTTGTTTCCTATGTGAAGAGGCTTGAGAAAGGGCTGTAAACTTCAGCATTAGGGAGTGCAGAAAACCGAGTATTTCATGCTTTCAGAAGGTCAGAAGCTCCAGAAGGCCAATTCAATGAGGGGGAGGGGGAAGCGGGTATGGATCAAACAGCAAAGTAGCTGAGACATATTTGTGGCACTGGGGATGAGGGCTTGGAAATGTCTACGGAGGGACCATGGCTGTGTGTTTCAGGGCATGGAGACCTGTCAATATGGCTATTCTCCAAGGATGTGGGCAGAAAGCACCCTTGATAGCCAAAGAAGTGCACCGTAGAAACTGTGTTAGCCTCCAGCAGGCCAATTTGTTCTCATATTACACACTTGGCTGGCTGTGTTGCGAGACCCTTGAGTTGGGGATCTGTTTCAGGCACCCCCGCCCAGTGAGGGTTGACACAGCATGGTTGATAAGTCAACAGAATGCAGAAGCCACAGCCGGATTAAGAAGGCTGTTTTATTTTGGTGCCCTGGACTTCAAGCAGATTAAATAATCAAAAAGGCCGGGCCACCGGGGTCATGTTTGAATGCTACAGCTGTTCAGTAAGGTCTGACCAACATTCTTTATGTGGCTCGCTGTCTGAATGGGGGAGGCAGAGGAGATCCCAGGGAGGCTGACACTGTGAGAAAAAAGACGGGACACAATCAAAAGATCCTCTTATGGAAAAGGACCACAGCAGACGGAGACAAGGGGGTGGGCTGCTTAAATCAGTGACCTCCTGCAAGCAGCAACTGTTTTCTGCAGCAGAGAAAGCCCATGCTGGATCCCGGAAAAGTGAATAGAAAGCTGGACATCAGGTTTGCTGTGGCCTGGGTGTGTTGATCTGTAAGCACACAAAGCCGGTTCGTGTTGGCTGAGGGCTCGCACTGCAGAGACTGAGCCATGAAAGGTGAGCGGTAATGAATTCCACTGCCTCTATCCCACAAGTCACCCACGAAGAGAAGGAAGGGGTCCCCTTGGAGAAATGGCTCTGAGAAATCAATTTCAACCCGTCTTTCTTAAAACAGTGGACAGATGCAAAAAATATTTCTCAGTGGGAAGATGGATGTTTCACCATGCTGAGCGGCGGTGGGGCAGGCAGCTGGAGACAAATGTGTGTAGCTGGGGGTGTAGACACGCACTTGGGTTGCCATGGGCCATTTCATAGACAATGTGGTACCTTGAGTTGGAGTTCATTTATTATTCCCTTTGGGGAAGTGGGAGGTCAAGAAAAGAGGAACAAACTGGCCCCCATCTCAGGAAGGTAAGCCTTTTGTTTTTATAAGGGGACTGGGTGAAGAAACATACTCTAGACTTTGAGAATTGGTCCCCTGCAACCAATTAACACTTCCGTCTCAGACAACAGTGATGATGTCGTCGGGTGATTTCTAATGGAAAGACATTTGGGCTTTGAAAGAAGTCATTTGGATATCTGAAAAATTACAGAAAGAAAAACCAGGGCTGTAGCCTTTTGTTGAGGAAGGACTGTGATTTTTCATGTCTCTTGAACTAAATCAAAGCAAGCAACATCCCTTGGAAAGTTCCTCTTTTGCTTGCCTTACAGGCCTGGGCACTAGACTCCAGGAGCAGAGTTCAAAGCAGGGAAATCAAGATGTAGTACATTTGACAGTCATGCTATGTTTCCCCCTAGGTGAAGCCCAAACCACCAACAAACAAATAACCTTCCCTTGAAAGCCTTTGTGCCGATAACCACTCTCGGTTTTGAATAGCATTCAGTGGCCCTGTAAATGCCTCTACGGTTCAAACAAGTGCTCTTGACAGATGCTTGCCATACTTAGAAATTCAAATCCCAGGAGAGAAAAAGGGAGGGAGACAGTACTTTGAAGAATGATTAAGCAGTTTTTTAAGAAAATATCAGTCCTTACAATGAACCCCACTCTGGATTCTGGGGAGCCCTCCCCCACATCCCTATATAACCTTGGAGTGTTGGGTCAGGGAGCTTTTACAGCATCATTTGTGATAAAGAGAGAAGGGAACCCTGGCACCTCAAATGCCCCTTCCTTGATGAGAGACGAGTGGATACTGAATTTGACATGGTCACACACAAAACATGCCATATTAGTTAAAAGAAGTTAATGAAAAATTAGTTAAAAAGTTAAATGAAGAAGCTTTTAAATACCCATATGGATCCACAGTTTTGACTAAACAGAACAGATTGCAGAGAGGATACACTTATGATTACATTTATATGGATTTATTTTAAAACCAGTTCAGCACCATATAAATCCCTCCCCAACTGCTGCCCCATGTTGCTCTCGAGTATTTGGTAGAGGAGTGTGGCATATTAGAATTCTCACAGATTCTGTAGACACTGCCTACTCAGGACCACACTACCTGTGAATTCCCGGGCTGGTAGAGACCATTGCTCATACAGAGGCTGGCTCTCCCTTCTGTTTCAGGTATTCTGCTGCTGTTTTCCAGTGTGAGCATCCTGCTCCCAGGTGTGGGTAGCTGCCCCAAGAAATGTTTCTGCCACCGACCTTCGAACTCTGTGGACTGCAGTGGCCAGGGGCTGTCCAAGATTCCTCCTGATCTACCCCCATGGACGCTAACCCTGCTCTTACAAGATAACCAGATCCACTGGCTTCCTGCTCTTGCATTCAGGTCTGTGCCACTGCTCAGCACCCTAAATTTATCCAACAACTCTCTTTCGAATCTGGCATCAGAGGCTTTCTATGGGCTTCGGCACTTGGAGGTTTTAAACCTAACCCAAAATTCCCTGCTTTCCCTGGAAACTAGCCTTGCCCATGCCCTACCTGGACTCAGGCAGCTGGATCTGTCATCCAACGGCCTTAATCTACTGCCCACATCCCTGGGCAAGCCTTGGGAGAACCTGACTGTGTTTGCCGTGCAGCAGAATAGTCTCCAACATCTGGAGCGTACACTTCTGGAGGCCATGCCCAAGGTGAGGCTGGTACTTTTGAAGGACAACCCTTGGAAATGTGACTGCCACTTGGTGGGTCTGAAACTATGGCTGGAGAGATTCACCTTTGCAGGTTAGTAGTGTGTCTTAGGGATGCTGTTGTGGGCATCACCAGTCAAAGATGGACCTCTTCCATCCTTCGCATCTCAAGAGGATTGAGATGTAGGGTTTTGCACATCTTAATATGGATGCCATGCCAATTTCAGAGTGTGGCAAAGGAGTAAGCGTCTGTTGGAGTTTGGAGAAAGTTTCCATGTGGGTATTTCTGCTTATCACAGTGTGCGTGCAGATGACATGGGCTTCTATCCAGGAATTGGGCACCAGAGGATTCTTAGCTTTAATTTCCAAGCATGATCTGATCGAGGTTGAGACTCTCCCTCCTTAAGACAGCTTCCCCCTCTTTCCAGTTCTACCTAATGATGGCTGTAAATCTTACCAAATACTGAAACTAGGTCCAGAAAGCCCACCCCCTGTCTAAAGTTACTATTTTTTTAAACAGAAGCCTAAATCTAAGTAAAAGAGCCCAGGATATTAGAGGGAGTAAACTTTGGAAATTACGCTATAACCTATAGACTAAGGGCCAAACTTGCCTGTTTTTTTTTCTGTTTATAAATAAAGCTTGATTTGAACACAGCCATACCATTTCATTATATACTGAACAGGTATCTTATACCAGAGGCTATGGTGGAGCAGTTGTGACAGAAACCACATAGTACACCTTACAGTCCTTGCTATCTGAGACGAGAGAGAAAAACTTGGCAGTCTCTGTTGTCATTGGGAAAGGGAAGCCCAGAGAAGATCAGTGACTGACCTGAGGTTGCACGGGAGAAGCCCGAGAGTGAGGAGACAGCAGGACAGTTGGGCCATGGTCTCACGCTCTTTCCTGAGCCCCATATTGCTTCTCTGAGCTCTACTCCTGCGCTCCTCTCCTTGAATGTCCTTGATGTGCCAGGCACTACTCCAGACCCAGAGAAAAAGTCAGAGAATGTGGACAGCTTATCGTTATGAAGGTGATGTTGGAAGGGTAAAAACAGATATTATTTAAAATAATAGATAAAGGTACGGATGGGTTCAGACGGCAGTGCTAAGACAGGCAGGCAGGGGCAAATGTGAAGTTGGGAGAGAATGTGTTCCAGTTTAGATAGGATGGGGAAGAAAAGACTCCCAAGATACTAACATGTGTAAGAACCAGAAGCAGGAAAGGAAGAAGGGACGATAACGGTGGGGGTGGGGCACAACATGTGTGAAGGGGCTGGTGACGAGGTAACATGGCTTAGTGAGAGACAACCAAGGGAGTCTGGGTGGAGATAATGCCCAGGACATTGTGGGTGCTGGCCCAGTCCCCATGCATGTGCAGAGCAGGTGCCCTGCCTGGACTTGATCTTAAGGGAGGTGGGAAGTCCTAAGGGGTTCTCGCCTAGGGAACAGTATGATCTGACCACTGTGTAAAACGCCACTCTGTTAACTCTCAGGGCAGAGAAAAGGCTGTTGAAGCCAGTGTGACTTTAGTGGATCAGAGAAAAGGCGACAGTGGCCCAAACCAGGGCTGTAACAAGTGATTGGCATGTGGAACAATGTAGTGGTAGAGACCACTGAGGGGTTGGAGGAAGAGATGGACTGGGAGAAGGAGAAAGCAATTACGAGAGATTCTTTTGTATTTTATTCTGCTTTGTAACTACATAAATGATGATGCTGTTAGCAGATAGGGAATGGGGCAGTGGGAGAGTCTGGGGAAATGCTCAGTGGAATATTCAGGAAGGGAACATATTTGAAATACTTGTCACTTAGTTCGGGGGGGGGGGAGCTTTGTTGGTGACTGTGAGCTTGGGCCCATTGCTCAGGAAGATCTAAGAGCTGCAGATAGGAGTTAGAGGGGGGAAAGGCAGCATTTGGAGGCACGATCTATATACAGTAAGAACTCAAACTTGCAACATCAAATTCAGAAGTTTCTCAACAGTCTAAGAGCAATCAATACATTGCCAACCAACCAATGTTGAAGTTAACTCACAATGGCAACTCCATAACTTAGTAACATTATTCTGATAGGTCAAAAACAAAAGCAAGCCCATCTGGAGGTGAGGTGGCTAGAGCCATTGCTTTCATAACCAGACCATAGGCATAAAACAAACCATCCCCCCAAATAGGGAGTTTCACCAAGGAAGAACATTTGTCAGTGTTAAAAAGAAGCACGTAGTTTCTAGACCTAGGACATCTGCAGCAGTGCAGGCAGGACTGGCATCCTCCTCTTCAGTCATAAACCTGGACCAGGGCTACCCAGCTGACTGTGCTATGGCTCATTCTGGTCCCTTGATCCAGCAATGCTCTAAAGTGATGCTTCTCAAGCCAGGATAGTGGCCCTTTACAGGGAAAGGCAAAATCAGATCAGGGTGCCATGACCTGGTGTTCCAGCATAAAGGACAGAAAGTATGAACTAGATGCAAAACATGGGAGACAGCCAGCCCGCTTCTGTATTCGCTGCCTAAAACTAAGCTAATGGGTAGATGCTAGTCTGAACTGTTACAAAGACAAACACTGAAGGTATCAGCCAAAGCAGCGTAATTAAGATCACAGACTGCCCTGACTTCAGACATGTATGCTTAAGTCTATCGCCTACTTGTGTGAGAGTCCAAAGAGATTGGGAGTGAGGTCTTCATCCCATGCAATCATTTGGGGATCTAAGCTTCCTTGGATTGTAATCCCACTAACTTTGTCTCATGACATCTAAGGTCGCCACCAACACATCACACAGAGGACCATCCTGGAGATTTTTCTTGCCCTGGAAGTAGCATTCTTGCATCCACGGGGTAAAGCTCAGTCTCGTGGCCCTAAAGTGACACCCAAAAGATTTGGAAAATGTAGTATCCTGTCTGCCTAAGGGCAAAAAGATTTGTTTTGTCCGTGTAGAACCATCTTTCCTTGACCCAAGCATACATACAGGAAGGTAAATGATCATCTTTTATTCACATGTGGACCCATCCTTTTATGTTGATGGCTGAACAGTTGACACAATATATCCATTGGAGGAGTCCCCAGAACAGTCTTGAAAAGAGAATTTCATGATTATTCTTCTCTCCCCCACCTCCAGGAATGCAAGCAGAGGCTCGGAGTGAGGTTGTAACTTTACGGAATAGAACAGTTAGCTTATCTACAGACCTAAGATCTGAACTCAGTTTCCTCCGAGACAGAGGTGAAACATTATCAGTGTCAGGTGGGGGACAATGGAGATTGGGAGTTGGAGCTTCTTGTTCTCTCAACTTTTCTAAGAGAGAGACACTCATGCTGAAATCAGCAGATTTGCCTCTGGGGTCATAGTCCCTAAGATGGCAGTGGAGTTGGAAGGAGCTGCACACCAGGCTACGGAGACTCTGCCAGCCACAGGCTCTGCCTTCCTGCCATATCCAGGCATTCACATTAGGCCTTTCCTTTGCTCCGAGTCTTGAGGCTATGGATTTTAGTGCAGTTCTAGAGTGGAAAGTGGATCTAGAGAAAACCTGAAATCTGGAGAGGACACACAATGTACCATTGCCTGGGTGAACATCAGCCAGTGAAGCCGCCTGACCTAGCAGTTGGGGATCTCCTTGTGGAAGCCACGCTGCACTGTGGTTGGATTAAATGCCTTTGCTCCCCTTGGGTTTCTGTATCTCTAACCTCTTGCCTTGACACACAGCTCCTAGTAAGGGTTGCCGTGGCCAGGTACAAAGGTAGGTAAGATCCACAGAGGCAGAGCCCCTGTCATCTCAGCCCTTGGGTGGAGTGCTGGGCTCAGCTGGGACAAATACTTTGTCCCTCTAGCTTCACGAACACCAGTGGTTCAGGAAATTCCTCTTTGGTCTTTTTTCTTTAAAACCAGGATCCATGCCTCAAAGGATTAATGCAGAAGCTGGAGTACTGGGGGGAGGGAGTCTGGTGTGTGTCGTTCAACTTTAAGCAATAGCAGCAAAAAGAGAGTGTGTTGGATTTTGACACTGTCATCAACCACGGAGTTTTTGAGCCATGTGGCAGATCTTGTATTATGAGGTGGCTCTATCTATTTGTAGATCACTGATGACTCATCTTACCATGATTAGATAACACGGATGGGCGTACAACTCCCAAAGCCTGAACTACTACGTAATGGCACGTGCCAATAACGCTGAAGTGACAACCAGTGTATGTGCCTTTTTGGCATTAATTTAAAAATTTCCCTATGATGTATATTGAGAATCTGCAATCTGCACTTGCGAAGGGAAAGCGTCACCCTCCCCTGGGTGAAGTTTGTAAGACAGCTTGAGAGAAACAAGCCACCGGTCCTATGGGTCCCGCTTTTCTGCCACTGCCATGGTCCCAGAACATGCCAGAGAGGAAGAAGCAGAAAGAGGGAAGCGTACTGGAGGTGGAGGGGGCTGGGTTTGGGTGTTGATTTATCCACTCACATCCTGTGTGAATTAAAAAAAATTCCTTATAAGAGAGAACGGGGGGACTTTAAGCTGTCAGGTCAGACACAACTAGGATGTCCCGATGGCAGAAAACTTGAAGTTCATGCATGTGAATCTGAATAGTGGACCGGTGTACCCTGCAGCAGTACTGCAGGGAAGGATAGCTATCACATATGCCTAAGGGTCTCAGTCACCTTAGAGAGACCAAGACCTACAGTGAATAACTCCTTGAGACACTTGGAACTCAAAGTCGTAACTGTCAGGAAGCCCCATAAAATGAGCCTCTTAAATCCCATGAACTAAACATAAGGTATTGTCAGATGCTCGGAGACCAACAACTCAGGGAAAACGTGTTGATAGAGATGCAGGGTCTTTGCAGTTAACACACAAACACAAGAATGGCTATTCGCAGCTGGGCGGTGGTGGCGCACACCTTTAATCCCAGCACTCGGGAGGCAGAGGCAGGCGGATCTCTGAGTTCAAGGCCAGCCTGGTCTACAAGAGCTAGTTCCAGGACAGGCTCTAGAAACTACAGGGAAACCCTGTCACAAAAAAACAAACAAACAAACAAAAAAAGAATGGCTATTCGCTTTGTGCTTTCTTAGATTTCCAGTGAGAATCTGGCAGGAAAGGTGGGGAATGGGTGGGAGGGTTAGTGGAAGTCACAATGTCTTTGGCTGTTGGGCCCTCATGGTCCCTGTCAGCATGTGCCCAGTGGTCCCCACAGCCTTTATATAATAGTAAGGAAACTTGGTTTCTAATAAATTCTTAGCAATAAGGAATTCTCTAGTCTGTGGCAGGCTGAGGACTTTGGAACGTTGTCATATCAAAGCTTCATTGCTGCCCTTTGCTTTGTGTCTTGAAGGGGGAGTAACAGACAGTGCCATCTGCAGGCTGCCTGAGCCCTGGAAGGGAAGAGAGCTCCTCTCCATTCCCCACGAACTCTACCAACCCTGTCCTCTGCCTTCTCCACATCTGGCACCCTCACTAGGTCAGCAGCCTGGTTCTGCCCCTCAAGAGGTCCACAAGCCTTCTGAGGATAACTCTGGACAGCAAGATTCCTTGGAGTGTGAGACCAAACCCAAACCAAAGCCAACCAACCTGCGCCATGCTGTGGCTACTGTGGTCATCACCGGGGTGGTATGTGGGATCGTTTGTCTCATGATGTTGGCGGCTGCTATCTACGGCTGTACCTATGCAGCTATCACAGCCCAGTACCACGGGAGACTCTTAGCATCCACCCGTGAGTCTGAGAAGATGGGAAGCAAGGAGCCAATGGACCATTCAGCAGCCCGAGAGCCGCCATGTCAAAGTCCTCCTTGATCACCGAGGGCCCGGAGAAACGTCTGAGTGGCCCTCATGTGCTTCACTGCTGTCGTCCCATGTTTTGTCTCCCCAAAACAACTAAGAGAAAACATGTGTCAAGTTTTTTTTTTAAAATACCCAAGTTTATGGAAGAAATTTATGGTGTAGCTTTCAAATATCATAGATAAAATAGGCATACCTTGCAATCGGGAAGTTCAGACAATGAGTCTATGCACAGGAACATGAGAAAGGGAGAGGCCATCGCTTGTAGGTATCTTTCCCCCGATTAACTTTTTCTGCAGAGCAACAGGAATGCTGACCTCTGTGCCAATAGGCGTTCTTAGGAGCTTTGGGGGCCACCAGTTGGAGTGCCTGGGAAGAGGTTGGTGATCTTACCCGAGGGGTACTGGATGCCTCTATAATTCAAGTTCATGCTAGATCGGCGGGACTTTTAGATGTTGTGCATGTTACATATTTAGTGGAAATGTCTGTTGGTTGGGAATTTCATAGCTGGCCACAAGAGTCAGATTATATTTGATTTTCTAAATCAGAAAACCATTTGGGGCTTTCTAAGCTGCAGGAGAAGACAAGAGTTCCATGTCTGGTTAATGGGACTCAGGCCTGGAGCCTGGGCAAGTTTTTTTTTTTTTTTTTTTTTTTTTTTTTTTTTTGATGTGAAGGCACACAGAGAGAATGGATGAGCCAGGATACAGGGCAGATATTACCAGAAGGCCACATCCACCAACCAGCTGGAACCTTACTAGAACTCACAGCAGGGACCAACCAGCTGGAACCTTACCCCAGTGCTCACAGCAGGGATGAATTTAGATTAGTCTGAATAGTGCGTGTGTTTCTGCATCGGCACACACAATGCACAGAGGGCATGGATTTGTACAGCTACACCCACACATAAACACCCTCAGAGCAATCAGCTTACCCACTAATGAAACGCAGCCATGTCGGGTGGGAGCCAGTAGCTGTTGATCATCACCCAGATGGTACGCTCACCACTCTGGGATAGGAAGGAAGAAGGAAGTTTGAGGGGCAGGGGAGTTACTGGGGCACTCAAGGTACTTGGTGCAGACATCCTGGCTAATGTTGACGCATGGCTTTAAAGAGTTCAGGTACGGCTTGCTAAGACCACAGACTCTGTCCCAGAGAGTTGCATGCAAAGTGAATTTTTGTAAATTGAATCATCGTTTTAATGCAGCAGGGGAGCTTGCTATTTAAAGGGACCTTTCATGGAATCTTTTCTGTAATGGAAATAATTGGCTCCAGATTGATGCATTTTTCAAATTTGCATTTCTATGCTAGGGTTTCTTAAAGTGGAATATACCTATACCTACTTTTTCTGTTTATACAACAGGCACATTTTTAGATTATAACTACTTCGCGCAGGAAGAGAGCACAGAGGAGTTAAAGACATGCTAAAAGCAGAAAATGACAAATATGGGGCAAACTTTCCTCTGGAGCCCATGACAGACATTGTTAATCAATCCCAGCACACTTTGCAGCTGAGCCTCAAATATACCACAGATGGTCTCTTAAGACAGCACTATAGGCAACTAGAACTAATCAGTTGGAGTTGGTTCAAAGGATAAAGCACATTTGCCATTCAGGGTACTGGCTCTACTTAGCCCTCCAGGCCATGTAAAAGTTGGTTTGGATCTCCAGTCAGTAGTCTATTCCCAAACGGGAACACAAATAGTACACGCACGTGTCAGGATGGACAGACACCTAGCCAGCTATAAGTGTGTGAACCTTGCACACTGCTGAGTGGGCTAAGGGTTGAGTGTCTCTTTGGAGTATCAATTCAGCTACACAGTTTCAGCTAAAGTGTGAATAGCCAGCACTCTAAATATCGAAATAAAACTGGATACATAAAATTCTAAGTTTAAAAGCACAATGTATATATGAATGGAAAGTCACAGAGAATGCATCAGTATGTGCAATTAATATGTATTAGTGGTTACAATGTTAAAAAGACCAGAACAGAAAGAGTTCCCAAGGAAGGCCCATGGCTACACGGGCTGTCACTTACCATGATACCTCCTCTGTAGTGTGCCAAGGTGGCCGATTTAACTGTGTGGTGACTGAGTTCCTACTCCAAGGATATAGCCACTAGTTTCAAGCCACAAAAGCATGTCTCTCCATTGTCAGAACTGTGCCTTTGTTGTTGTTGTTGTTGGCCCAGAATGGAATGTGAGAGGAAATTGAGAAGGTTCGTTATTTTGTATCTCCATTTGACCAAATGTTATTCAAGCTCACACTGTTAGCCGGCATGGGCCAAACTGTTTTCCATGAGCATTCCACATGGAATTCTGACACTCCCATGAAAGATGCCTGAGCTACCACATGCCCAACAACTCCCAGGGCCAACAGCACAAGCCTCCTCTAATGAGTGATTTAAGACTGCCAGTCGCCTGTGCCCTGCCAATGCTTCGGAGGTGCTGTAGGTTAGCCTGGACCTCAGAGATTACATAAAAGCCTTTCCAGTACACAGCACAAACCATGAATGTGGCCCAAACCCACGCTTGTCAACATTCTAATCCTATAAGATATCGAAGCACAGATGACAACACAGGCAGACGGCTTCTAGTTTAATAGGTAGCCTTTAAGCGAAGGATTTACGTGCTACATATGTACACTCAAATTTCCATCATTCGCCGGCAGTCACCACACACAGCAGTTGGCAATGAAAATAATTACTTACTCTGAAATGTCAACAGCTTCTCAGCACAGAAAAAATATAAATCAAGTTGTTTAGATGAACAAACGTGGAGTTATCATTTGTTAATACGAGAAATGAAATGTTTTAATTGCAAAATGCTCTGCAGATGAAAGACCCAGTTTTCAGGGAATTCTGCAAGAACCACAAATTATCTTTCCCAAGCACTGCAGCTCACGAGGGGCAATTTACAAACGCCACACAGATTATTTTCAGCTGCTTATTACTGCTGTCCTATTCATAGATTCCCCTGTAAGAATGTCTGTCCAGCACCGTGCCAGGCTGGAGGAGATGCGAAGGCCAAAACTCATGCTTAGTGTCCGTTGTTTCTGAGAAAGTCATCTGAAATGTTCCACTTTCAATAAAGGTGGTGCAACATTGTGGTGAGAGGAAGGTGGTCTTTGCTTAAGCAGGGTACCGAGTTCACAGGCGCCGTAACTTTTTACCATGAAGTCCGTGCGAAAGGCATGGAAAACACACAAGGGGTTGTGAGGAGAAAGATCGGCTAGCAGAGCAGAAGAGCCCGCGGCTACAGCAGGACCTCAGACCCTGCCGATAAGCATCGTGTGCTCAAGATGATAGAATGCCAGCAGAAGAAGGTGTGATCTCATTTTGCCGTACAAAAATATAAAGCTAAAGAGAGACCCACACCTTGGTTTCCTGCCGAAGGTTCCTGGAAATCAAATCCCATTACCGATGCTAAGAACTACTCCTGAAAACCCCTTGGTCTCTCACTCTAAAACCAGTGTTTCTCAGCCTGTGCATTGCAATCCCTTTGCAGTCAAAGGATCCTTTCACACGGGTCACATCAGATATTAGCATTATGATTCACAACAGTAGCAAAATTACAGTCATGAAGAAGGAATGAAGTAATTTAAGTTCCGGGGTCACTGCAGCCTGAGGAACTGTATTAAAGGGTCATCGCATTAGGAAGGTTGAAAACCATTGTTCTCAATATTGAAAGAAGTGGCTATATTGGTTTCCAAAGTAATCTGTCTGTACCCCGTGTTCATAGTTATATAGCTGTGGTGATATTTTGTTTGTGATCTAACAAAGCTCTCTTGAAGATCAGAGTGTGGAGCTAAGCCGCTAATTAGCTGTAGAGGTCCAACAGTGGTGGCTCGCATCTTTAATCCCAGCACTCAGGAGACAGAGGCAGGTGGATCTCTGCGAGTTCAAGGCCACCCTGGGCTACGTGAGATTGATTCAGTCTAAAAGAGAAACAGAGCCAGGTGGTGATGGCTCACACCTTTAAACACAGTACTTGGGAATCACGTGCCTTTAATCCCAGCACCAGGAAGGTGGAGAGGGCTGGGCAGAGAGAGGAATGTAATGTGGGAGGAGACAGGAGCTCAGGCATTCAGTCTGAAGATTCATGGTGACAGGGTCTTGTCCCATTTGGTTTGAGTACTCTGTAGATGTAAGAAGTCTATCTGGTGGTTGCTGCTCTGCTTCTCTGATCTTTCAGCTTTCACCCTTGATATCTGACTCTGGGTTTTTTATTATTAAGACCAATTAGGTTCATGCTACATATAACAGTCTTTCGAAACCTGTAACTTCCCATGCAGATCATCACTGTGTCCGGTGTAGTTAAAACCCCACCAGTAGATCTACCATATATTCTACTATCAGAAACCTACAAACACACCAACCTACAAGGTGTACACGAGCTGGATTATCTAGAGAACTCCAAGGGACCATCCTGTTCCCCCTCTTGATAGAAATTCTTCATATTTTAATGCTCAAATTGCAATGAGATCTCAAAGAGGCCTTTGTCTCACTCAGAGACTCGATTTTATATCATACTGGCCTGCTTTGACAAGACAGCTGGCATCTTTTCCCACACCAAAGACACTGAGTGTTCCAAATCCTCTGGATAGGTAAGCAGTCATGCAGTCTCCCAGGGCCATTAAGAAGATCCAGAAAATGAATCAAAGGAGCCAGGAAAGGCCCTGAAGAACAATATGTCTAGGCCTGGAAAATTCCAGAACAGTTCACCGCGGGCATTGCTACAGAGCACAGAAAACTCATCAGTTGGTTCCTGACCAGACTCAGAATCCAGTTAAATCTGTTTCCCATGCACTCACAACAGATCAACTAGCGCTGACACAGGGGAATAAAGCGATGTGCTACTTTGATATAGTTCAGTGCCTTTATTTTACAGATAGGTGACCGAATGGAAAAGGGAAAAAACAACTTTCCAAAAGTCACACACAGTTCTCTGTGTGTCCGATAAACCTAGATGCAAAAGCATGTAATTAGCATGAATAATACAAACTAATCCCCCATTAACTTCTGCTCATTGTGCAGTCAGCCACACTATCTAGACTCTGACATCATCGTACTCCTCATTTAGATAAAATCAATAATAGCACCATCATCAACATTTACTGATGTGGTGCTGGCTGGCTTTACATCAGTTTGACACAAGCTAGAGTCACTTGGGAAGAGGAGACTTCAATTGAGAAAATGTCCCAATTAGGATTGGCCTGTAGGCATTTTCCTTAATTGATGGCTAATGTGGTCAGGCCCAGCTCACAGTGGGTGGCACCACCCTTGGGTAGGTGGCCTTAGGTGTTATAAGAGAAAGTCATTGGGAAAGAAGCCTATAAGAAGTGTTCTTCCATGGCTTCTGCTTCAGCCCCTGCCTACAGGTTCCTGCCTTGAATTTCTGCCCTGACATCCTTTGATGACAACTATAATGTGGGACTGTAAGATGAAATTAACACTTGCCTTCCCAGGTTGCTTTTGGTTATGGTGTTTTATACCAATATTAGAAAGAGAAGACAAACATCCAATTTGGAGCCAAGTATTTTCTAAACATATTAAGCAATTATCTATCTTATAATGCAAACCTTACTTACTGCTACATTGCACATGAGCCTAAAAAAGCACATTTGCCTAAGGTTATCCCACAGTAAATGGTAGAATACAAATCCAAATACAAATTGTTGCCCAGTATTATGTCAACTTAACATATGCTAGATTTATCTGAAAGGAAGGAACCTCAATTTGGAAAATACCTCCATAATATCTGGCAATAGGGCATTTTCTTAATTAGTGATGAATGGAGGAGGTCCTAGACCATTGTGGGTGGGGCCATCCCTGGGCTGGTGGTCCTGGATTCTATAAGAAAGCAGGCTGAGCAAGCCATGGGGAGCAAGCCAGTAAGCAGCACCCTCCATGGCCTCTGCATCAGCTCTGTCTTCAGGTTCCTGCCCTGGCCTCCTTCACTGACGGCCTGCAGTGTGGAGTGTGAGCCAAGTAACCCTTTCCTCACCCACTTGCTTTTTGGTCATGGCGTTTCATCCCAGCAGTTGAAACCCTAAGACACAAGTTTTTTTTCTCTCCCAAACCTAGGTGCTTTTCAAGAGTAAACATGTCCCTTTTGTTGTTTGTTTTGAGTTTTGCTTGTTTGTTTGCTTGTTTTTTTGAGACAAGGTTTCTCTGTGGAGCCTTGGCTGTCCTGGAACGCCTTCTCTAGACCAGACTGGCCTCAAACTCAAAGA
This sequence comes from Arvicola amphibius, assembly GCF_903992535.2. Lineage (NCBI taxonomy): Eukaryota > Metazoa > Chordata > Mammalia > Rodentia > Cricetidae > Arvicola > Arvicola amphibius. The sequence goes on along the minus strand of NC_052058.2, from coordinate 27,010,293 downwards.
GATACACCCGCCACTGCTTCCTGATGCCTGGGATTAAAGGTGCACATTACCACTACCTGGCAAGTTTTCAGTTATCTATGTATCTATGTATCTATCTATGTATCTATGTATCTATCTATGTATCTATCTATCTATCTATCTATCTATCTATCTATCTATCTATCTATCTATCTACCATATCCATTTATTTATTTATTTTAATCTATCTATTTATAATCTTTTTTTTGTTGTTATTTTGGGGTTTTTTTGAGACAGGGTTTCTCTGTAGCTTTGGAGCCTGTCCTGGTACTCACTCTGTAGATCAGGCTGGCCTTGAACTCAGAGAGATCTATCAGTCTCTGTCTCCCAAGTGCTGGAATTAAAGGCGTGTGACACCACCGCCTGGCTCAGTTTTTTAAACTAACAGTTTTGGCTAGCATACAACACAATGGTTTTGTTATGACATCTTTACACACGTGTATCACTGTGGTTTGATGTCTTTACACACGTGTTTCACCGTGCTTTACTCACGCTCATTCCCTGTACCCTCTCCTGACTTCCCTCCCCACTTCTATTGGTTCCACTCCCCCCTCAGAAAATTCCCTTTCTGATTTTATAGTTCATATGTATAAATGCATGCCTGCATGTATGCTGATCCTAGATTTTTCACATGAAAGAAACGTGCTATTTGTCTTCCCCCATTATCCTCTCGTGTTCCCTTCATTTTTTTTCCCCTCTAATACATGGACTATGCTAAAGATTCAGGCTTTTGCCTCTGAGTAAACTGGGAAGTCAACAGAGTTTTGAATGAAGGAGACATGTGATATTATTTGTTTTGTGACATGATTGCTGTGGCTCCTAGTTAGCCTCGATGGTGAGGGTTCCGAGAAGAGAGAACCAGAGAAAAGACCATGTGGACAGAGCTAAGGGTAAGCTGTGCAAGTGAGGAGATGCTAGCCATCATCCAAAAATAATGCGCTGGATCATAAGTTGGGTAGGAAGAAAAGAGAATTAAAAGTATTTTTTAGGGACTAGTGAGATGGCTCATGCCTGCTGCTGAGTTTGATGACCTGGTTTGGATCCCTGGGGCTCACACAGTGAAAGAAGTTGTCCTCTGACCTCTATATGAAAGGTGTAGCATACACATGGACCCATACATAAATAAATATAAACAAATAAATAAAATTTAAAGAAGGAACAGCTTCAAGACCCTGATTCAAATCAACTGTAAAAATGAATAAGATGGCACATTTGAGGCAACCAGAAATTAGGTACATTAGGAATTCTTATTTTTAGGTACAATATCATGTTATCTGAGGATACAAAGAGGTCTGTATCATTTACCGATGTATACTAAAATCTTATGGAAAAATCATGATAGGACCACAATTTGGTTTAAAGTAAACTAGGGGCGGGGGTACAGTAGGGGATGGAGGTTGTGGCAGGAATGAGCGAAGGGAGCCAACCTAGGAATGTCTGGCTGGGATCATCACCAGTGTCTACACAATGCTCAGAACCTTGGTGATGGGGAGGACACAGAGGGGGAGCTCTGCAGTCTCTGACGCTTATAAGCTAGAGAGATGAATGAGTCAGACTAGGAAGGACCAGAACATTGAAGGGCAAGGGAGGGGAAGCACCAAGTAGGCAGCTGGCATAGAACAAGAAGAGGGGATCTCAGAGGGTCGATTTGGGCGTGTCTAATGTGGAAACCGCTTGGTGCCATCGCAGAACCTGACTGCTGTGGGTTGTAGAAAGAACTGGAAAAAGCACGAGAGAGGACTGTACAGCATAAAAGCATCATAAATGAATACGTACAACCGCAAACTCATTTTGGCTTAAGTCTGAACTAGTTCAGTTCAGGAAGGTGGAAGGCTTTACGAAGAAAAATATTTAAATACTCATGCCCTATGCTTCCACTCTGAAATCTCTCCTGATTGTTAAAAAAGATATATACTCCCATCTCCCATGACTTGAAGTGTGGATGACAGTCAGACATTGATCCTGCCATCACCTGGAGCTTCTATATTTTATTGATTTTTCAAGACAGGGTTTCTCTGTAGTTTGGGAGCCTGTCCTGGAACTAGCTCTTATAGACCAGGCTGGTCTTGAACTCAGAGATCGGCCTGCCTCTGCCTCCTGAGTGCCAGGATTAAAGGCATTTGCCACCACACAGCCAACTGGAGATTCTCACCCAAAAGAGACTCCAAGAACTGGCAGTGAGTATGACCTTTGGGGACAAAAGGTTGTGATCATGCTGTCTCTTTCTAATCACAGGCTGTGTAAGGCTTACTCCTTTGCATCATAAAGAGAGCACTTTCCCAAGGTTTATGAATCAGAGTGAAGATTAAGTAAGTTGCTGCCGGGACTGACAGAAGAATATGTACTTTTAGGAACCTTAGGACCTTTGGTTAGGATTTCTGTAAGACCACATACAACCAGGTACAACTGATGGACAAATTCTGATATGTGAAACTCTATGTCAACATTCATTTACATAACCTGATTTCAATAGCACCTCATTTCTATTAGAACACTATGAAAGAGGTGGGTGAAGAGGAGGTGGCCTTTGTGTGGTTTTGTTTTAAACAGACTGTGTGACATTTCCATCTTATAATAGTGTTAGTGAGGGTTTTTTGTTTTGTTTTGTTTTGTTTTTTGGAAAGAGCTGAGCAGTCAACATTTCTTTGAGTTGTGGTCCATACAGTTTCTATCCAACTACCCAGCTTTTCCATTTTGGTAAGAAAGTGTCTTCAGATGAAAGAGGTGTGGCTACATGCCAATACAACTTTATTTACAAAAACAGACAGCACATAAGCCACATGCTCTTCTATCTAGATAATGTAAAGAGCTCATACAACACAGCAAAATGACAAACCATTGTCATTTAAATACAGGCAAAAGCTTTAAATAGACATCTCTCTAGAAAAGAGGCACCAAGGGCCAAAAAGCTCAAGATCAGATGGACGCTCAGCATTGGTCAGTAGGGGAATGGCTCAGTGTCTGTAACTACAGTTCCAAAGGTTGCCCTCTTTGGGCTCTAAGGGTCCGGAGTATGCACACATGTACCTATACACAAGCATTCAAAGCCATAATGTTTTAAAAAGACAGTAATAATAAATATAACTATATCACAAGAAGATGCCTCCAGGCAAGATTTCACAGAGAACAACACCTGCGAAGGGGGATGGGGTGGGATGGCTCTTTAAAAATTCTAACCAAAGCACCCTATACTTTGATATACATGTGAAAAAAATGTATACATGAGAAGAAAGGCCCCTATGGGAGTGAGAAAGGGGGCAGCCGTGTGCTGACTTCCAAATATTTAATTAACACTAACTTTAATATGCAGCTCTACCAGGAATTCAGAGAGAAGTGCCTAACTTGCTGATACCGCGCTGCGTGCCCTGAGAACCTGTCACCCTGGGTATTCTGCTACCCCTGAGTTTTGAGCAGATGATGTGTTTTCTATCTCTGGTAAATCTGAAGCTCTGTCGCCCTTGGGAGCAGTGCCCTAGGGAGCTAACCCAGAGGCTCTGGCTCCTCGGGACTTGGGCTATTTTTACATCTAGAGTGGTGACCCTGTATGCGCGCTCTTTACAGACTTCTGCACCTCGCAGAGCAGCTGTTCTGAAGGACAACCCTAACTCTGAAATTCTGCTGCAGATACTAAACAGAGCGCAGGCTCCAACTAATCTCAAGTCCATTGCCATGACTGTTGTAATAACTCAGAGCGAAGACAGGATGTGGATTTCCATCTCCTCCTGGGCTCCCTCCTCACCTGCCTGTGAGCCCTCTGTTAAGAGTCTGCTAATTACCCTCAAACTGCATCATTCAGGTCTCCGAATGCCAACTAGAGACGTGTATATGTATAAGGGATCTCATCCCCAACCCATTCACATCCTTGGAGAAGGGGGTTGCTTCTTCCTGAGAGTTCTTCCCACAGAGATTTGCATGCTGGGTATATCTCGTACTTCAGGCTTCCACTCAGATAGCTCCCCGGTCACCTCAAAACTAAGAGGCATCGCCCTCACCACATACCCGTACACATGTTTGGGAAGGCAAGTGACTTCATTCTCTTTGCCACTGACAACCACACTTAATCTTTGTCTGGCTCTGATTTCTCAAGTATTTTTCTTCTTTCCCTCCCCCTTCTTACGTCTTTCCTTCCTTCACTTGCCTCCTTCTCATCCCTGTAAGACTTAGGGCTTCTCTATCTCCGGCACAAAGGGAAGCTCTCCCTTGGCAGTGGTACCCTTAGGTGGGCGATCCAGTGGAAGGAGTCTGCCCTGGACAGATGTGCCCCCGTTGAGAGTTCAACTAGCACCCACCTCATTTATTCCACACTGCCTTTTGTAGGACTTGCTCACAAGCGCATGTTCAGCTCTAGGCACCACCAGGAATGAAACGTATAGCTATTGAGAGGTTTAATGATGGTGCTTATTTTAAGCCAGTTTCTAGCTCACTACTCCTGACATTTTTGAACAGATCATTCTTTGTTTTGGATCAGTGGGCAAATTGTTCTTTTGGATGCTAGGCAGCATTTTTGCCCTTCACCTAGCAAATGGCAGTAGTACATTCTAACCAGTGGTAACAATTCTCTCTCTTTTTCTCTCTCTCTGATTGTGTGCACACACACATGCACACATACCTGTATGTGCATTCGGATGGTAGATGCATGTGAATGTATATATGCTTGCCTGTGAGGGCCTAAGGTCAAATTTGGATATCATTCCTCAGAAACCATCTGCCTTGTTCTTTTGTGACAAGGCCTTCCCAGGGTCTGAATCTATTTATCAGGATGGCATAGCTGGCCAGGGAGCCCTTCGGCTCCTCCTGTTCTTGCTTTCCCAGAAGCTGGGATTCCTTGCTTATGCTAAGCACATCTGGCATTTTCATATGGGTTCTAGAGATTCATTTCCTTGCACTATACTGACTGAGCTAGCTCCCTACTCCCAATATGCATTTTTTTAAATGATAAAACCACTTCCTTTGCTAGGATTTCACAAGCCAGAGGTTTACCCATGGCAGGCTTGACCCTGAATTCCTGAGATGTAGTTAGCTCATTGTGAGATTCCACCGAAGGAATGAGGTCAAGGAGGACGTTTGCTGGGAAGGTTTTGGGAAGATTACTCACACAACACTAACGAGGGCCCATCTTACACACTACACTTCGTTTAAATAGCACTTACCTGACAATAGCTAATGGCTAATGGCGCTAATCAATCACTTTCCTAATTATCTGTTTAAAATGAAATCTTCCCCTTCATTACACTGCCTTGAATTATGCAGATGAGACCACATAACCCACAGTTTGAAATTTTCCTTGTGAGAGGATCTAATGCAATCCATGTTCCTTGCTCAGGAGTGAGCTGGAGGGTCAGGGCCATCTTCCAATCTACTAAAATCATTGTCCTCCACAGCTTAAAGGCAGTGATTTTGGGATGTCATACCTCAATGAAATTATTATTTTAAAAGTTGTAGTGTGATAAATGAAGGCTTTAATGTCTAGGTTTTTGTGAAGATTATAATTAGCCGCTAGTCTAACACTTAACATTAGATACTAGGACTTCACTGAAAAGATAACTTTTGGTTTATCGATGCCATTTGAATGGGACAGCAAATGATTTCTCTATCCTTAAAATATTCACGTCATAGGATGGTGTGATTGTGGCGTGAACTCAAATTTTGCCAGTGAGAATCTCTGACTTGTAGTTGCATACCATGGCTCTTTTATCTGGCCTGTGGATCCTGTGATCCTGTAAAGCAAGGGACAACAAAGCCCATAGGCCTTGAATAACTTATTCAGGTCACGTCCCAGCATATGTACCGTAAGTATGTGAGAGGTCAAGTGAAACACAACTGGACCAACTTTAGATTTTGATGGGTTAAAATTTCAGAGCAATAATAATAATAATAACAACAACAAACTGCTAATAAGTCTTAACTAATTATTAAAAATTAAAGTATTATTTAATTATTTAAAAATTTTAATAATCTTTAAAATGCAGAAGTCTGAGCTGGAGTGATTGACCATCAGGCAAGCTAATTGCTCTGCAAATGTGGGCACTAGAGTCTGGTCTTCAGCATCTCTGTGGAAACTGCGTGGTGATAGTGGACTCAGGGATTCCTGAAGCCAGGTGATTAGCTTAACAAAGCAAAACACCAGGTCCACACTCAACCAGAGTCTACCTCAATGCACACAATAGAGAGTGACCAAAGAAAGCATCTGGGGTAGTTTGAATGTAGCTGGCCCCATAAGCTCCTAGTGAGAGGCAATATTAGGAGACGTGGCTTTGTTGGAGTAGGTATGGTCTTGTGGGAGGGAGTGTGTCACTGTGGGGCTGGTCTTTCAGGTTTCCTATGCTCAAGTTATGCCTAGTGACACAGATAACTTCCTGTTGCCTACAGAGTCAAGATGCAGGACTCCAAGCTCCTTCTCTAGCAGCATGCCTGCCGGCACGCCACCGTGTCCCGCCATGATGACAACAGACTGAACCTGAAGCTATAAGCCATGCAATTAAATGTTTTCCTTTATAAGAGTGAGTGGTCATGGTGTCTCTTCACAACAAGAGATACCCTGAGTAAAACAGTATCTTACCTCAACCCCAGGCTTCCCCACGAATACGCACATGCTTCTCTGCATATGCCCCAGCCAAACACGTACACATGCAAAAATCATTTTTTTAAAGAAATCTGAATAGCTGAGGTTAGGAATTTTGCATTTGTCAGATTCTCGTCAGTGATTAGGAAGGCAGGACAAAAATTTCAGGAGGAGTCCCCAGCAGGCCCACCCCTTTCACCATCTACTGTCTCAAGGTCCCCCTATCATCCTCCCCCCACACCAAGCATGCTATTATTCACCCTTGTATGGTAGAGACAGCACTGCAGAGAAGGTGGGCCTCCCCTACTGAGAGTCCAGTGGGGAACTAAGCCAACATGCTCTAGATAATTTATGGACCCCGAGCTGGTAAATTAGTAAGTTGGGGCAAGCTGGTTTCTGTGATCTCGGTTTGCTTGTAATTTTTCACTGAGGTCTGTCCACCATAGTCTGAACCCTCAGCTGGCCATGGTTTAGTGTGATAAAGAAAGATAAGTACAATCCTTGGCCTTTAGAACCTCCAGAAGACTACACAGGTCTTTAGTTCACTAGTCCTATGAAATCATGGCTTTTGATGATTTTATTTATTATTACTATGATATGTGTGTGCATGTGTTTCAGGGTTTGAACTCAGGCCATAAGGATGGTGTGCTCTTACCCGCTGAACCATCTCTCTCTTGCCCTCCATATTGTTACTAAAATTAAAATTTGCTGCTGTTTTATGCACGTGGTGAGGAGGGAAGGGTTGTCAACACAGAACCAGTTATTATTCATTGATAAGTCGAGTGCCTGGCAAAAGCAGGGGTCTTGTCCTATGGAATGAATGAATGAATGAATGAATGAATGAATGAGCAAGTGAGTAACTGAATGAAACAGAAGGCGAAAATGCACCACTCCTATACATCCTGGATTTTTGCATCTCTTCATGTATTTTCCTCTTTGTTCTCTTATACCATCTCCAAAGTGAGAATAAGGCAGGAACTAACAATCTCAACCTTGACTTAGACGGCGACTGACCCAGGACAATAATAATCCCAAGCCTGACTTAGATTGCTACTGACTCAGGACGATGAACTGAGCAAGGTACAAGACAAGTGGCAAATTCAAGCAGACCTTACATTCCAAGGTTTGTATGTCTCATCATAACAGCAAAATGGATTAGCATCTTGATACACACACACGAGTTTCCAAAGCTCTAGAGAGACTGGGTAGGCCCTGTCATGTCTCCTATTGCCCTGAGAAAGCAATTGAGTAAGCGAGGCACACTGCTGGCAGCTGGAAAGTTGGCAGAGTCCTCGAGAGGAGGCTGGGAAGTACTGTCAGAGGCCCAGAAGATGGATGGAGCCTGCTTATACACCGAGGCTGATGCACAAATGGAATCTTGCCCACTCCAACTGGCCTTTCTTCAAAGGTGGCATTGACAGATGAGTATCTCAATGTTTTTGTTTGAAAAAGAAAACAAGAAAAAGCAAGGAGAAAACCTCTTTCTACCCCCAAACTAGCACACATAGCTAATGAACACGAACACATGAGGTCAGGCTGTGCAAAGGGGCAGCCTCTCAATGCAGGGGAAGGGGTGGTCTCGGAACTATTTGCAAGGTTGTACACCTTTTCTTCCAGTTAAGTCTCAACTGCACACAAGGATTTCACTGGGACCCTAAATTCCTGTTGGTCGGCTGTGTCCCATCTGCTGCCAGAGGCCTGCAAAAGGGGACCAGGCCTGCTCACAAGTTCATCTTCATCTGCCTCTCCAACTCAAAAGGCCCCTTTAATTTCATAATGGTAAACAGTATCTGAGCAATTGGAGGAAAACACGGAGTGGATTGTTACAGACCCTCATCCCCTGGTGATTGACGTGAGAGTTGGGACAAAGTCCACAGAAACAGGGCATGAATTGAAGAGGCTGTTCTACTCTGGGAGAGAGAAAGGTCCCCCCGAGGTCACTGCCATCATGGGGCTGCGTCCACAGCAGTCTTCAAGATCAAAGCCAAGTGAGGCTGTTTTATTTCACGTCTCCCAAACAGAGTTGGGAAAATAAGGTCAGTAGTCACCCACTTTAAAAGGTCCAAACTAAATACAGCTCCCCGGGCAACCTTGTTTCTCGGCTTTGCTCTGTAATTATCTGTCGAATATGAGCACCAGTGGATACACACTTAGAAACAACAAGTCAGAGATGCCTTGCCTATGCCTGCAAGGTGAGCCAAACGGTCACCTGCCCGCATTCTCTGGCCAGCTGTGTAACTAAATATTAGATCAGCAAACCATTTGTAAATTATGTACTCCCTGTTAGCTTAGATGCACTGTTTCCAGGCCAGGGCATATACACTTGTAAAATAGTAAACATTTGCTCATACTTGAACATCCCTTTTTAACTGGGACAGAGGTGTCTGGGATAGGTGACTTTAGAAGCGACCTGGAACACCCATTATGGTCACTGAAGAAAAGACCCACAGGAAGAATTTTTTAAGAGAAATTCTGAACCAGATGGGTTACTTTTGTCTGACCTGGCCTTGGACAGACAGCTGTTGTCTATGACTCTAACCCCCAGAAGATAACATGCCTCCAGAATTAGCTGGCTGGAACAGCCCAGAGGTAAGCAAGTCTGACCTCCTTGAAGCAAAAATAAATCTTGCTGAGTGAAATGACCCTATCTCCTACTTTCCTCAAGGAACATGAGGCATTAAGTGACAGTATTTGAAGACAGCAGCCATGAATCCTCAGAGCCCATATCTGCAGGCTGATTAATTGTAGGTCTGCCTAGTTCAAGATAAGCTGCAGGTCAAACACATAAGACCGTCTTCCTTGTCATATCCAATAACCCAAGGATAACCAGAGTGGCTGTCCTCTGATCGTTCAGCCCCCTGCTAATATAATTATGATGCACAGGCCCTGTCAGAAAGGAAGTGGAGGGAACAACAGTGATTCCCAGCCAAAGAGCAAGTGCTTCAGTCAGCTCTGCTCCTCTGCTCCCTTCGGCCCCCTTTCTACAAATTACCATAGCACGCAGACATAGGCGTGGGTGTTCAAAGTCACTCTCAAGCCCAGCTCCATTAGGGACGCTGCCCCCAAAACAAATCACTCCCTTTGGTAAACATAGTTCGGATCAGGAGAGTGCTTGGCACATCTGACACATCCATCAACCGATGGATCCAGAAATGATGTATTAAGAATGGACTATGTGCCAGGCATGGTCTTAAGCCTTTATAGGAGAACTATGGCAGATTCCAGCCCTTCAGGACAAACGCCAGCCAGCCATAGGCAGTTGCTGGGGCTCCTATAGGATGAGAGCAGAGAAAAGGCTTCCTTGACAACCCAAGTCTTAATTGTAAAATGTTTTAGCTTTCCCCTGCTCACAAACCCAGCACCTGTGCATGCTTCTTGGTCTCTGAGAAGGTTATGTGTGCTAATATATGAAAAAAAAAAACCCTATAATTTCTTTGTATGCCCATCACGATCCTCACAGTATCCCTCAAGCTTTACCTGCTGTCAGGAAATTCTCACTATGTTTTCCAACTTTTCCCCTGTGCTCAGATTCAACAGGAACACTGGGAAGGATTCCTTCTTTTGCATACAACCCCATGAGCCTTTAGAATAGTGGTTCTCAACCTTCCTAATGCTGCGACCCTTTAAGATAGTCCTTCAAGTTGTGGTGACCTCCAACCATAAAATTATTTCATTGGTACTTCATAACTGTAGTTTTGCTACTGTTATGATTTGTAATGTAAATACTGATATACAGGATGTTCTCAGGCGACCACTGTGAAAGGGTTGTTCAGTCCCCAAAGGGTCGCAACCCACAGGTTGAGAAACACTATGCTAGCACCTCAGTGTGAAAGAGCTAGCGCAGAGCTGAAAGAGAAATTTTTGTTTTTCTCTTTTTGAAACCTACCTTTCGGGGTGTGAGCATACTAGACAAAAGAGAAGCCCTGCTCTTAACATACTTGATGACCAAAATCATTGGTTACCTGCCACCACGGGAGATTTCCGTTCATCCAGGAGCTGGATGGAAGTACTTGCTGTTACCACGTTGCTTTTGTTGACTGTTCCTATAGAAAACGAGAAAAGAAACTCACTATAGTAAAATAATGAAGGGTTCTGAGGCCCATGGATAGAAAACAACCATACTGGCCTGTGGTCATTCATACGCAAAGTGTTCTGGGACTCTGTCTCCAGAGCCCAGAATGCCCTAGGATGTGGACACTCTGCCATGGATGAGTTGTTGCCACCTGCTCTGAGCAGAATCCAGTTCTTCACGGTGAAGCCATCACAGGCTTTGTTAACTAACTCTGAAGTAGCTGACCGCTATAACTGATTTGCTATATAGATTTTAACTGGTTTGCAAACTTCAAATTTTAAAACCATTTCTTTTCTAAACAAAACACTCTGCATAGGAAGATAACTAGAATAGATAACAATAGAGTCCAACTATTAGTTTTGTATTAGTAAAATCAGTTCTAATATCCATTAACTACAAATCATGAGCATAAATTCTGAATTCCCAGTTAATCTGGTGCCTGCCTCAGAAAAAGGAGCTCAAGGAAGTGAGTTGAATGAAATCCATTGTGTTGAGAACCCCTTGAGAGGCTGTCCCTTGAACAGCCTGACCTGATATGTTCATGTTCATGTGTGCTAGTTTGGGAGTAGAGGAGGTTTTCTTCTTGTTTTTCTCTTGTTTTCTTTTTCAAACAGAAATATTGAGAACTAGGCAAGGCAAACCAAAACTGGAATAAACTAATGACCAAAGTAATTAAAAATTTTCTCTCAGACCAAGTCCAAATAACCAGGTCATCCCTGAGTAGTCAATACAAGCAGCTTTACCACAGTGGCAGGTACCTGGTGGTTTTATAGATTTTCCCTTGACTCTCAAAGAAACCTAAGTGAAAAGTAGCCAGAAAATCTTCTAAGATTGTATATTATTTTGTATATTATTCACAGTTTTACCATGAATGAAGCTAATTTTTTATTATGTAATCAGATTAAATGTTCAGTAAAAACCTGTTTCCATACCCGATACAAAGACAGTTTTAATTAATCAGAATAAGTTTTTTTCCTCTCAAGCATAATTATTCTAGAAGAACACAGAAAATGGTAACATAACGTGACAGCAGGGATCATCATCCCCATGTGAGCATACATGGGGAGCACTTTGGGGATCCTAGATCCACAGTGCAAGTCCCCATGTCATGGCCTGGATGGCTCTTCGCAGACTCAGAAGGTCAGCAAGCTAAGTATTGTTTTCTGCTTTAAGGGACTAAGATAAAGGAAAGTAAATGAGATTTAAATGCTGTTGTTCACAGGTCTGGGGTAGAACCAAAGTGCTAACGGTATCCTGGTTGGCACTTCCCAGCAATAAAGTTCTGTGTGGAGAGGTCTGACTAAGGGGCTGTGGAACCTGAGACACATATGTGAGAAACTACACATGTACAAGTATCCAAGCTCAAGGCCATAGGAAGAGAGTGCTTAAATTCCTCACACCAGAGAAGAGCCTACTAGCTATGCTCCTGCAATAGCTTCCCCTTATGAGAATCTCATCAATGATAATCCCCTTTCCTCGAGACTCTCCGTAAATGAAGGACTCTTATACACAATATGTCTCTCATAAGGCTTATGCCTGTCACTAGGTTCCCATGTGAGGGTAGTGTTTGAGAATTTTGGAACCCTGAAGAGGTGAAACTCTGGTGGAGGAAGTGAGTCACTTGAGGGAAAAGGGTTTCAATTGATGGTCTGGCCCCACTTCCTATTGAGTGCTGCTTTCTGGCTCTAAGTCCATCTGGACTCCGGCGCCCACTGCTTTGCCTTTGCTGTTGTGATGGAATGGGTCCCCTCAACTGTGAGCCCAACAAGCATGTCATTCCTCAGAGTGCTTTGACTGGGCACTTTGATGCAGAACAAGATAAGTGACTTCTTGTGGGTACCTCTTACTCTGCCCATCTATATCAGACCTCTGCCATCGTGTCTTCTGTAAGTGTCAGAGGCACTCTGTCTGCAGACACTGACATTCATGGGAATGAGTGACAGCAGCAGGTGACACTGTGGAACTTTTGTCTGTCAAGGTTGAGCAAGGAAGTTTGCAAGGGGTTGACAAACAACAGGTCCAAATATAAAGTGCAACCACTGAGAAACTTTCCAGAGCAGGCCAAACGAGACTGGGGTTCATTCTCTGAAGCTTCTAGAATGTTCTAGAGCCTTCTACAGAAAGCATATTGAAAGTTAAAAAGCCTGAGATGACAAAAATCCAGGAGCAACTGAAGTGCCCAATGTGTCTTCCATCTAAGTCTGGTTAAGCCAACACTTGGATTTCAGTGTATGTGAGGATTGGGTAACTTTAATTTATTTACAGTTTAAAACTATAAAAATTCTTTGTTCTATGGATCTCATTGGTTGCATCAGCCCTCAGTCAGTGAGTGAAGAGTATACAAAGCCTTGGTCCTACTGAGTGTGTGGTTACACAGCTGTAAGTAATCCTAGCTCTGGGGAGGCTGAGGCAGGAGAACTGATGACCATTAAGTTTCAGCTATCCTAGGCTAAAATCAGTGGGAGAGAGAGAGGGGAGAGAGAGAGAGAGAGAGAGAGAGAGAGAGAGAGAGAGAGAGAGAGAGAGAGAGAGAGAGAGAGAGAGAGAGATTGAATATGTCTGAGGGTATAAGTCACAGAAGTTTCTAGCAAAGAATGCCTTAACCTTCTATTACATGAATATTGAAAACAAATTGACTGAGAAGTTTGCCCTCAAATTCTATAGGATGCAAAATGTCATCCTTGTTTCTTAAAATGCTCTTTGCACCATTTGGTGAAGACACACCTCCACTGCATTGGAGGCTGTCACTTGAGTGGAACAAGTATCTTGTTCAGACTTGACCCAATGTTCTGCATTAGCTCTGAAGACTGAGATTGGCTCCTCTTAGGATTCAGGCAGACCCCCACAATGACCAGGCCAGCAGAGTGAATCAGAAAGACATGCCCCACCTGTGCTGAAAGGGATGGAGTAGACGAAGCTCCCCGGAAGCTGTTCAGCAGCTCGTCGGTACCAGAGAGGGAAGTGATCTGCATTGAAGATGTTTTCTTTGTCTCCAGCCTTCAGGAAGTCTCTGAAAATGAAGGAGAAGAGGACGGTACCACTCAAGGTCAAGATGCACACAGTGGACCCAAGAGCCTTTGTCAGGAGGGACCAGGGTTGGTTCTGAGAAGTCCAACCTGCCCTCCTCAGTCCAGGGGAGGCCCCGTCAATACTTCACCCAAAAACTTCTTTGTAGAGTCTGACAGTCAGATTCTGAGAATATATTTTTACTACATTAGGGAAACGACTGGCGCAGGTGTACGGGGGGGGGGGGGCAAAAGAGGCCCCCTCTTAGGACCTTCAGGTTCTTCTTTGTCTGTGTTCCTTCTCTCTTGGCACACAGAATGGCTCCCAGGACCTCATGGCCCCCTCTTCTTTCCTGGCCTCCCTGTCCCTTGCCCATGGCATTTCCTTCTATGGAGAACACAACAAATGCACATTCTCTTTCCCACCGCATCCTCCCGAAGTCAAAATCACTTTTCTTATTAAAGATTTTTTAGTAGATGCCTTATGTGTAGAGCTTATGGAGTACAAGTTAATTTTTAAAAAAATCTGTGCATCTATTTACAGAAAGAGTTGATTTGTAATGGTTGTCTCTGTCACTTCCCCAACTTAGCAGCATGTGTGTGTCTGTGTGTGTGTCTGTGTTTGTACATTATGAATGTGTTGTTTACAAAGTTCCAAATGCACCACAAAATATACTTCAGAAATTGTCTCCATCCCACGTGAATCTAAACACATGACACACGTAAGCTCTTATCTCACTCAAGTCTCTGAGCCCTTTGGTCACATAGCCTGCTTTTTTCCTGGGCCTAACTTACACATTGTCACATCTCTTTCCCCAAAGCCCTGTGGACAGTATTTTGCTCAGTGTTTTACATCTCTCTAAAGAGCCTTAAATATATAGTCATTGTGATAGCCAATGTTCCTTGTCAACTCAATGCCTAGGAGGCACGCTCTAGGCAGAACTGTGAGTGCCTGTCCAGATGAAGGTTAGTCTGTGAGGGATATGAGAAGAGTCATCTTAATTGTAGGAGGAGCGACTCACTGGGTGGAAGAATCCTAGACTTCATAAAATGAGGAAGGTAAGCTTAGCGCTTGTGTGGATTCATTAATCTGCTGTTGTCTCTGCTCTTGACTGTGAAGAAATGTGAACATTCTCTCAAGTTCTTACCATGACTTCCCTGCCATAATCAACTATAACCCAGAACTGTGAGGCAAATAACTCATTTCTTGCTTTAGCTCTTTTTCCATAGCAGTTGGAAAGGAAATCAAGATATTCCTCTTTACCTACAGCTTTGCTTTCTGTGTATTAGAAACTGGCAGTCAATCATGGTTGAAAAATATATATGGGAATTTTAAAAAATTAACTCGTGAGTTTTAAATTATGTGCCACTTTGATGAAAATTCTTGGAGTGTCACTTCATCCCACCAAGGACATGAGCACTCTTTGGCCTAACATATCTATGCTACATACATTACCAACCCTTTAGTCATTTGACATTTACCTGTGATTCAAGGTGCTTGTGACGACAGTGTTTATGTTAAAGTGGTCACAACCAATGTTACAAGACCTATCCCTTTCAACCCATATCCTCTCAGCATACAGAAGTAAATCATCTTATCTCAGAACATCCTAAAGTGATGGAGGAGGGTCATCTGTCTATGTGTTACTTTCATTGGTTAATAAAGAAACTGCCTTGGCCCTTTAATAGGACAGAAAATTAGGTGGGCAGAGTAAACAGAACAGAATGCTGGGAGAAAGAAGGCAGTGAGGCAGACGCCATAGCTCTCCTCACCGAGATGGAAGCAGGTAAAGATCTTTCCAGGTAAGCCACCACCTCGTGGTGCTACACAGATTATTAGAAATGGGTTAAAGCAAGATGTGAGAATTAGCCAGTAAGAGGCTGAAACTAATGGGCCAAGCAGTGTTTAAAAGAATACAGCTTCCGTGTAATTATTTCAGGTGTAAAGCTAGCCAGGCAGGAACGCAGCCCGCCGTTCCTCACTACACTAAAGAGAGCAAATAATGTAATATATTTTGAGAGAAGTAACTGACATTCATATAACTTTTATTATACTATACTGTTATAATTGCCTACTATGTTCTTGGACTAAAATTAACTTTTTCATAGGTATGATGTAGAGGAAAGATAGTATACAGAATTTGGAACTATCTAGTTTCAGATTCCCACTAAGAGTCTTGGAGCCTTGCTCCTAGGAGAAGGAGACTCCTGTTCTGAAGTCCAAATGAGTATCTGTTGACCTGACCTTCCTCCACAGACCACTGTTACTCTACAGCCTCTGGGCACTTTCTGCTGATAGGGAGATACTTGCACTGTCTGCAAGTATCTTTCAGGAAGCATGACAATTCAGGAAAAATGTCTAAGTATGGAAATAGGCATCACTTGGATCTGTAATGGCTTCATTTTCAGTCTATGGTTCAAGGAGAATATTATGTCCTTACTATGTTCTGACTTGGTGGTTTCATGAACTTTAGTATTCCATTCATAAAATCAATCTTTAGTTTTAGAATGTGACTTGTCAAGATTTTTTTTGATTCTCACCAAAGAAGTATATACTACTCTGTTAAAAGAAAACCCTTGACACAAGAGGCCACCTTCTAGTTCCCAATTCTGAAACTAGTGTCCCTGCAACCACATTACCAGGTCTCAGTTTTCTATAAAGATAGAAACATTGTTCCCCTCAGCATCCTCAGGCCTCAGCATTCAGCAGGCGCTCCACACAAGTTTAATACAGAGGATAAATATTATCCCATGTAGAGATAAAGCTCAGCAAGCATTTGAAACAGTTTTCTTTCTTTAAAGTATTTCCCCAATTTCCTGATTCCCTCAGTGATAGGGGTGACTATCTTCCTTTGTAAATGACCCATTGTGCTAATATTGTCACAAAATTGTGGTGCCCCTAGGACTTGCCACAGCCAACTTGCTATAGCTAGAGCTGCTTACGTCTGCTTACTAGCCCTCACTAACAACACTCCTTTCTAGAAATCTACCCTGAACTATTTTTTTTAGAAAAAATGATAAAATTTCCCTCATCTTACTCAGAATACCAAGTCTGACAGTGGGCATCCGTTGTAGGTCTCAGTAATGCTGTGGATTTGGCACTCACTGAGGCAGGGATGACTATTTAGGTTGCAGGGATCTGATTGTTACAATGACCAAAGGTGACTATAACCTATGCTGTCTAGGTGAGCAGAAAAGAGGCCCATGAGTAAATGTAGCCTGTCACTCTCAAGTGGGGGTCTGCTGTCTATCATGTCCACCTAACGAGGCCACCAGATTTGCAAGGTGCTACATTTTATTATTGCTATTTGCTTGTTTGCTTATTTGTATGTGTGAAAAAATTTATTTATTCTTTGATAATTTCATACATCATATTTTTATCATATCCTTTTCTGCCCCCCAACTTCTTCCAGATCCCATCCTCTCCTTATGCACACAACTTCATGTTCTTTCTCTTTTAAAAAGAAAAAGAAGAGAAAAATGGCACTAAAATTATGATTCTGGTTTATACTGACCAATTACTCCTCAGCACACAGTCTATCCTGTAGTATGGTTGATATGGCTAGTGCCATGCCACTGAAGAAAACTGATCCTCTCTCTCAGTAGCTACCGTGAATGAAAAGCTTCTTGGCAAGGGGGTAAGTCTTTGTGCCCACTTCTACTCCATATCTTTTTGAGTCATTGATTAAAGGGGACCTATAGACTCTGTTAAACATGACAAAATATTACCAGTGCTATTGATTATTCTCCACAGCTGACGATAAGAGCCTATTTCTAAAGACACCATATAGCTTTGATGGCATATAACATAAAGAAATCTGGCTGGTACTCAAGTGGAAGTTTCACTCCTATTGGCTAGAATTCACGGTGTAGATGGCACTATAAATGCTACCAGAAGGAAAGGTAATCATTAATCTCACACAGCTATGAATCCTGCAAGCTATAATAAAGACCTGCCTATAAGATATGCCCACTGGTGCAATAATGGCACAAACGTTAGGGGAGTGAGCAACCACTTTTTCTTGACTCTATGGTTTATTCCATGGGATGGAACCTATACCCAACACAGTTAATGAGGCCAAGAACCTGAGACTAGGTAGGCCATAGGCCCAGGGGAAAACCTGTTACTATTATTGCTTCCTTGTTTTAATGTCAGCACTAGAAAAAAATACAGTCTTTTTGCTCACTCTCTGGATCCTTCCTAGAGAAAGCAACAAGAAGCTCAATACTTCTCATTCTTTCTTGTAGTATGAGGGAATGGCAGGCTGCGTCCCACCGCCCGGCTAGCTTAACCCCCAAAATAACCACAAAGAAATTGTATTAATTTAATAACTGTCTGGCACATTATCTCTAGCCTCTTATTGGCTAACTCTCACATCTTGCTTTAACCCATATCTGTTAATCTGTGTGTTACCACGAGGTCGTGGCTTACCAGGAAAGATTTAGCATGTCTGACTCTGGTGACTACATGGCAGCTCTCCGTCTGCCTTCTTCCTCCCAGCCTTCAGTTCTGTCTACTCTGCCCACCTAAGGGCTGCCCTATCAAAAGGCCAAGACAGTCTCTTTATTCAACCAGTGAAAGCAACACATAGAAAAAAAGGACCTCCTACACCACTTTCTGGTTGCCTACTTTCTAGAAAAGGTGTTGTTTGAGGATAAACAGCTAAGGAGAGCTTTAAAAACTTAAGCTTCAATGAAAGCTTACTTCCAAAATTATAGATGTGAGCTTCTAGAAAAGAGAAAGACCTTGAAAAGGAATCCAAAGCCAATCTCACCAAACATATAAAAACTGACCTATCTACTATGTCCCACGCTTGACTGGTACCAGGGTACCAACCAACAGGAAGAAACACTGCTGAACTGGACTTCAAGGGGCATCTCCCTTTGGAGACCCCAAAGGTCAGCTCCTCTTAAACTCATGACCACTATGTGGATTCACCACTGTCCCCAGAAGTCTGGTGCCTATGGTTTGCTGGGAACCTCTGAACTCAGCTATTCATTAAACATATCCAATTTACTGAATCTTAGGTTCCATTTGTTCCTGACCTAACAATGACCTCATATCAGAGAAGAGAGATTGAGAAACGTATTAATACTTAGGAAAGATTCAGACCATGGACCCACACAGGTAAAACACCTATCTGATGTCTAAGGGCTGGGAGATCCTGATGTATTGGGACTAAGCATGACCAAATAAGAAGCTGAGGGCTAGATTCAGCAACTGTTGGTTCCTGTTCCATGACTCGTAGGAACTATATGAAGAAAATGTCAATCCTAGTACCTCCAGAGAGCTCACCTCTGGGTGAGTCTCTGTGTCCCCTCTGGCTGTACATGGAGGCTCAGAGGTTTATTGAAACATAAACAAATCAGGAACAGACCTGAGACCCTGGCAGTAATTCCTGGGAAGAGCTTCAGGATATCTGATTGCCCTAACCGTGAGTCAGGAGCAAAGCACATCCCTGCCTCCAGCTGTTCCCCAGAAGCTGCATTGTCTCCCAAGTTAAGTCCTAAATGACTTAGCAGACAGTGACTCGAAGGAACAAAGGGTTGTGGAAGGGCCAACTGACAGGTGAACATGTGCACTGGGGCCCCAACAGTAGGAGAGAGAAGAAGGCTCTCAACAGGCCTTGGGTGGCCTGAACCTCAAGAAATGAAATAAGCCCCCTTTGAATCTCTGTTTTGAGGGGTTCATTGGGCGCTGCAGAGGGACCCTCCTACTTACTGATTGGTGAGCTGTTCGGCCCCCACGAACAGGTTGATTCTTGAGAGGCCTGTACGAGTGCCGAGGAAGGCGACCTCGACACCCTTGTCAGAATTCCTGAAACAGAACAGCAGACGTCAGGGAGTGCTTCTAGACAGTAAGCAGATAATGGCTTTTACATTTCAAGACTCACAGAATGTTTGACAAACGGCTGCTTTGAAACCTGAGCTTTAAAAGTCACCAGGAGAACTCACACCGGCGCACAGCGCACATGTACACATACACGCATGTGCCAAGGACGAAATACTCCTACCCCTGACACAACCTACAGGAAGAGAGACTTTCAGGAAAGATGTAGCAAACCCCTGCCGACAAATAGAGAATGAGGGGGAAATGTACTTGCAGCCATAAATGCTGCTCATCCCAAGGTAGAAGCCTGGAGAAAGCAGCCTGAGACTCAGAGGCGAGACAGGAAGATGTCCCCAGGATGTGTTTTTACTGTGAGGCTATCAAGTGTATTTTTGGTCTGAAGAATGTCAGTAGGGTCTTCCCTGTGGAAGGAAAGGAGTGGAGCTGTTGGACCAGCTGTGTAGTAGCCTACAGCCTGGAAGTCTAATAGACAGAAAAGAATTTATAGCTTTGATTCGAGCACAGACTTTATTCTCAAAACCACTCCCAAAGAGATAAGTGAAATAATGTGTATAAAATATTCCCCAGAATGCTCACAGGCTGGGGACTTGGTCCTCAGGAGGTGGTGCTCTTTGGGAAGTTCTGGGAACTTCAGGAGGATGTCAGTAGCTGGTTAAAGGAAATTGCTGGGGACAGAGCTTTAGGGGGAATCTTGTCCCTGGTTCCTCCCCCATTTCTCCTATTTATGGTGAAGTGAAGACCTCCCCCCTGCCTCATGTTCTTGCCACCGGGATGCTGTGCATGAGAACATGGGGCCGGGTGACCACGAACTGAGCTCTCCTGAGACTATGAGCCAAGATAACTTCTTCCTCACCTTGTGTGCTTCCGTCAAGCATTCAGTTAAAGCCACGAAGGCAGCAAGGAATACAAGGGCTCCTTCCACACCCCTAGGGTGTCATTTGTAGAAACTGCAGCAACTGCCTTTGTAAAGGACTCTCAGCATAACGGTGCTTCATCTCCCAGAGCATACCTAGTGTCTGAACATGATCTTCGGGAGACTTCAGCATGTAATTCTTATTTTAGAAAAGGAAAAGTCCTTTTCCATAAACACAGCTTTCCCAACAAGCAAATTATGACTACAATGGTAATTCTTGGGCTCTTTCTCTGTCTTAGATGCTAGTAGCAACTTGTTCCAAAGCACTGTCTGTGCCGTTTTCAATATAAGGGTCTCGATTTCTTAGTCTTTGGCAGTAGACAAGGTGGCCAATACTACCTTTAAGTATGTATGTGTTGGGGAGGTGGGGGTGAGGGTTGAATGAAAATCAACATGATGCATTTGGCTCTGTTTATAGCCTATACCAAACTGGAAGGCTATCCAATCAGTTACAGATGTGGACAGCAGGACAAGCTACCATTTAAGAAATCTGTAGCATGTGTGAGGAATGAGTCAGCAATCCTTGCTCCAAATTTAGAGTTTCATAAGACCCTAAAAGAGATACTCATGTATTTGTGAGAGAAAGAAACCCTCGGGTGAGCTTTGATGCTTTCCCAGGCTTGTAGGGTATATGGTCTACACAGGTGGGAGGGTGGCCCCTAGAATGATGGGCATGGCAGTCTCTCCAGGGAGCCCCAGGCTCAGGTTAGACTGCCCACCTGAAGTTTTCTCTGGTGAGACTCCAGCGCCAGTGTCTGGAGAGGCTCTGGCCATGTCTAGCCAGTGCCTTCTCCTCCCTCTGCATCGTCTATCCTGAAAAACCAGCACTAGCTTCCCAGTGTTCAACTCCAAACTGGGAATGCAAGTGGGAGCCTCAGTCTCTCTTGGCTCACAACACAAACCACCAGAAGGACTTGGGATGGCAGTGGAGGATCTCAACAGCCGAAGCTTCGCCTGTGCGTGTCTACTGTCCTGACATGTATGGCAGAGGCCTGGGTATCTTGGAGCCCAGGCTGCTGTTCTTCCCCATTACACTCTATTTTATATACATCAATAGAGACTTTTTTTTTAAACAAAAGCAAATCTGTTTGTCCTATTCCTTTCTTAAAAGCCTTCAATGATTTTCTAATATGCTAAATATAAAATCCAAAATGTCGAGGAAAAGGATACAGCTCAGTGGTAGAACATTCACCCCATATGTGGCACACACTGGTATCAATCCTTACTACAGCTACCACCACCACCATCACCACCACCACCACCATCACCACCACCACCACCACCATCATCATCATGATAATAAATTAAAACAGAAATTCCAAACTCTCTATTCAGACCCTCAAGGTCCAGAGCTACCCAGCCTGCTGCATCACCCTGTCGGCACCTGACACCACCCGTCCCTGCCCCCCACATTTCTGCAGTAAACTGTCATTCTTCAACTGTGCCAAGTATTTTCTCATCTAGTGGTTCTAGGTCTCGTGAGTTCCCTTCCCGAAGTTCCCCTTGCCCTTGACTGGTGCTATTTCCCCCTCCACTCCTGGTCTTGTCATAGTCTACCTGTCTGCTCACTGTGGGGATCCCAGTGTTAATGGCTCCACATACCACAGAAGCCTTGATGGCAGTCACTATCTGTCTTCTGTCTGGATTACCCCTGCTTCCCCATTGCCTGGCTAGTGCACAGAGCACACACACTCGATGGGTGGCAGGGAAAGAATGAACAACAGAGATACCAGACAGAAAGGCAAAGGAAGAAACTAATGGAGAACATAGACTGAGAGAACTGAACGCTTGCTGCTTGAAGGTCTCGGGAGAGCCAATAGGAAAGCAATAATAAGCCGCTAACACATTTCTAGCCCTCGTTTTTGACATCAACTACTCTTGATTTCCCCGACCTGCACTCCCTCTTCCACTTCACATACAAAACCACAGAGCAGTAACTGACACCCCCTGAAAGAACGTTATCCCTTTCCCGTGGCCTTCCCTGGCCTCCTCCCAATCCCCCTCTAGCCTGTGATGGGGGAAGGGCTGTGGTAAGGCAGGAAGCTCCTTCTCCCGACCCCTCTGTGGGAAGTGTCACCCTACCTCTGCAGACTGAATTTCATGTCATGTTAAAACTCAGAAAGCTCCACGTCAAGCCCCGGAGCCTGCCTGCCATCCAATCCCATGCCACTGCTCTGTTCTAGCTCTGTGGTTTGGAGTTCAGGGGGAAATTAGAACACTTCAACACCAGGCTTCTGAAACAGTTTAGTTCCTTAAACCGTAACTTTGTTTTGGGGGAGCTTGTGCAGAAATGTCCACGAAGGGGAAATGCAGGCAGCCACTTACTCAGATTTGTTGAGGGCCAGGCTGGTCCAATAGGCTTCAATAGGGGCGCTCACCACAGCATCAAAAAGGACTTCTTGGATCAATTCTTTGTCACCTATTGGGAAGGACAGAAGACAAGAAGGCTCTGGCTAGACTCCAAAGAGGGACACCATAGAGGCTCATGGGGCTGGTTTGTGGGGTCAGCAGGCTATGTTCTTCTACAGGATGTTGCTTTATGAGTTAACTTCCCACTGGTTACAAATATGAAACAGCCTGATACCTGATACACTCTTAATACCCCTGGGCCCCAAGCAATTGGACTAGACAGTAGCAAGCAGCAAGGCTGGGTGTGCACACTATAGTGTTCTCCCGTCTCCTCCCAGCTCCCAGCTCATGCCAGGGCCAGCATAGTAAGTCTTCCTGGAAAAGCTGCCTCTGGTCCTCACTACAGCCATCAGTTCAGCTCTCTGCATTCAGCAGGGTATGAGAACGGGATACCACAATGGACAATTATGGGGACTTGTAGGATGTGATTTCTTCCATTTCAGACTTTTCCCCATTTTAATGGGGGATAGCTGTCCCTATCCAAAGGGCTTCTGGGCATAGCACTGTTGCAGAGGCCAAGTGGTAGAAGATCATGAGTCTAGGAGAGACTTTTCAGAGGTGGGCCAGGATTTAGTTTGCTCGAGAGCGGATGAGATAAACAATTTCACATATTGACAGAACGATGGTGATGAAGTTGAGATGCGATTATATAGTGGAATCCTGTGGATAAGGTGAACAAACCCAATGGAGAGAAATGATCCACACAAACTTCAAAAGGATGAAGAGTAAAAGTGAGCTGTACATATATCTGTACATTATACTATTGTATGCAGTGACTCATATAATAATCGGTATGTCTACATCCTGGGGGTCTCATAACGGAAATCTTTGATACCAAAATAGCTTATATTTCAGACTTAAGACTTTGGGAATTTTATAATATTTGGCATACACACTGAGATGTGGGACTAGGACATGGATGTAAACACAAAATTCTATAAAAATAAATAAATAAATATATATATTATATATATATATATATATATATATATAATAAAATCTGCACGTAACTACAAATAACATTTTAAGGTGATTTTGTCCATAACACAAATGAATTTTCTGACTGTTATAATGTCATTATTGTTGCTTAGACAATTTTCAGATTTGGGATTTTGGAGTTTGGGATGGTAAATTCTGTATATACAGTTTAATATGCAAGATAATGAAAAGAATGCCATTCCCAGCTCATGGAAACCTACTTAAACAGTAGGAGCATGAGTGAGACACACGAGAAATGACGAATGAATACGGGAAAAGTCATTCTTTGGGGGAAGGAGAGGGTACAGGGTAGGGAAACACAAACACTTTAGTACTAACTCTGATATTTTTTTTCTGAAGCAAACATCACAACATATTAGGAAGCTAAGGGGGGACTAAAGGAAGATGAACTCAGAGCTGGCCATGTGGCTCTTAGTGAAGACTGCTCTGGCTCTCACAAAGGCTCGAGGCTTGATTCTGAGCACCCACGCAGTGATTCACAACCATCTATAACTCCAGGTTAGGGGATCCAATGCTCTCTTCTGGCCTCTGTGGGCACCAGAAATTCAGGTTGTGCATGTAGGCAAAACACCCATACACATTTTAAAAAAATGCATTTTTAAAAAAACAATCTCGATTTAAAAATGCATTTTCATAGTATCGCTATGCTTAAGATATTTTTTGATATAGTAATTAACAAGTTCAAAGAAATGAATAATTGGGCTCATCTGTTTCCCACCTGATCCTTTTCCTACCAGAGGATAACCCCCAAAGCAAATCCAGCCCATGAAACTGTCAGTGTGCAGCTGGAGAGTCTCCATACACCTCTGCCGGGATTGCTTTGGTTATTCTGTAAGACACCACATGTCGAGCAGACTTCCCATCATTGATAAGTGATGCTCATGGAAGGGGGAGCAGGTGCCATGCCTCTTGGTGACTCCCTCTGTTCAAGTTGCGGCTAATGGAACTAGCTTGTCACAGGGAGGGTCTGCTTGGGCCTCAGGGGATCATCCAGAGCTCCTGCCCTTCCGTGTGTGTGTGTGTGTGTGTGTGTGTGTGTGTGTGTGTGTGGTGGGGGGCCTCCCTCCTACCCTTAGGCCACGATCACTAGCCATTTAGTTCTCACAGAGCATATTCAAGGGAAATAGAACAGAATAAAAGGCAACAGGTGCTGTGGTACCCACACTCTGGGAGAACCATGAGACCTAGGTTATGATCTTGCCTGAAGTCATTCTTTGGCCAGCCTTACTTCCTTATCCATAGAAGAAGGCCTGGAATAGCGGAGATGTGCCGTCTCTGCCACCTCCACCTTTATCATCTTCATCTCACCCAGCTGCCTAACTAGACAGCCAGCGTGTGCAGGGCCAATGTGATTAAGGATACTGTGGTCATCACCTCCATTATTGCTCATGTCTTTCTACAGGGAGAGACTTGGCTGGGTATGATTGACAGTCCATATGAAGGCAAAGCTGCTCTTGAAACCTAAGGCTCCTTTGTGGCTTGCAGCTCCGCCCCTCCCCACCCCCCCCAGAGGCATGCTTTGAGAGAGCACTCACATTGAAGAAGAGGCTCTTTGCCTTTGAGGTAGAGCTTAATAGCTTCCAGTTGAGACAGATGGCGGTGCTCTGGGTGCAGGTCGGTGTTGCAGTAGGACCTAGGATGTGACAGGGTCCCAAAGGAGAACATATAAATATTCAGAGCATCTTCCCACTGGGTGTTGGACCAGGAAAACTGGGTAAGAGGGCAGGGAATCCTGAAGCTGACGAAAAGCCAACGGAATCTTACCATTCATCTGCCAAGGACACGTCAGGATGTTCTAGGTCATGCAGGCCTGGAAGTCAAGGACAAATCATTATTAAGCAGCTGTCTTCCTCCTCTTCCCGTAGACCTCAAATACTCTAGTGTGGCACTTATGAGGGACTGCATTCACAGTAGATATCAACCCTACAGGGATATGCTGGGGATCAAGGGCTCTGGATGCATGTAAAAAGTCATCCACACTACGTTCTCACTCTGATGTGGCCAGCACCCACCATATCCCTTTGTGCTCATCCCAGAGAAATCTCAATTTCACAAAAAGAAGGATGTTTCTAGCAGAATGGCTTTGACGCTAGATTTGGGAGATCCATGAAGTCTGGGCTGAAAACTGGGCCAGGCCACCTAACTCCCGTGTGATGCTAACAGATTTACTTCTCCGTGTTTTCTTCGTGCACAAAACAGGGATGACACATAATTGTGAGAGTGATATTGTAGGTTAAATTATATAAGATTGTCAATACTCATTTATGTTCAGCTAGCAAAGAAGGCTAGTGGATGTTGAAGGATTCTAAGTGAAAGTGAGCCATTGGTCTAGAAAAGTAGTTAGTAGAGCTGAGGCTAATGCGAAAGTGAGGCGATCCATAGAATACTATAGACTTCCTGGTATATGCTATTGTTTTGATATGTCTCTCAAAGGCGTGCATGCATGCGTGTGCATGTGCATGTGCATGTGCATTTGTGTGTGTGTGTGAGATTTGATTTCCATTACATTAGGTGATTGGTTTACTACTATGAAGAGATTAATGCAGTGGTCACAATAATGAGTGTCTTGCTTCCTGACTTGTATGAGTGGCCCTATTATATATAGGAATATTCCTTCCCACCTTTGCTATGCTGTGCTGCTTCCGGAAAGTCAACCAAATAGGGCCACACAATCTTAAACTTTAAGCCTCTAAAACTGGAGCTAAGTAAACTTTTATAGGGCACTTATAGCCTCATGTGTTTTGATACAGCAGCGCAAATGAGATAAGGCATTCCAGAGAGCCACTCTCTCTCTCTCTGATTCCAATGGGTCATCTGCAGACAAGCAGTTTTAGACATGCTTAGGTACTCTGATAATGTTTGTAATGTTTCAGGAAGACAGTTTCTCCAATGACTCACTATACTTTAATCCTCATCAAATGCAGATGTCTAAAATACTAGATGCCCAGCATAATACTGCTTAGTTCTATAGGGAGTAAGCTGTTAACATTGGATGATCTATCTTGGAAATATTTTGTTAATCCTTGAGTTACATCAGTTTTCCTATCCAAGAAATATTCTCAAGAACTCTATAAGATGTTTAAGTATGATGGTGATTAGTTCCTAGGGCAATCCTAAGATATACATTTGTATATGTATATGACGTATATATGCACATACATTCTCTTAACCCTTTCACTCACTTCTTTGTTTCCTCCCTCCTCTTCTTCTCTCCCTCTCTCCCTCCTTTCCTGCTTCTTTCTCTCCCTCACTTCCTTCAATATTTTCCCCAAGGCAGGAATAAGTTGGTGCTATATGCTAGGAATAACCCAAGAGCCAAACAGCCTGCCTCCGTGGGATGTAATTTCTAGTGACAGGAGAAACAGAAATGAGCTTGGAACTTGTATAACAGCTGATCTGTTGGTAGTGGCAGAGGAGAATGCATGAGGAGGGGCAGGGAGCGGCTGGGGCGAGAATGCTTCAGACTGAGCTCTGCTTCGGTGGTCAGGGAAAGCATCACTGAAAAAGTAACTTTTATACCAAGGTGAAAGCAAAGACGCATGTGAGCCATGCTTATGACAGGGAGGAATGTTCACTACAGGAGCGACAAGAGCAGAGGCTTGGCTGTGGGCTGCACCTTCCCAGGGTGCAAGCTGAAGATGCCCATTCCACTTCCTTCTCTCACTGCAATTCATTCTGCCTTCATCTTCGAAGCTCTCCCTGGCTCAGCATCATGGTACTCACAGATGCGACCCCAGGGATGAGATCCACTATCATTTCTTAGATCTGTGATGGAGAACGCTCATTGGTTAATAAAGAAACTGCCTTGGCTTTTTGATAGGGCAGGATTTAGATAGGTGGAGTAGACAGAACAGAAGGCTGGGAAGAAGGGAGTGAGGCAGATGCCTCGGGCAATCGCCATGCTCCTCCTCTCTGGGTCAGACACGAAGGAGCCAGCCGCCAGGTCAGACATGCTGAATCTTTCCTGGTAAGACATCACTTGTGGTGTTACACAGATTATTCCATATGGGTTAGTCAAGATGTGAGTAAGAGGCTGAAACTAATGGGCCAGGCAGTGTTGAAATGAATACAGTTTGTGTGTTGCTATTTCACGTGTAAAGCTAGCCGTGTGGGATCTGGGCAGGATGAAAAACAGGCCTGCTCACCTCATCACTACAGATCTGAGTTCTTGAATACCAAACAAATCTAATTTTTCTCCAGTCCTTTCCCCTTCTGATAAAACCATACTCAGGGAAACTGAGACTAATGACATTCACCCAATTTATTTAGCAATAATTGTATATAACTATATAAAAGATGCAATGTGTCAGAGAAGATCTTGAAGAGACACAATATTACAGGAAGACTAGCTCAGGCTTCGACTTTCAACACTGTTTTAGGGGTGCTGAGAACTGACCCCTGGATGTGGTGCTTCTACCGCTGAGCTCTCACAATTCTGAGTAAATGCTGCTGTTCATCATCTCCATAGCAGCAGGCATTGGCAAACCATGTGAGGAGCTAGCTACAGAACCCCTGGTATATGGGTGCCATCCTCAAAGAACTTTCCACTCCAGGAACAGAAGAGAGCTAAGGTCAGGCCAAGGCTCTTCTAGATGAGGGTTCTGACTAGCAGCCTCAGGGAAAGCAGTTTTCTTGAGCTTGTTTCCTCAGGGAGCTAGCAGGACTGTGGCCTTTTATTTACAGATGTCCCAAGGAAAGAAGAAGGTCTGATCTCATTTGTAGGGATAATCAGATACTCGCCCCCTTGCTAAGCATTCAAACTAATTTCTTGCTTAGAAGGTTCTGAAATTATCTCAAGCAATGGCTCAGCCTAACAGCTGTGGAACACACAGGAGGGGACAGTAACCAGAAAAAATGGTCCAAAAGACTGCAAAGACATTGGTGAGGAAGAAAGCCAGAGAGACGAGAAGGAGAGGAAAAAATAGACAATAGAGGGAGGGAGGAATGGGAGGAGAGAGGAGAGAGAGGGAGGGAAACAGAGGGAGGGAGGAATGGGAGGAGAGAGGAGAGAGAGGGAGGGAAACAGAGGGAGGGAGGGAGGGAGGGTGAGAGTGAGAGAGAGAGAGGGGGGGGAGACAGAAAGACAGAGAGACGTGAGAGGAAAAGCAATGGAGAGACAGGCTAAGGGGGACAGGCACGAGAGAGGCAAATGATCCACTATAGACCTCTCCTGCTCTGACCATGAGTCACTTTCTCCATCTCATCTCAAATGGCTTGGGCATGAATTGTAATGCTTCAGGGGCACTGATGCCCTCAAAGCTATACATAGCCCACAGAACTAGAAAATTCTAGAAACTGAAACATAGCTTCTAAGAACACATCCTTTAGTTTATAGCTTGTCCAGGCCACAAGGTTGGCTCAAGTCCTCTTGTGTGTCTTTGAGAAGAGAGACCATATGTTTGGCTCTTGGATGGGTACATCCTTGCTTCTGCCCAGTGCTGAGGGGACCCCTCCTCTCTCCCTTCGGTTTCATTAGACATCATGGTTCCTCGTCAGATAAAACCCAGTGGCTGTGAAGCACTTCAGGGCCAATCAGCAGATGGACCAGACCCAAAGTCCAGGCTAAGCGAAAGTGCCTTACTCAAAGTCATTTCTAGAATAAGAGCCCGTTAAACAGCACACTCCTAATTCCAAATGTTTACTGTTGGAAACGGCAACTGCTTAGGATCATCGGGCTGTTGATGATATAAAGAACAGTTTCGGTGGCAGCAACTTTGCCTTTACAGATTGGGATGGCTAACGTTTATGCGAGTCGCTGTGCACCTGCGCATTATGAAAATGGAAGATCTTAGAGTTACCAGATCCTACTTCTGCTTCCCAACTCCTGTCAGTCTCTTCAATGGTCACATTTTCCCTGGTGAAGAATAACACAAAGCCCTTGAGACGGGTGGCTCGACTATGCTCCAAGCAACAGCTTCCAGATCTTTCTTGGAATTGCTTCTCCTTAGACTTGACTTCTACATTAATTTAATTCTTCCCCTAGCACTGAACGCATGACAAGAATAACGGTGGTATGAGATTCCTATAATTTGCCTCCACTACTTTATGCGTACAACAATATAATAAAGCCAGCTGGGGTTCCCGTCATTCAGAAACCCACACAAAACTGGCAAGAAAAGACGCACTCAGAGGGCAGTGATTTGAGTCAGGTGCCCAAATCACTAGCCAGAAAGTCACACACAATCTCCAGTTCTCCCAGAGCTGGCTCTGAGCCTTCCTCCCCACACCCACGGAGAAGCCAACCCAAGTTTGTGCCTTACCTTCTTCAATGGTTACATTCCCTCGGAAGAAGTATTTCCCATGGCCCCTGGAGAGCGCCACACCTAAACTGTGCAGAGAGACAGAGCAGACCTTGAAGTCCAGGGCAGTCACTGGCACAGACTCGTGGGCTAACCTTTCTTTTTTATTTTATTTTCCATTTTCACATTTTCATTTCATGTTCTGTAAACAATTTTCCCAACAGTTTACATTCAGAAACCTCACTGATTATAGTGGGTGTTGGTTTTTCTTAGGCCCAAGCAGCTGCTTCAAAGTCATTTCTGATTGGAAATGCCAGCGGCAATTGGCTGCTGTTGTGTTTGCAAGATTTGTGGCCAACAGCTTGCCCCTCCAGAAAGCCCTCCACTGGATGTCCTCCCAAGGCCACACACCCTGCTCCTTGCTACCACCTTACACACCTCTGTTCTGAACTTAGACAGGGACTCCCAGACCCCAGAAAAGCTGATCTCTTCTCAAGGGCAAACCTAAGACTGGGACACTCAAATGAGCACAGCCACATGGCTGGCTTGTCAGCCTGGTCCCCTCCCCAGTCTAACTGCTTTCCCACATTCTTATTGGCTTGATTTAAATGCCTTTCTGTTTTGGTCTAAAGTTAGAGACTGTTTTGAAAAATCAGTCCCTTTATTCGGCAAAGCCACTTAGTGGCTCATGTGCTCCTTGGTTCTTCCTGGTTCCAAACTGCATCTGGTCACAATCCTGAGCAGTGGGTGACAATGATGTTAGACTCTACTTTTCAGATTAATCTCTCCTGGCTAACTTTCCCTTCAGTCTGAAAGATACCAGTTCGGGAGCATGAAGCAAGCCTGCTAAAATAAGTTTCCTTTTTGTCTACAAATCACAGAACAACACTGAGCTAACGGGAGCAGGCAACTTTCGAATACTCCGTCCACATGGGAAAGGAGACCATTAGGCAAAGTCGTACTTTTAGGACTGTAATGGAGAGACAACACAGAAGGACATTTAGAAAAGTTGAGATGGAAGCACAAGGTGGGGATGAAATGCCACCTGCAGGATTACTGCGTCATGGAAACCAAAGGTGAGACAAGGGTCTTAGGAGGTAGCAAGTGAGATGGTGAAGAACCTGGTGACCCTCTGAACTGGTCTCCTCCACCCTTGGTGGGAGCCCCGGAGATTTTGTGTTGGGAATGCTATGAGAAGTTGTGGCTGTTTGGGGTGGGCCTGAACCGTCTTCCCCATTCTAGGACAAAGACAAAGAGCAGCCTGGGCAAAGCCCCTTCCTCACTCTTTCCGGCCTTTGGGAGGGTGTTTGTTATCCTCAGATGGTGAGCTCTGAGAGGCCAGCAGGTTGGGTACAAACACACTGATAGGTCTGATGGAATGTCCATGGTTATGGTCAGCTCTACCTGAAAGGAGTACCCTTGATGTCTGTGTAATAGTAGTCATTTGTCATCGCCAAAACCCGTTTCTAGATCGGGGGGGAAAGTCATAGAGAAAAGAAAACATGGTTAGTCTGCTAGATGACATTTTTCAGAAATCAATAAAAATAAATGGACACACTGTGGTCTGGTTAATAATAGTACTACATGAATCTTGTTTGAGATAAGTAAAGACAAGAGAGAAATGAGCTCGGCGAAAGATATTTATTCCACGGAGAACCTTCAAAGCTAATTTTTCACACCGGTTTGTTTTAGTGAAGGGCAAGAATGTTTGAGAAAGAGGTACCCCTTTGTCCACGGTCTTCTTCACCTCCATAGAAAACTTCCCTGTCTTCCGATTCACCATGGCATTTCGTAACTAGAACAAGAAAATGAAATTGGGAATTAGTGCCTCCCTGGGTTTCTATGTCACTGGGTGCCGGGCTCAGAAGTTCTCTGTACAAAGTCCAGACAGGATTCCTACCAACTCTTTGTGCTGCTGAGGATAAGGCTGCGCCAGCATTCAGATCTCCAACAGCTCTCCAGGGAAGCTACCAGGACCTTTCCTGCTCCTGGGCAATGGGAGGGGGTGAACATGGACAAATGACTTTCACACTGTGGCTTGGGATACGCAAGTGAACCCCATCATCTCTCCAGCTCCTGGACAATGCGGGGGGTGAACAAGGACAAATAATTTTCAACTGTGGCTTGAGGTACACAAGTGAACCACAGAACCTCTCTAGCTATTAGATAATAGGGGGTGAACAAGGAAAAATTATTTTCAACTGTGATTGGGGTGCCCAGGTGAACCCCTTAGGGGTAGCCACAAGAGAGGCCTCAGGATGTTGATGAGTCCAGAGGTCAGAGAATGAACTCTGGACAATCTGCTAAAACCATCAACAAGCGAGAATGTCTCTGGGGGACAAGTTGGTTTTCAGAAGGGGTACCAATTTGTCACAAAGAGATCATTTTTCAAAAGATAATCAAGTTAAAGATGTTTTTCTAAACAGTAGTTGAAAAGATTGGGGGGGCATTGGGGAACTCGTTTTCCACAGCATGAATCAGCTTCAGACGGTCACCCAATTAACAGCCTCGCTGACAAGACAGTGAACAGTACTGACCCCTGCCTCTGAGTTTTGGAGGTCCCATCTTGGGGCAGTGAGGCTGGCTGGCCTCCCCTCCCCCTGGCTGACCTCATCTAATTACCTGTGGCCTTCCACGAGTTCAGAGGAGGACAACAGGCTGGGTGATGAAGGATGTGCCTGCATGGGCAGCAAGGGGACATGACAGGAAAGGCCATTTAATGGGATAGGAACAAAGGCTGAGGAGCCAGTCCATTGGGAACTGTTCTTTCTCTGTCTGCGCTTCAGGATGTGTGTGTGTGTGTGTGTGTGTGTGTGTGTTGTTTTGATTTTTTGTTCTTTCCTCCTTTGGGGGAGCTTTAGTGAGATCAGGCTGATAGGAAACTGCAGGCCTTGCAGCACCTCAAATTTGATTCAGGGCTGTCTAGATTTGGGTTCACATTCCCGTCTTCTGTGAGAGAGAAGTAAAAGCATGATTTTTAGCTGGAGGCATGTATAAAATAAAACATATATTTTACTTTAGATATTTTTTAACAACACATAATGGGCATTTCTGGAAATATTTTCCCATTTTAACTTTTGTGGTTTTGGATGGAGAGAGCTGGTCCTAATTAAGTCTACTTTCTAACTTTTAAGAACGGGCTCAATTTATCTTTAACATGGTTTTCATTTTTCCTCTTTCTGGTGCCTGCCTAAAGCCATTTGGGACCTTCCCCTCTCAAGTTCCCCAGGCAAGTTAGAGATTATGTCAGCTTCTCCTTGCCAAGCTACCCCCAACCCCCGGTAGCAGAGAAAAATTAGCATGGGGCCAGGGAGGGCCCAAGGCTGGGGTCACTGATGCATTCTGGAGGCAAACGTTTAGACAGTTATTCTAGTCTTGCAAGCATGACAAGCTCTTCTTCCCAAGCTCCTCATTGTGAGGGATGATAGAATGCTGTCACTTAGAAACAGACCCTGGGGACAGGACTTGATCGCAGGCAAGCCATTCCTTTCTCGGTGCCTCAGTTTCCTCTGCTGCTCAAACAGAACTGAGCACGGCCCCCCCATCACATACAGCTGCAGTAAGGACCACATGGGAATAAGCAGACGAGGGCCAGGCACAGGCTGACTGTCTTCTGTGCCTCAGTTGTCCTCCACCATCCTCGTCATTGCTGCCATCAGTGGCATTGCCATCTTCCTCACCTGGGTGTGGCGTCAGTTACCTCCTGCCAGCTAAAGGAATCAGAACTCAAGCTCTGGATGACTGGGCACCAGCATCCAATCTCTTACCAGCATCTCTCTAGCTGCTTGGACAATGAGCCACAAGAAAAATGTGGCTCCTGCTGAGGACGCCTTTGCATGTTTTGTCTCCATAGCTTCCATTCCTTTTCTTCACCAGTTAGAGCACACTGGGTGGATTTTTGTGATATCTCCCTTATCTTTGCAGATTTCAAGTTACTGTCCCTAACTCTCCATGAGTTAGATAGACTCAAGAGGAGACAACATGGGGTGTCAGGGCTCCCAAGCTAGCAAGGCTCTCATCACTGACACATATGAGCTATTCTTTGATCTTGTTGGGCTTCAATGTTTTCTTCTGTTATTTGTTCAATCAAAAATGACCCTGAGTGAAGCCACCCAGATCCAAAACTCCTATTGGGTGCTTTCTAAACTGTAGATATCAGGTTACTGGCAAGCTCCTGTTGCTGATAGCTACTGTTGACTGAGTTCTTCCAGTGGATCAGGCACCAATTTGAAAATTCTAAGAACTGTCTTCTGTATTTCTATTTCCATACCTATTTGACAAGAAGAGAGACTGACATCTTAGGCTAATAAGCTTGTGCAAGGAAACACAGAATCTCTAACTCTTCAGCCCAAGGTCTTGGGGCATGAAAGATGGTTCAGTGATTAAGAGTGCCTACAGCTCTTGAAGTAGCCCTGGGTTTGGCTCTGAGCACCCCCATTGGGCAGCTTATTACCACCTATAACTACAGTCCAGATGTTGTGATATCCTCTTCTGGCTTCAAAGGACTTTTTCCTGCTTGTGGTGCACACACACACACATACACACACACACACACACACACACACTCATATGCACACACGTGTGCACACATGCACACAGACCCCACAAGTTCCAAACCTCTGCTGCCTAAATCAGAAGATAAAATTAACTACTTCATCATTAGTTTAAATTATATATTGTTATTTCTTGATTTCTTAAAGAATAGGTTTTAGAAATTGACTATGGCATGGCCTATGGGTTTACCTTCCCAGTAGCTCCTCCGTACACTTGATCTCTGGGATATTCTGCTCTTACTATCAGAGGAGGCAAGAGACTCATAGTTGGAATGCGCTTTGTGAGACTTGAACATTCTAGAAAAGTCACTTTTCTGTCTTAACGGGCTGCATATTGCCAAGAATCCCTATGTATATCATGCTAGGAGTCGGTGGGCCCCATACCGAGGGCGGGTCACAGAACTCAGGTCAGAGCAATGAGCAATAACAAACCTGTCTTCCCCACTGAAGGCGGGAAAAGCTCGGCCACGGTGCTGCTCTGCGCAGCCTTTGAACTAGCCACTGCCTGGGTTTGTAATCATCAACAGCTGGGAAAATGAAAATGACTTGGCAGAGGAAAATGTTAAAATAATTTTTGGTGTGTCCAGATGTTAGCTGATTATACTGTCATTAAAAATCACATACATAGATGCTTGACTAAACACACCCCAAGAAAAGCAAGTCGGATGTCAGTGGTCCCTACCAGATGCCAGGCATCTGTAGGTGTGATATGCAATGGCCAGAGAGGCGGCTCTCATCACAATGAGATGAATAATGTAAAAGGCAAATCCTCCTTTAGGAGATACAGCAATCCAGTCACTTCTCAGCCTACCCAGCCTCTGGGGTACACCCTGGTACCTCGTTCGCATGTGTTCCCTGCAGTCCTGGAGGATCAGCAGCTTGGGTGACCCATCAAAGCACCTACTTTTCTAATACAATATTCCAGTTAAGGCTGGATGCTCATTCCACTGGAGGTCAGCTATTCTTCCCTCTTAAGCAGAGTCCACTGGGGAAAGCTTCCCCAGAAGGTGTAATAGTGGACAGTAGGTTGTGTCTCCTTCTACAATGAAAGTTCATTATCCTGTGGTGGAGTCTTATCCATGTTAGAATAGGGTTTTTAACTTCCAGAGTCCCAGGAAGCTTGTTCTTCCAAGCCCTTACCTTCTTATAAGCTACCTAGCCCAGCCTACGGATGGAATGGATATGAGACAGGCCAGATAAATAGTTGTTTCTTTAGCAAAAAATGCATTTAATCGGTATATGAAGATAGCGCGTACAGAGAACCCCAGCCATCAATCTTCCCTTAAGTGAAAGCTTGGGCTCTCTAGGTATCAGGGCTCAAGGGATCAGGCATGAGATTTAGAAAAAAATATGCAATCAAAGCTCAGAGTATGTCCCAGTGTGAGACGATCATAGGGCTTGGGGAAGAAAGGGCTCTGGAGACGTGTTCCATGAGGCTTGTCATGGAAAGACGTGTGGGCTTCCTCAGCCCAGCAGGAGAAAGCTAGCACTGCAACAGAATGGGTGCCCGCTGAGTTAGAGACAGAATCTGTAGTGCTGTGGCTATACCACTGATAAGGTTTCAGAGCAAGGTAGGCATTCTATAGTTAGTGAGGGTGTAGGAAAATAAAGGACCTACATATCCCGGGTGAGCCAGAGCCAGCTTCAAGGGCCCTGACATTACACAAGGAACTCTACACAATCTCAAGCTTTCTGTGGATTCAGTTATCCACATCGGGCGTCATTCTGTAGTGAGAGCAGCGGGCCGCGTTCCTGCGGCCCAGCTCCGGGCCACCTGGCTAGCTTATGCCCCAAAATAACAACACACAAACTGTATTCATTTAAACACTGCCTGGCCCATTAGTTCCAGCCTCTTACTCACATCTTGATTAACCCATATCTAATAATCTGTGTAGCACCACGAAGTGGTGCCTTACCGGGAAGATTCTAGCATACGTCCATCTTGGGCCAGAGCTTCATCGCATCTGTTTCAGAGATCAGAGGCATGGCGATTTATTAACCTCCGTTCCCAGCATTCTGTTCTGTCTACTCCACCCACCTAAGGGCTGGCCAATCAGATGAGCCAGGCAGTTTCTTTATCAACCAATGAAATCAACTCAAACAGAAGACCCTCCCACATCACACATACACTCAAGCTAACAAGATTTGCCCTAATTGAATGCATGATTTATATGTAGCCCATTTCCAAGTAAGACTTGGTAGCTCATTTGCAAGATCTCTCCCTGCTGCAGAGGTGGTAGGGGTTGGGGTGAATCCTATCACTTTATTTCTCAGTAAAAGTTTCCTTGCTCGCCCTTCTTCTAATCTTCCTTGGTCGCCATTCTTCATGACTCTGAAGCAAGGAACTCAGGACCCGTGGCCTAGGTGAATGTGGCGCCTATTGGCAGGTACAGTATATTAGTCCCCCATGATTTTCCCACTAAGAGCCAAGAAAGGCTCCTCTTCTGTGCTCAAAGAGCCCACAATAACCCCATAGGGATGGATTGCTTTGGGAGAGCGCACCACGTTTCTGAGGTACCAAATGAAGTCTCAAGAACTCTGGCATTCTGAGGCTTTTTCCATTAACACACAAAGTGGGTGTGTCAAAGGCACAGCATAAGGGTCAGATAGCCTGATGCCTGCCTTTGAACTGTGACATAATTTCTCTGCCTCAGTTTCCTTAACTGGAAAAACAGGGGCAGATCCTTGACAAGACTGCAATAAGAAATGAATGAGTTCATCCTTTTTAACACTGAAGGTATTAAGTACCTTGTATAAAAGAAGTTCCTTATTAACAAGCTATTGTTACTATTGTTACTTATATGAGCCTTCTCTCTTTATAGAAATAATCATGTTCACTGGGGAAAAGTTAAAAAATGATTAAAACATAGCAAGACCAAACGGAAAGTCATCCTTAATTCTTTCAGCCATCTCTAGGAATTTCAGCCCTGAAATCATATTCACACAAACAAGAAAAACAGACTCATCAAGTTGTGTGTGTGTGTGTGTGTGTGTGTATACATATATATATGTATTTGTGCATACACATGCTTACACACACATACACGTTTACACACATACACACATATATTCACACATACAATAGTAGACTATCAACTTGAGAGTTGGGAGAACATGGGAGGAGGATGGCTAGAGAGACTGGAGAAAGGAGAAGGGATCATGTGTATTTCAAGGTTCATTGCTGACACATGGGTCCCCTAAAGATGCCTTTTTACAGTAATTGACATGACACCTAACTTATCCAACAGTGACAACAGAAGTCCCATGCACACTCCTCTGTATGGTCTACTTTTCTCTTGTGTGTATGTATGTATGTATGTATGTATGTATGTATGTATGTTTGCGTAGGCACACATATATATAAGTATACATATGCGAGTGGGTGTGCATGAGTATGGGAGGTCAGAGTTTAACAGTGGGTTTTGGACAGATCTCTTGCTGGGATTGGGGTACAAACCCTGGGACTAGCCCAAGCTCCCTGTCCCCAGTACTGAGATCACACCTGGAATTGCAGCATCAGTGCCCAGCTTTGTACACAGGGGCTGGGTTCAACCTCAGATCCTCGTGTCTGCACAGCAAGTGCCTTTATAAACTGAACCGTCCTTCCTGCCCCCTTTATTTTAATTTTGGCCAGACTGGTTTTGCAAATTTTTAAATGATACATTTGATATTACATCATTTTTGGAAGTATTCAGGGTCTATGCTCTAAATGTGCTTGTTAAATTGTACAAGAACCTTGCTGTCCCTCAGAAGCAGGATTCTCCATCCAGGCCCTCTGCATCCAGGTTGACTTCGCTGCCTCTGCCAAGCAGTTCTGCTTCCTTGATCCTCCACACATTTTGTACTTTTGTACACACAAAGTACAAAACCTGTACTTTGCTACTCATTTCAAGCTTCCCCAGCAGCATACAGTTATGCAGGCTTCTATGAGGCACACCCCTATATGTTGGCACACCACATAAGGATATTTTTCAACTTATTCCAAAACTCCGCCATCACTGGGGCATAGGAGAGATGGCAGTTTGTGTTTTCCTATGTCAAACACACGGATATTGAAAGAACTCACATTCAACCCCCTTGGACTGCTTGTCGTTAAGGATGCAAGCCAAAGACAGCCAGTTTGTACATAAGAAGAATCCTGGCCTGACTTGAGAAATGGTAACTCTGAGAGTGGAAACCCAGAAGCCAGCTGCCTGAGTCAGATGACAGTGAAGGGCAGGCTGGGAATCTGATATTGACCCTCTAACCATACTGAGAGGCCACAACCGTAAACCCAGAGGCCCGTTCACAGCATCCTCACATAGTCACACAGCAGTGTAAGCACTTTCTTATCTTTCAGTCTATCAGTATGTCCAGTCTTCAAAGCATCTGGGAAGACCAGGAGATGTAGCAGGAATGGTCGCACACCAGAGCCAAGGAGACTCTACACAGGTGGGATTTGAGTCCTGGCAGTGTAGCTGTCCACACGGGGGCTAGGATGCGCCAAACACATGAGTTTAAGCTCAAGGATCCACATGTTTGAGGAACAAAAGACATCAAACTCTTCCAGGTCATTGACCCCACGTGACGTCAGAGCAGTGACAGGTAGGATTGAAAGACTGGATGAAGCGGTAGCTTTTAATGGATGGCAACTCTATTCTGTCTGAGATTGGACTTAGTCAGGCTGAGAGCATTCAGGAAGCAGAGGATGGGAAAACAAGGAAAGCAACAACAAGGGACCTGTGATGCCAGCCCTGCTTCTATAAAGCATGAGAGATAGTCTGGGATGTCAAATATCTGCCCTCACCATCCCCTGGGAAGGGTAGAGACACAGGAGATGGGGGTACAGGTGGGGGTGTAAGGCTGGCCACACATGGAGAAAGTGGGCATGCAAACCTCTCTGCTGCTCTTTAGAAACACGAGTTGTGTCCATGTACACCTGACAAGTTGATTCTGTCTCACTGGGAGGCTGTCTTATTAGCCTATAAGACATCCTGACCTTTTAGTTCCCACTGCCTCCTGTTTCCCAGCCACAATTCTCTGAAGATGGTAAAGCAAGTCCTGACAATTGTCCTCAGCCCAAGGTGGGATTAATCAGTTGCAGAAAAAAACAGTGCCCACTGGGCATAGGCTCAGCAGACTGTACAACTGGCCCAATTGACTGGCAGGAGAGTTATCCTACTCCAGCTACAGTAGAAAGGTCTATTGCTTCCACAGCCCTGTGTAGCAGCTTCTGGGGTATTCTGTCTGGTCAACAGAGCCCTCACACATGAGGCTTGAAAAGGAGGACTTACCACATCATCCCGGTCCTCCCACTCTACTTCAGAGAGGTCCACACTACTGTAGTCAGGCTTCCTTCGTTTTTTGCCTTCTTCATACTAGCATAGGGAAGAAGAGAAAGACAAACAAATGGTCACAAAATCATCAACCAGGGCATCTTTCTCCTCCTGGGACCTGTTTCCGGCTACTGTGTGAGTAATCAACTTTGTGGATGGCAATATTAGAATTTTAATGACAGGCATCGCTGTAAACATCTCCCTCTAGGTTGGAGAATCTAAAGGTCAAGTCTTGGCTTTGCATGAATTTGCCTAGAGAATTCCTTGGCTCTAAAATGCCAGGTGCAAAGAATATTTATCTTACCCTTGTATGCAATAAATGTGGGAAGGGTGGGGAGACCCAACTCTATTAAAAAGACAGAGGAAAGTGCTTCCTACAAAACATTTATAAAAATCTTGTCCTTTGCCCTCAGCTTCATACCCTTCCTGTCTCAAACCTCCTCCTGGATCCCCTGAGAAACAAAACTTTGATTTTCATGGTTGAACTTGGGCTCAGCATCCTGAGAACACTTTGTCAGCTTGCAGACCTATTTGCTACTGGCCACGGCAGTGCAAAGCTAAGCACGGCTCCTTCACCTGGAGCATATGTGAGTCCTGGGAATCGCTGCCAGATTTAATGGCCATGAGGGCCTTTCTCTGGGAAAGCTGATGAACGCATTAATAACAGGGGAAGGATTTCACTTGTTTCCCTAAATCACTGGTGTTAGTCACCCGGCAAGTGTACCATTTTATCGACCGGACATTTTTGTGTCTGGAAGTTTGTGTGTCTCGAGGCCCTTACAGTTGGTTATTGGGGTGTTTATTAGGTAGGAAAGTCTGCCCTCTGCTGCAGGCTAAGGATAAGAAAGCACTTTACAAGTTTAGAAGGTAACATTCATAGTACCCTAACGATGTTGTACATATATACAAAATACATGCATAGAAATGCACCTGTTTTCTTTTCTGCTCGTTGTCTCAGCACTGTTTTGATTAAATAATAAAGCTACATGAGATGCAGGGTCAGTCTACATGCTGTAAGACTCCCCCTTGACATTCCGGTGGTTGCAGATGCAGTCCCTAACGGTATCCCTGACACGAGGAGAAACCTCTGCCTGTTGAGAACCAACCAAGTCTAAAGCGGACCTCAGTGCCATCAAAGGGACAGTGTCCAGAAGGGGTGATTGTCACATTACTGTGGTAGGGAAGAATGTCAGACTCAGATGTTGTTCCAGCACTCTTTATTACTTGCCAACTGCATTGTGGGGATCCTGCATCATCTCTAGAAAGTCCCCTCCCACCATCACCACCCAAGAAGGCTACACAGTCCTGTAAAGGTGCCTTCACTTGCTTCTCTGAGGTTTCCAATTGGCAAGACAGTCACCATTCACAACCACTTTTGTGACATCAGATCCAGATGAAGAGGAAGGGAAGTGGTCCTCTCAGAAGCCACAATAGCACATTAGCAGGTGGATCCTGTTAGGAAAGATCCTGCACGCATGGAGCTGGGCAATCCAGTCTTGCTAAAGGCCGCAGTAACTGGGAGAAAAAAGGGACGAGGGAGGGGTATGGATCCAAGTCATGGGCAGGTCCACAGGGTGCTAGGGCTTGGGACATTCCCTATGGGAAGACAGAATCTGACCCCCATCATGAACCTCAGCTACAGAGCCCACTGACTTCTAATCCCATTTCAGCAAGAACCATTAAAAAAAAAAACCTCACGTAGCCCAGAACTTGAACTTCAAAAGCAAACTTTCACAGATGCTTGGGCTGCCTGCTGATGGCTCTGAAACATTCATTCTTTTGTTTTGCTTCAGTAGAAGGAATTCTTCCTTTGGTCACTAAAAAAACGGTTCCTTTTGTCATTTACTCAGAAGACGCGCATTGCATACCTGGACAATATAAAGCACTGGGAGGGTGGGGACTATGAAGATGGTAAGGTGCCTGCCATGCAAGCATAAGAAGTGGAGTTCAGATCCCCAGAAATCACGCAAAAGGCAGAAGCAGGACATCTGTGACCCTGATTCTAGGTATGGGGAAAGAGACAGGCAGATCACTGAAGCTCACTGACCAGCCAGCTTGTCACTACTGAGCTCCAGAATATGTGGGAATTCCTGCCTTTAAAACAGAAGTAGAGAAGGGTTGAGGAAGGTTCTTGATGTAGCCCTCTGCCTCCAGGATGCACATATAAGTACACACATGCACTCATATCTGCATCTACACAGGCACATACCCATGGCACCACACACGCAAAGTCTCAAGTAGCAAAGATAGGAAGTTTGGTAAGCCTTAGCCTTCTCTTCCCACAGACTTACTTGGAGGATCCCTCCCTCAATTGTGCTTCCATCATTGCCCCTCCCACAGCTAGGAAAATGAGCTCTGACAAGCTAAGCTACAAAGGAAACAAGTCAAATAAGATTGTACAGCCAGTATGGGAAAAGGCTAACCTCTGCCTTAATGTCTCTGTGTTAGCCTCATGTTATTTCCGTCTTTCTCAAATCTAAACTGACTCTGAGGTCCTAAATGCCAAATACATCTTTATCTTCAAAATATACACAAGTTTTTGTCAGAAGAGTACAGAGGAACCGCCATCACCCACAACACACTGAATTGTAGTGTGAAGCGGCGGGGCTGCGTCCCGCCACCCGCCGCTGGCTAGCTTTACACCCGAAATAATTACACGGAAACTGTATTCTTTTAAAACACTGCCTGGCCCATAGTTTCAGCCTCTTATTGGCTAATTCTCATATCTTCCTTTAACCCATATTTAGTAATCTGGGTAGCACCACGAGTTGTGGCTTACCAGGAGAGATCTTAACCTGCGTCCATCTCGGAGAGGAGCAGCATGGAGACTCCTATGGCGACTGCCTGAAGCGTCTCTCCAACTCTACTTCCTTGTTCCCACAATTCTGTTCTGTCTACTCCACCTACCTAATTTTCTGTTCTTAAAGGGCCAAGGCAGTTTTCTTTATTAATTAACCAATGAAAGAAACACAGACAGATAACTCTCCTCCATCATTTCCCCTTTTTCTGTTTAAACAAAAAAGAAAGGCTTCAACTTTAACATAGCAAAATTACATATAACAAAACAGTTATCAAGCAAGTATTACAGTTACAATATTTAAATCTATTTTATCTTTTATCATAACTAAGGAAAGCTATAACTATCTATTTATTCTTCAACTCCATCAAAGACTCCAGAAGGATATAATGCTACCTAAGTAAACAAGAAATAAGTAACTTATAAAACTCTAGAAATGACAGAGACAACTCGCTGCCTGGACAGTCACCCAAAGTTCCTCTGTACCGTTGGGGCATCCATCTTCGGGCTTCAGGCCCACAGTATCCAGCAGACATTTCCATGAAGCAGAAAAATTCCAAAGACAGTTCAGTCACTTTCTGCTGTGTCCTGCAGAACGTCTCGCAGACTCTTTCATGAATCAGGAACCCCGAAAGGCCATCTCACCTTTAGGCAAGTTCAGCAGTCCTCTTTCTGTGGGTTCCTTGTGTTCAGTTTATGCAACAGTCCAGCCAAGAGCAGTTTCTTGCCCAAATGGCTAACAAACTCCATAAGTAGCCTCTTCGATGCCCATCTTCCTCTCGAAGTAGATTGGTGCTGCCAGGAGCAGACATGTCTCATTGTCATGAAAAACCCTAAGTTATTAAAACATTAAATGCCATATTCTGCAGTCTTTGAAAGATACGAAGAATGTCTATCTAACTGAAATATATCTCTACATATCTAGAAAATCTAATAACATGACTACAAGCTTAACTATTATCAATGATTATCCATTAACAACCTATATTTCCTAATTATACATTACAATTTTTAAAATGAACTACAATCACAATAGCTTAATCAAGATCA
Organism: Arvicola amphibius; assembly: GCF_903992535.2. Lineage (NCBI taxonomy): Eukaryota > Metazoa > Chordata > Mammalia > Rodentia > Cricetidae > Arvicola > Arvicola amphibius. Next base: position 26,966,510 of record NC_052058.2, on the reverse strand, counting down.
GAAATACATATACATATAACAAAATTGACCTTAAAATCTATACCAATGCAAATTCATATCTATATCATCTCCCCCTTTAAATGTAAAAGAACATTTATAAGCAATATTTGGGAAAATGGGCGCAGTTTTTTTCTCTCCAAACTGCTTCCTGCTGAGTGGGGGCGTTGTTATTTAGCTCTTTCATGGTATAACCTGTGTGCTAGGTTCCTCTCAGTTGGCAGTTGAGTGAAGTAATTTTTTGAAGATGTTCACAGCAACCTTTCAGGAGGGCGTGGTCTATCATACCATATTGGGATAGAAGCAATCCACAGAGTCTCGTCCTCTGTGAAAACAAAAGAAGAAACTCTTTTCCAAAGCATCATGTTCTTAGATCCAAATCCTGAAGTCATACCGTTAAGATGTCCATTCTGGTCTAGCCTGGCAGCCCATATAATGAAATGTCTCTCTGTATTTAGCTCCTTTACAGTCAAAAAAATCAAAGAAAACACAACAAAATACATAATCCAGACTCTCTGTGAATTTTCCATTTTTACGTGGCTTATTTTTACTCTATCACTTTACTTCTTTTAATCTATAACTATCTATATTCTGTCTCTTTAAAGACTTTAACCTTTTTTTTTTTTAAGGCATTAACTTTATTCTCTATATTTTCTTTTTCTCTCTTTTAAACCTACGTGAGCCATTTAAAGGCCTTCTATGTCTGAATCTTTTCTATTGTGAATCTGTAATTTTTTACTATCCAGGAGCACTTCTTAAAAGGTTAACCACTTCTTAAAAACTTAAGTTGCGCCAGGTAGGGGTAATACGGTACTGCCTGTTTACAGCCAAGTCTAAACCTTAACTGCGCTGTTATTGTGGTAATTACGATAGATCCTGCCTGAGATCAGCACAGTTCAACGTGGCGGAGCAGAGCCAAAGCCGCTCCTGCCTCAGTCATTTGGTGCCCCTGAGCCGCACACAGTTCCAGGCACACAGCAGTCGACATTGGAGCCGCACTCAGCAGTTTAATTATGAGACTGAGCGTGCAGCACAGAAACTCTTTTAATCCAAGTCACAGCCAAATCTGAGGCGCAGAGCACCGCGCAGTTTGAAAACACCTCTCTCTCTATGGCGGCAGGAATCCGCAAATGCTGTCCCGCTCGCCTAAGCCTGATTCCGCCATCTGCCCAGGTGCAGGCAGGGAGCAGTGAGCCATTGGCATGGTCTCAGAGTACTTTTTTTCCCAAGCGGGCAAGGTTTTTAAGTGGATTTAGTGACCACGTTGGAGCGCCAATCTGTAGTGTGAAGCGGCGGGGCCGCGTCCCGCCACCCGCCGCTGGCTAGCTTTACACCCGAAATAATTACACGGAAACTGTATTCTTTTAAAACACTGCCTGGCCCATAGTTTCAGCCTCTTATTGGCTAATTCTCATATCTTCCTTTAACCCATATTTAGTAATCTGGGTAGCACCACGAGGTGTGGCTTACCAGGAGAGATCTTAACCTGCGTCCATCTCGGAGAGGAGCAGCATGGAGACTCCTATGGCGACTGCCTGAAGCGTCTCTCCAACTCTACTTCCTTGTTCCCACAATTCTGTTCTGTCTACTCCACCTACCTAATTTTCTGTTCTTAAAGGGCCAAGGCAGTTTTCTTTATTAATTAACCAATGAAAGAAACACAGACAGATAACTCTCCTCCATCACTGAATCTGTGATGCTAAGTAAGCCAATGTGCTACACCAGGTTTTCTCAGTGACCTGCAAAATAGGGATAATAACTTGCCATCAGAGATGAGCTAAATGTTTTTCCTCTTAGGCAGCCTATCCCAGGCAGCACCAAGTGCTTAACTCAGGCAGACTTGACTCTGCACAGAGTTGGGCATTACCTCCCTCCTCCAAAGGAAGGATACTCCAGTAATTCTGTCACTGTACTACAAGCAAGAGGCAGGAGGTATTCACTGAAGATGCTGGCATCATACAGCATGATCAACTGTCTCCTTCCGGAATAGACATTACAAGCAGGGACTCCAGACTCTCCTGACAGAGATATTTGAATGTGTGCTAAGGTACCCGGTTTCTGATGTGGGATTCCCCTCTGTATGCTGTGAATACCATTGGTTAATAAAGAATCTGTTTTGGGCCTATTGCAGCACAGAATAGGGCAAGGCAGGAATTCCAAGCAGATAGACAAAGATAGAGTAGGTGGAGTCAGAGAAACGCCACCTGCCGGAGCCTGCCAGAATTTTGCTGGTAGGCCACAACCTCATGGTGATGCACAGATTATTTAATAGAGACGGTTTAATTTAATATGTAAGAGCTAGCTAGATATATGCATACACTAATAGGCCAAGCGGTATTTTAATTAATATCAGGTCTGGGTAGCTGGGAATAAGCAAGCAGTCTCCACCTACAGAGTAGTGCCCAAACATTTGGGGCTATTGCCTGCCACCTACTTCAGGTCTGAAGGCTTGTGTACCCACACGAGGCTGGGATGTTTGTGTGCCCACTCGGGGTTGGGAGGAAAATAGCTGAAACCATGCCAGCTGCTCAGTGCCCTCTGCCTGGGAAGGCAGTTGGATAGGTCTGCTGGGAGTACACAGGCAAGAGAGCCTGGTGGACTCCTGCCACCATACACAGATGTATTTCCAGGCTTTGCACTGTTATGCGTGGCAGATTTAGCTTTTACTCAGATAAAAAGGGTTTATATGCTGCACGGTGCTACCCAAAGTTGAGGTGGTGAGGAAGGCTCCCTTCTGGCAGTCTCAGAGGCAGTGAACAAATCTCCGCCATGTTGGGCTATGTGGAGCCAAAAGGCAAAGCAGCCTTAGTTTTAGTCATGCTGCTTAGCATTTTAAGTGGTCCTGGTCAGAAAAGGATTACAGACACACAATAGAGACAGATTAAGATGAAAAAGACCTCTAAACGGGCTCAGAGTAGGCTTGGAAGAGAGAAGAAAAATAATATAGACAGTTATAAAAAGAAGTAAATGGTTTTTTTTAAAATAAAGTCTTTAAAGAGACAGAGTACAGACAGTCATAGATTAAAGGAGTAAAAAAAAATAAACCACATAAAGATGGAATATACACAGAGAGTCTGGATTATATATATTAGTATGTTTTCTTTGTACTTTTTTGGCTGTGAATGAGCTAAGTACAGAGAGACGTTTTATTGTATGGGCTGTGAGCTAAAACAACAAATATATTTAAAGATATCTTTGACTTCAAAATTTGGGTCTAAGGATATGTTGCTTTGGAAAAGAGGTTCTGCTTTTGTTTCCACAGAGAATGAGAACCTGTAGATTCCTTCCAGACTAATGTGGTTTGATGGGACCAAGACCCCTTGAGAGGTCACCTTGAACACCCTCAAAAAATTACTTTGCCCAATAAACAGCAGGAAGCAATTTGGAGAGAACTATGCCCAGATTTTCTAAATGATTGTTTATAGATGTTTGTTTACATTTAAAGGGGTATATGATATAGATATCAATATTTTACATTGGTTTGGATTTTGATTTATTGATACAAATTTAAGGTCAATTTTGCTTGATTAAGAAATTGTGCTTGTGCAGCTCATTTCAAAATGCAATATATAATTAAGAAATACTGGTTAACAGATAATCATCTATAATACTCAAGCTTGTAGTCATGTTAGTTAGGTTTTCTAGATGTAGAGATATATCTCAGATGGATAGGTATTCTTCAAGCCTCTCAAAAACTTACAGAACATGGCATTTAAAATGTTTTTTTAAACTTAGGACTTTTTATGACAGTGAGACACATCTGTTCCTGGCAGCAATAATTACTTCAAGAGAAAGATGGGTACTGAAGAGGCTCCTTATGGTGTTGGTTAGCCATTTGGGCAAGAAACTGCTTTTATCTGGACTGCTTGATGGTATGCTGTATGAACTGGACATGCAAGACCCACAGAAAAATAACTACTGAACTTGGCTAAAGGTTAGACAGTCCTTTGGGGTTTCTGCTTCATGAAAGAGTCTGCCAGACATTCTGCAGGGCACAGAAGAAAGTGACTGAAAACTGCCAATATAGTTGGAACAGTCTTTGAAATTTCCTGCTTCATGAAAAAGTCTGCCAGAAAGTACAGACCTGTAGGCTAAAGATGGGTGCCCCAAAGTTACAGAAGAACTTTGGGTGACTGTCCAGGCAGCAAGATGTCTGTCAATTCTAGAGTTCTGGGAGTTGCTTAAAGCACTTCCTGTTTACTTAGGTAATATTATATCCTTCTGGATTCTTTGATGCAGTTGAAAAATAGATAGTTATAGTTTTACTTAGTTATGATAAAAGATAAAGAGATATAAATATTGTAACTATAATTCTTGCTTAGATAGAAAAGGGGAGATCATATAGGATTCCCCTCTGTATGCAGTAAATACCATTGATAATAATAAAGAATCTGCTTTGGGCCTATTGCAGCACAGAATAGGGCAAGGCAGGAATTCCAAGAAGATAGACAAAGAGAGAGTAGGCGGAGTGAGAGAAATGCCATGTAGCTGCCAAAGGAGAAAGAAGCCTGCTGGAGTCTGCCAGAACTTTGCTGGTAGGCCATGACCTCGGGGTGATGCACAGATTAATAGAGAAAGGTTAATTTAAGATGTAAAAGCTAGCTAGAAAAATGTATAAGCTAATAGGCCAAGCTGTGTTTTAATTAATATAGTTTCTTTGTGATTATTTTGGGTCTGGGCAGGAATGAACAAGCAGTCTCCTGGGGCAACATATATAAGAGTGAATCAGTTGAAATTCCTTGAAATTTTACTATCCCTAAATGTCAACAAACTTCTTTTTTTCTTTTTGGAAGATGGGATTTCATGTCATCCCAGATGATCTTGAGCTGGCTATGTAGTTGAGGATGACTTTGAACTTCTGATTCCCTGGCTCTGCCTTCCACGTGTTGAATATACAGATTGGTACCATTGTGAGCAGTTTATGAGGGGCTGGGGATGGAACTCAGGGATCTGCACATCCTAGGCAAGCACTCGAGCACCTGAGTCACATCTCCAGTCCCTCATTTTCATTCATCAACACTTGAGAAACTCAATCCAAGGCACCAAAAGTCTGTTCAGGACACAGTGGTTCATTATGACCCTAGCACTCACAGACCAAGGTACAGGGGCTTCTGTGATTTTCAAGCTAAATTGGGCTATTTAGTGAGTTCCAGACCAGCCTGAGCTAGAGAGCAACAACACCCTGTCTCACAAACAAAGAGAAACTAAGAGACACCAGAGAGTGAGAGTAAAAGGGGTCCCGTCAGTTGCGACATTGTGCAAGACCTTTAAAGTCAACATCAGTGAAAGGAACTGGAGCAGAAGCTACTCCCTCAGAAAAGCCTTTGATGAAGGTTCCTCCATAAAGTCTGCTTAACTAAGTATGTGCAATGGGCCTGAGACACTTTCTTCTTAAACACAAACATTACAGCTTCAACATCAATGAAGCTCAAGGATTGCTTTAGGTTAGAAAACAAAAACTCAGCAGGCTATAGCTGGAAGAAGCCAAAGGTAATAATTAAACAGGAACACATGGACTCCAAACCTGCCAGTATCTTTTCCTCGTTGAGAAAGCTCAGCAGGCCAGGAAGGAAGCTCCTTTACCCATTCCACATATTATCGAGGATAAGTGTCTAGGTTTCCTTGCAAGGAAACTCCTAGAAACGTGGATCTAGTGATGGTACCATTGCTGGATCAGAGACAAGGAAAAGGCCTAACAATATGGGAAGGGCTCACATCATCCCAGGACACAGGAATTATTTCAGAGATGGGGACATAACCCACAACAACCCAAAGAGACTCAAAAGATTCCATCTGGGATATTCTCTTGGACTGGTCCAGAGAAGGGGTTGCCTGTGCACCAGCATTGCTAAGGTTGTGAGATGTGCGCTTGGAGCACCTCATGGCCACCTTGACCACTACTCTGAGTTATCCTGGGAATGAAGTCAGTACAGAGAAAGCAGGGAAATCTGAAGATGATAGTCCTGAAATCATGCCTGTACCTAGACCTGAAATCTTTGCCCAATGATTATCTTCAGGCTCACACAGATCTACCTGCCCACGTCACAAGAACTTGCATTAAAGGTGGCATACCACCACATCAGCCAGCACCAAACTCTCCTAAAAGTAATCCTGCCTGGGGTTTCGCCCATCAGGTGGCGGGACTGTGCATGTTTAATGCCTCCTTTTTCTATAGGATGAACTACCATTAAAGATTATTTACTTATTATTTTTATATGTATGTGCATGCCTGTCTGAGTTTATGTGTAGTGCATATGTATAAGAGCTCACAGAGGTTAGAGGAGAGTGTGGGATTTCCTGAAGCTAGATCTAAAAGCGGGCGCGGCTGCCTAATGTGGCCACTGTCAACCATACCTGGGTGGTTACAACAGCAATAAGCACTTTTAACCATCGAGCCATCTCTTTAGCCCAATGCAGTATTTTTAAAACTATATTTTATGTGAAATATTTACAGACTTTGTTACTTTAATAATTCTTTAGGAACACTTGATTTAGAAAGTATCTTGCCACCTACCCAGATGCACTACTGTGTCTGAACAGAGCTCAGCTCCTTATACTTTCCCTCCATGCTTCTTCCAAGCAACAGACAAATGGGTTAAGCTCCGAACGAACTCTCCCACACTGCAACTGGCTCCCCTCCCCCATGGAGCCTTGTGTGGGACAAATTCCAGGCCCAGCTCCCCGACTCCCTCTCCCTGTTCATAAGGAGCCTGTTACGATGCCAGGCATTGTGTATGGCAATTGTTATTATATCTATAATCTGTAACTTCCTTTGAAAATGTGATTAACGAATTGCAAACGGTTTCCAAAGGGTTATAAACAGACTTTCAGAGGCGCAGGTAGGCCTGCAGCTTTTGGTGCCTGTTTTACGGAAAAAAAAAAAAAAGTATGTCCAGGAGAATTTAATAAGGGAAGCTATTGTGTGCTAGGAAACTCCACTTTGAGGTGAAGTTTCAAATAAAGGCCAGATGTGGTAAGCAGACAAACAAGCCAGGGCTGGGATGATGGGACCAGAAGACACCGATCTTGGGAGAGAACTAGAACTACCCAAGGAGTGGCTTGAAGCATAGTATTTAAGGATCTGGATACAAACTCCTCCTGTGTTACCCGCATACTGGCTCTGGAAACACACCGAGGTGAGCCACGCTATGGCCATTCTGATTTAAAGAAAATGATAACGGCTTTGCTTCTCCGGGGCTCCTTTGGGAAAGGCCCAAGGGCATCATCCATACATATCCCTGTGGCCTCCAGGAAACAAATATAGCATGGACTAATTGATCAACAGCACATGCTCTACAGACTGCTGAAAGGAAGGAAGGGCAGAGATGGGGGAAGACACCTTGCTTAGGACAGTGCCATCTGGATGGCGATGTGGTCAACATAGATCCAGTCATCCTGAAAGATGATTCTATGTCCAGACAGGCATGACCTTGCTCTGGTAAAGGCCTCCATCCTCTCCTCTCCTCTCTAAGCCCGAAGAGACTATTTCAGAAGGGACATGGGCATCCTTCTCTCCTGTGAACATTCAATTGTCTACTCATTTCCTGTTTACCTACATATCCTCACATTCTAATGGATGTCAAGCACTTCCTGCCTCTGTGCCAGGCACAGTGAATCTCAGTAAGACCTGGAAAACCTGCCCAAGGAGGATCAGCCTACCTTCATGTTCCTGGTGACAGCTCACTATTATTAATGACTCAAACTCTCTCAAGGTAGGCTGTTGGAGGGTAGCTAAAAGCAAGGGCCTGGGAGACAGTCCCAGATCCCTGTCAAGCTTACATGCTCATGATCCAGGGCTAGCTGTCATTGCTCTCCTCACTAGCTAGAAGTCCCAGCCCTCGATTCCCAGAGATGCCTTGAGAAGCACTGGAAACAAACATGGCTGAGCACTGAGCCCAGAACATGGCAGGTTTTAACAGATGCAGCCTAAAAATTTGCTCCTTTGGTCAGTGTTAATGACCAATGATGCCTTGGCTGGTGTCCAGAGTGTGGCATGTGTGTCTCACGGTGCTCATCCCCAGTGAGTGTGCTCACAGGACAAACTTATTCTTAATACATAAGCCACTTAAAGGGGAATGTCAGTCTAAACTGGCAGTCTTTTCTCGAGGCCAAGGGGAAGAAATAAGGGCCTGTGGCAGAGCAATGCCCCTTCCCCTACACTGCTATCATTGATTCCATCCTGCCAGTGGCAAATCAAGGTTTCCGTAGGGACAACCTAGAAGAGGTGGATTCCATGACAGGAGTCTGCCCCCGCTGTCCCAGGGATTAGCAACAGGGCCACAAACAAATGTCACCATCAAAATTGCTTGACTACTTTCTGTTTCTCTAACCATTTCCCCTAATTCTTTGTGTAATAACTGTTTGTAGAAAATTCTGAATGAAAATAGTGCAGAAATCAGAACTACTATTGTCTCCACTCCTACTTGGAGGCCACCCTGCCACCTTCTCCAAAGAGTACTCGAAGGCAACGTTCATTACTTCCCCAACCAGAAACTCTTAAAACACACAGCCAGTCTTCTCTCTCCACTCAACTGCCCACCCCCACTCTTTGCTGTCTCCCCCCCCCCGCCCCCGCTATTCTCCACAGAACATGTCCCAGGCTAGGCACTGTGCTAACTACTGTCTGAATCTTGTCAATGAAGGAAAATCAGAGCCAGATCCCTTGGTGACATTGCTAGTGGAACTGAGAAGCAGATCAACAATACCCAATGTCTGAGTTCCCCACTGGAATGGCTCTCACCTCACTAACTTGGCCCTCTGTGCAGGTGACCATCTCTACCGAGACAGAGGATAAGTGCTCCACCATGGTGCTAAAGCCACCTGGAAGGTAAATACCAGAAGCTCATTCTTCTCTATGCTGAAGTGACTGTCCTTTGAAACTGGCCCTAGTGTCCAACGACAGTTTTAGAGTAAAAAGTCTACACAATGGGGACTTCAAGGAATCAGAGCTGGACTTAGTTTATAGTTTCTATTTAATGTCACCATGGTTCCTCTCAGGACCTCAGTCAGGCAATAGCTACAAGACTACAAGAAGACAGCATATGAGCTGGAATTTCCACCAAAATCATGCTGCCCCCATGGTATGTCACTCTCTAGTAACCTATATTCCCCTCAACAAGACACATGCCCGCATGACACACGCATCAGACATACCCCACCATAAATTCCCCTGGGGCTGTATTGGAGATGGAATCTTACAGGCCCCGGGAAGATGAGAAGCCGAGACCCAGGGCAATGAGGGTGTGTCCCGTAGCAGCAGGGCATGGAGAGGGGCTGTGGGGCATGTCCAGACAGAGCCTTTTCCTCTTCCTCAGAGGCACGCTGCCCTTGCTAATTAATGTTTTTAAGTGTTTAGAAGATGAAAAGTTCCGTGTGCTATCCTGTAGTTTGATTACAAAATCCTCCTTTTGATGGTTGTAAGGCTAAAATGGCTTGGATGTTAAAAAAAAAAAAAAGCAACAATTAAGAGGCTTCTTTGAAAACCCAAATGACCTTTATCTTAATCAGTGTCCTCCTAGAAGTCATGAGTCACACACTGTGTGTGGGGAGGGTGGCCTGGCCCTACCACGCTTCTGTAGGTCAAACGTGGCTGACTGTACCATGGCTGGATTAAACTTAATTCTCAAGAAGCCAGTCTGTCTGGTTACCACAAGCTAGTCAGATACATTAAAATGTGCTCCGTAGCTTGACAGGAAGGAAATTGTGTGCCAGCAAAAGGGACAAGGGACGGGGAGTCAAGGTTTGGAGGAGAGGACCAATGCCAGGCCTGGGGAAGAACGTAGAGGTGTCAATGAGGACAGGCAGCTGCTAAGAGAAATGACAGAATAGCTTGCAAATTCGGGGTGCAGCGAGCACCTGGGGATATTTTCTCCAAGAAGTCAGAATCCTTTGAGACAAAAAGCCTGTCTAAAGGTCCTTGAAAGGAATTCAGAGTTCAGGAGTGTTGCACTGGGCTCCTGCATGTGGGTGTGGCTTCTTCCTAATCCTTTTTCAGGAAAGTTTCACATACCACCCACCGTACCATTAGGAGATCCTATCTAGGCCAAGAGAACCCCTGCAATTTGGAAGCTTATCTGTGATATCTGGCAAGTAACTTTTTTTTCTAATTTACGAAATTTTATTTGATATATTCCATGACTGCATTAATGATATCAGAAGACCCCAGGGTGCATTCAGCTGTCACGCTATTTTAAAGGGAGTCTAATCAGGCACAGAAAATGGATTCTAGAGTTGCAATGGCAAAAAAAAAAAAAAAAAAAAAAAACCCAAAAAAACCAAATTTCCTTATTCACACAAGTAAGATCCCAAGCTAGCAGCAATGTGCTCCACAGCTAAACTGGCCTTCCTTTAGGGGGCTGCCATTTGCTGGGGAGAGAAGGTTCAGACTGTGGCGAATTTCTCCCTGTGATCAGTCCTGGATACCCACATCCCTGATGCTTCTCCCAGTTTGCTACTAGGATGAGTACTCTCCTCTCACCATTGCTACTTGTGGGGTCCAGAACCAGAACCTGGAGCACTCTCAATGCCCAGCGGAGCTGGATAAATACAGAAACACTAACAAGATGGTTCTAGGATGACGCAATAGAGGGAATCCTTCGAAGCCAAGCACCATCACCTCGCTGATGTAGTGTGGTAGCAGGCTTGTCAAAATACCCAGCTTCACCCGACATGCCTGTCTCTGTGCGTGAGAGAGACTTTTATCTCAGGTGTTTGGGAATACAGGATGGCAGCTTCCTTTTGGGTTTTCATTTCCTGCTAAAATCCCTACCAATACCTGCAAAGGAAGGGTGTGCACAGAAGGTCCCACACCTGTGGGCACCCTTTCCATAAGGTTTTTCTAGATCCTTCCAGCTAGTGTCTCTTTCCTTCCTCGCCTGGGTGGCCCTTGTTTCAGACCTCCCCGAGAACACACAGCATGAATGAGCATGTGGCACCTTGTCTAACATATGTTCTCTGCCCTAGTCACCTTCTGACCTCCACCCTGCACAGGTTTCCATTCATCAGTACCTCTTCCAGCCCCACTCGCCTGGTGACCAAGCAAAATATTTATCTTTTGTTGTGTGTGTGTGTGTGTGTGTGTGTGTGTGTGTGCGCGCGCGCGTGCACGTGTGTGTGTGGTGTGTGTGCCAGTGCCAATTAGAGTGATGTATCTTTTTATAAATGTTTTTGGATACACGGTGGTCCAAATAAACCCAGGAGATTTCTGATGTGATTTATGACGCACAGAAAGCCAAGGTCCCCTGCAAGGTTGGCTGAATTCTCACAGTCTCTTACTGCTTGTGACCATGGAAATGCAGGCAGAGTTGGGGAGGGAGAAGGAGAGAATGGGCCAGTGGGCCATGAAGCAAGCATGGATTGTCACTGGCTTCTGAGTGCTTTGAAAGTGAGTCACATCAGGCAGGACATCCACTGACTGTCAACCGCCAAGGAAATGTCCCCCGAGGATGAGGATAAGTGACCCCAAAGCAGTCTCTTTGCCTGAATTCTTTACCTCTAACCCATTCCCTGGGTTCAGACTGAAGGGCTCTTCTACAGCCAAAATCAGAGCATGCCAGTGCCTGGCATTGACCCCTCATGCTCTGTAGGATGACGCTTAATATTACAGCATTGTGCAAATCCTATCACTTGACCTCTGTTCTGCTTGCATTTTTTACCATTTCCCCCCCTCTCTTTGTACTCTCCAACTAGACAGAGCTAGCCGCCGAAAAGGGCATCATCGCTTTTATCTTCTGGTCTGGGAACATGTCACTCCATCTGCTCCTCATACCCTTGACTCCGAGTCAAGGGATCCGTCTCTCTGGCCCCTATGGGCTCAGCCAAGATGTACTGCTGTGTGAACTGGGTCTAGACAGGGCCAGTTTAAAATCTTCCCTATTCTCTCAGCCTCTCGTGGTGGCCCCACTATATGCCACAGGAGTCCAGCTTATATGTTTGCTTCCTACATTGGCTCCTAAGCATCACAGAGAAGGCAGGTATTATTCATGTTCTGTTGGGGGTGCCCTGCCTGGGAACTGCCTGGTCAAGAGCAGGCTCTTCCGGAAACAGCAGGTAACAGCAGAGGGAACACGTTGGTGTAGGATTCACTCCACCAATACCTGCCTAAACGGTGACAACACACCTGGCTTGCTGTGGGCATCTGGGAGAAAGTACTCATTTATTCTTCATTACAGTCCTTGCAGGAGACATCATTTCTGTTCTCATCTTTCAGCAGAGAAAACTGAGGTCTGAGGGTTAAGTAACACACCCAGGGTCACACGGCTGGCAGAGGCAGAGCTGACGCTTCAAAGGTATCATTCATGGCTCTGCTCTATGGAGAGACTTCTGCTAGGAAACAGCTCTGTTCCAAAACCGAGGCTGTTGCCCATTGGCTGGCTGAGATGAGGCATGATGGTTCAGGAAGGGGATAAGGGCACAATGGAGGAGACAACTGAATTTAGGATAATCACATCTAAACCATATTCATATTGAACCTGCTACAGAACTGTGATTTAATGCCAAAGCCCCTCTCTGCACCTCCCCAAATCCCTTTGTGTAGTGCAGCTGGGAACCTGGAGGTTCCAAGAGAATTCTATCGCTTCACTGTCTCTGATACTCAGGACACACAGTACTCTGAACCTACACATTTCTGGGAAGTGATAATAACACTTAAGAATGCCCCCACTTTATACTTATGAATATTTCAAATGAATCCCCTGGCCTAATTTGGCTCCTCTCTTATCTGTTTGTACTTCTTGCTCCTGGGGGTGGAGGGTTAAGCGCCCTTCTTTGGGAAATCCTCTCTGCTTGGCGCTGTCTACCAAGCCAGGTCCTGCCTCAAGATAAAATGGTCTGAGAATAATCTAGCAGAGGGGGTCTTAGGATTTTTGGTGCATCTCAGAATGTATGCGCTTGTGTGCCTATGTGCCTATATGCATATGTGGGTATCTGTGTGCTTCTGTGTGTGTATATCTCTGTATGTATGTATGTCTCTATGTAGTCTGTGTATATATGGTTCTTATAGTTGATGGCTTAGCTACGCCTGCTACAAACTGTATGCCTGACCAATTAGACTGGTTTTGTCACCTCTGGGTCCATGTTGTAATCTGGATGTGAAACGCCTCCACAGACTTGTGTCCAAGGCTTGCTCCTCAGCTTACGTACTATTTTGGGATGTTCTGAAGACACTAAAGAAGGTCACTAGAGGCATGTGACCACATTTTGTTCCTAACCCTTCCCTCATTTTCCTTCTGTTTCCTGGCCACCATGAGGTACAGTTTTGTTCCTCCACATCCTACCGCCATCCTTAGCCTTACCCAGATCAAAGCCAGCGACAAGAGTCTCTGAAACCATGAGCCAAAAACACATACTCCCTTCAGGGCTTTTCCACAGAAATCTTTTGTCACAGTGATGTGGAGCTAACAATCAGAATGGGGAAGACAGTGTGGCTATGTTAAATGTCCCTTGCATTTGCTCTTAGGAGCCTCTCAGCCTTCCAGAAAGAGATGGGTATAAGAAACAACAAAACTAAGATCTTAACCCAGTAAGCCATCCTGGGAGCTGACAGACCAGATCACCCAGCCTTTTGCCTCTAGGTAGATGTTACTCAGGTGCAGTTTAATCCAGTGAAAACTTCAGCTGGAAGACAGAGAGCTGCTCCCAGGCACCATCCTATTCTGCCAACCAATGGAGGGAGGAAGTGACTGGTCAAGGACAGTGTAGACCCATCTCAGGTGGAAAGGAACAGCCAAAGCTGAGCGCTCTAACGCAAACTCTGCTCAGCTCAGTGAATTTTCTTGCCTCGGTAATCTAAATGTTTGGGTGTTTGCTTTCATCCAGTAAACATTCCCAAGGAATGTAGAAATGGCACCTGACTTGTATATTTGGAAATATATTTGTTTTCCACGTGATCAGGAAAAGCTAAGAAAAATATTAAGAGCGGGCACCTCAACCAAGTGCAGTCACGATTTCAGTGGTGTGATGGGATTAAATTATTGTGTCCCCAAAGCCATGGTCTCAACACTTTTATTTGCATTCTTTGGGCCTTATCATTCAGGATTATATAAAAATGACAGCTGCTTATAATTATTTGGGAGTTTTGTGTTGCAATAATTAGAAACATCTGCCTTTATCTTTCTGCTACCAGACTTAACCCTGCGAGGTTGGGTCTACTGAACTTCAAAGAGGGAATCAAGAAATAAAAGAAAACTCCACACATTACTAACAAATTTCTAGCGATTCATTTAAATGTATAACCAGTTATTCCAACAGCCTTCAAACCCTTCATTATCTTTTAAATATATATAATTTGGAACTGCTAATTAGATAGCAATTTAATGCTCTCATGGGGATTCAGATGCAAGGTCTTCCTAAAATGTAAACGCAGAGGAATAATTGTTGGCATTCACATGATTGAATTCTTCAGTTATTCAAATAAGTGTGCACATTCACACAGTGAGATCATTTGATTATTTTGCCCCAAACTCGGCTATAGGCTGTACCGAACCCTTCAGTACCAGTAGGGTGGGACCGGGTGACCTGCTCCACTCAGCTCTTTGGAGAAGGCAGACAGGACACCCCCAGCCTCATTTAGACTCCTCCCTCTTCTCTCAGAGATAGGGGGCTGCTGTTCCCTCTTTCTGGAGAAGCAAACATCCTTAGAATTTGCAATCTGCAGTTCTGAGAGCTGTCATGTTGCTGTCGGGTTTCTCTGTGCTGGGCTGCTTGCTGTTGTCTTCCTAGTTACTACCAATGAGTATCTCCCCGGCACACTGCCACAGGCGGAGGAGGGGAAGGCTTTATTCTGCCTTGAGTTTCCACTTCCCTGTCTCCCTATGAATATGGTCCTTTAAATTGTATAAAGATGTGCAGCCCATGGGGCAGCATGATTGATCAGGGAGATGACATTGGCGGTGATAGAAACCAGCACGCGTGTCTCAGCCCGGAAGCATGGCTAGGGTTTGCATTCCTGGCCCAGGCTAGTTAGTAGCTAGCAGCTGAGGCTCATTTCCCTCACTAGGGAAAGGAGGTGCAGACAAATCTATAGGAATTTTTAAGAGATCATTATTCAACACATTGCCTGTAATTACATTTTGATGAGCTTTTTATTGCTAATTTATCATCCAAGATGGGGCATTCTAGATATGAAATTAATCTAGTAAAACAGAGGTCAAAGTATGCCTAGTGAAAAAGAAGAGTCTTTTTCTCATCAAATTATTCCACCTAAAAAATAAAGCAGCAGAAATTTCCATCTCTAAACCAGATTTTTTTCTGGGGCCTCCTCATGACTTTTAATGCTGCCTAATAGACTTAAATGCAAACTTGGATGCCCAGGGCAAAGGAGCAAAAAATGTATGATGAAAACATGGGTGCAGGGGCCCAGACTAGAAGGAAACAAGTGTCGCCCCACTGTGTGTCACAGAGATAAGGTGTGGACACACTCGGTGTGCGCGGTTCGCTAGTCCAGAGCAGAATGCTTGGAAAAAGTGGTCGGCACACTTCTGCTAGAAGCAGACTTCAAGACAAGCTCAGTGCAAGGGTTTCCTCCCAGAGTTGAAGAGATACCTTCAGAGTCAGCAGAATACTGGCAGGCACCAGCACCAATGGGGGGAAAGTAGAGATTCCTTTCCCTGGGGAGCTATGGGACCCAGCATAGAGCACACACCTGGGAGAGAGTGTCTGCTGTCCTGCTGTGCTCCAATGGGGTGCTACTCAGTGCACTGGCCTGCTGTGTGCCTGGGGACAGTAGGCTCCGGAAGGAGAGCACATCCCCACTCAGGTACAGGCGGCTGTGATGCATTCAACATGCACAGAATGGCAGGGGGTGGGGCAGACATCGGTGGTGACCGCATCATCAGGAGCTGGCAGTACCGTTAAGAATGTGTTCATCAAACTGCTTTCGCAGTCTGTCCTAAATCCATGGCTCGATTCCAGGCACATTGTATATGTCCAGGCCGCAGGGTCTTCGCACACGCTGTTTCCTTGGCATGGCCCCAGCTTCAAGGTCTATATGGAGATTTCACTTTTACCCTCCAGATCTCAGCTTACAGTGAGTGGGGACCGAAGCATATGGTCTCTGAAGACCCAGGCAGGCAGCTTCTCCTCCCTTCCATGTCTTCTCTCAGACCCATTTTGTTGTTGCTGTTGTCAGTTTGGTTTTCTGTTTGTTTGTTTTTTGCAGAGCACATTCCGAATCTGTACTGCATTTTATTTATCCTTTCATTTATGAGCTTAAAGACAAAACAAATCTCCTTCATAAGAGTGCAAGCACCAAATATCGGGGGGGGGGGATCTGCTATCCTGGCTTCTAGAGGAGGGTGTGTGATGATAGGTTTTTAATGAACAGATGTCTCTCACGAGAGAAGTAGAGAAGGGAGGGGTTGGCAAGGGGAGGAAACAAAGCGAGTATCCAGTATAAGTACCTCCTGCAGGTATCCCATGACCCTGTGCTATCCCTAACTGCTGCCATTCAGTATCATGGCTGGGAGTTTGGAGGCTGCGGACCAGCTCCCTGCATGCTTCCGCAGCTGCTATGTGACCCACAGCTAGCACCAAGGATTTTCAGCACCTGTCGGTACTGCCAGCTCTGGGGTCTGTAGTATTCAGCTTTCCCAAGCTCAGTCTCTCATGCCCAGGTCCTCCCTCCACATCTGTGTTCCATTCCATCTCTTCCAGCAGGTACCTCATCACGTGCAAGGGTGAATGGGACACAATCTGATTGGTGTCCTCTGGTTGCTTTAAGTGTCCAGACATCTGCTGTGCAGTGGGGAACCCGTACTATATAGTCCCACAAAGAATAAGAGACCTACAAAGATGGGCCATACTGCAGTCGGGCTAAAGTGGGTGGGGCTTCAGACTTTGAACTCCCTGAGCGTAGATATCAGAGCCATAGCTAACCGTGGTTCCCAGTACTTGGATTCATGAACACACAAGTCAGGCTGCTTTGGTGGCAAGCAGCAGGTATGGATTCTTAATTGTTTACACAAAAGGGGAACTCATTGGAAGAAAACGAGGAAATAAATTTTCTACTTCTCCTGTCATGAAATATAAAAAAAAAAAACCCGAATCAAATCAACAGTAAATGAATAAAGAAATGGATGAATGGCCCGTCTCTCCTCCCTCCCTTCTTTCCTTTCTTCTTCTTTTTTTCCTTTCTCTTCTGGAAGAGTAATACCTTAAGAGAAATAACCTAGCTGGTTACTCTTCTGGGACACTTGTGGCCCCAGCAGGGAGCAACGACAGTGTAAGCTAGCTGACAGGCAGTGGGAGTATCACAAAACACCCCCCTGTAAAATGTTCTGGGTTGGATGGCTCACACTACAATGGCAAAGTGGTGCCCTGAAGCTAGAAATGTTGGGCGACCTTTCTCCCACTCTGCAGGAACGAACAGAGGGAGGAACAGTTATGGGAGATGGGAGCAAGAAGGCGACAGAGAAAGAGTCTATAGTTTTAACTTGGGCACAGCCAGCATGAACCCAACCACATCTGTACTAGAATGAAGATCAACCTCTTTGTTCCCAGTAGATCATCATCCAGGGACAAAGAAAACACTGGAAGAGGGAAAGGGAGGCACACACAGCTTCAGAACCAAAGGAGCAAGCTATGTCAGATCATGTCCGTAGTCATTCTTGACTTTTGTGAAAACTGCCTGAAATGTATTTTCCGACAGACACATCCCTTGGTTCAAGTATCAGATTCTTTTCTTTTGCATATATTTAATTAATTTCTCTTAAAACTACAACCACACGTGGTGGATCCTTCCACTCAGGTGATCTCTCTGACACATGCTAGCAGGCAGCATGCTGCTGGAACTTCACGAGACAACCTGGGCAGGGTGCCCATCGAGAGCCCGGCCTCTGACATCCTGGGTGGCAGTGCATAGTCATTGCCAGTTCCATTTGCTTGCCACTTCCAGCATCCAAGGGTAATATTAAAGCACATTACATATTCAGAACATGAAATTGACTCCTACAGCTCATTGGCTCCATGAGTATTCAAGCGCACACTTGGTCCCAAGACCAAGAGGCTGTGGGCTGGAGTGTTGGAAGTTGAAGCGCTAAGCTCAGCTCCACCTGGCAAAATGCAGGCTCTCACAGTTAAGCCCCTTATCCCTTAGATCAGAATCTAAGCTGCAACATTCCTGCTCAAGTGCCCAGCCCAGGCAGTTCCCACAGTGCCTGTGGCATTTCAACAAGAAGCAAGCATGCAGAAATGCAAGACTCTTGTGTTCTACTAGCCAAATTATATATTTCAAAATGAGGCAGCTCTCTCTGTAGGGGTTGTACAGTCTCCCCACCCCACATTGGTGAACACAATCCTTTTAGGAGCTACACTTTCTAGGCATCCCTCAATTCTTTCTCTTAAACGAGTGGATTCAGACCAAGCCTAAGCAGTCTCTCCTTATCCCTATTCTGGGGCTGTGTGCTTGGGTCTCAGCACACAGTGATGCCTGCGCGCCACCTACTGGGCAGTCTCCTTCAGTTCATCAGCAGCCTGAGAGTGGCTGAAAATAAAAAAAATAGAAAAAAATAAAAGATCCACACATATTTGCTTCAAGGTTTATGATGGTCTACCATATACTCTCTGATAGACTTTGCCAGCAGGATGTATCCTCCTAAGACCAGAGAGAAGTTGTCCCTGAGCTGCCTGAGGTCAGCAGTCCCAGGGAGACCATGAGGTCTCCCCAGTCCTCCATCTCTCCATTGGGAATCCTTCTTGCCCTTCAGGGCACCCATCCCTGAGAAAAAAAGATGCTTTATCTGTACACCTAGAGATCTTCTTGGCTTTTTACGCTGTTGTTGTTAGAGAGCACTTTTATGATAGAATGAGCATTTCCTAAGCAGAAACATCCCTCTAACTGCCCAAGACTCTTTCTCCAGTACCATGCTTGATGTCAGCAGCATCTGTGGGATGTCAGCAAACAGAAGGTGAGAGGGCGGAGGGACGACCAGAGTAGAAAGGCCCAACGATCCACACATTCCCTTACACAATGACGCATGAATGTCTGATGAAAGCACATGCGGCACCCCCATTTCTCATTCATTGTAGGAACGTGGTACCCAGATTCTCATCATCTGCATCACTCATCCCGCTGTACCTACTTTGTGCAAAGCCCAGCAAAGGGCGACAGAGAGGTCAAACACATAGGCATGTCCTAGCAACAAGTGACCAAAACAAACAAGCAGGTGCCTGCTGGAGACCTATGAGAAAGAGCAGGGCTTCTCTGGGTAATCACTGAGTTGAGAGCTGGAGAGAGAGCTGGTCATATGCACACAAGACCAGATTCCAGGCAGAAGCAGTTGAACAGGGAGGAACCTGGTGCTTCTAAGGAAGGTTTAAGTTTGAGGCCAGGCTCAATTATATAAGGATCCTGCTTCAACACCACAAAGTGTAAACTTTTTCTAGTTCTACAGCATTTATTTACATAACCCATTAATAGAACTTCACAAGGTTGCTAGACTGAGGGGAAAAGCTCTAGTGTCGCCTCTACCTAACTTCTGCTTCACCTGCTGTTAGATCCCCCCTCGAATTAGTGTAACATACATTTACCCAGACTGTGAGAGTACCCTGTCAGTCCCACAGAGAGGAACAAACACCACATTTATTGGCACATCCAGCTCTCACTGCATGTACTGAATAACTTTCTGCAGGGGCCCATCTCTACCCAATGCACAACAGCAAGCAAGGCTTATAAAAGTGAACCCATAAAACCCATGCACCCCTAAGACAAAGAAACAGAATGACAAGATAGTGTAGGCCAGTCAAGGGGCAAAACAAGGGTGCCATCTTGGACTGAGGCTGTAGAGCGCCAATGGCTGGACCAGCTGCACGGGCATTGCCATAGGGTAGGGGGTTAGAAGGGGTTAAGGACGCTGGCACAGCTATTGGTAGAAAATCGTCTGAAAGATAGTCTGAATTTTCTGGAAAAGCACAGACATTTCTGCCTCCAAATAGCCTGACTGGGATAACGTGACACCCCAGCTTCTCCCAGTGTGGATAATGCCTTCCACCCACGGCAGCACAATTTGGTGTAGGAAGTCCACATGGTTTAGGAGCAAACCCACATGGCTCACACAGTCAGAGCTTCCCAGCCAAAGAAGAGAGTCCATCTGCTCTGGCTTCCAGCCAGGCTCTTGTGAATTCTAGCCATCCCACTTCCCCATCATAGGCCAGACATGCTGCAGTCTGGGAGGGGGAGGGTAGCCATCACTGACCACTCATTCCATCCCCATTCTCATCCATGTTCTCCAGAAATTTCTCAGATGCATGCTTACGTCGTAGGCCCGTGGAATCCCTGTGGTTGTCACACTAGATAGGGCCCTTGAGAACTTGAAATATTGGTCCTAAGTGAGACATGCTCTAAGTGCTAAATCTGTATCAGATTTTACAGACTGCTACAGAAACAATGTGAGATACTATATTAATTATTTCCAAGTTGATTATACGTTGAAGCACCAGTGATTTGACTACATGATACTATCCTTAAACTTAATTTCACCTGTGGCCTCCATTACTCTTTAGATGCAGTTTCTGGGAAATTTTTAACAACATAGGCAGCCCATTCTGTGGCACAAGTTGAGTTCCTACTGGACAGATTCTAACTGTAACTGTACCACGACTGCCCTGGAAGTCACTGTAGAACTGCAGAGACCAGGCTTCTCAGCCACACCCACTCTCCAGCCACTCTCCGACCCAATCCCTGAAGAGCCAACATAGCACCGTGAACTCAGCCCATCTAGGGGATCCAGGCCAAGGCTCCTGGCACTTTCTGGCTATGTGGTTTGGGGGAGGCCACATCATCCCTCAGTGCTTTGGCTTTCCACTGATGGCTCCTTTATTCATAGAGTCCTCCAGATTATAAATCCATTGCTCAAAGTTGCCCAGGATAGATTATAAAATTACGCCTTGCCCATCCTTATCCCTTTAAACCTTCTAGCATCTCTGGATTCTTTTAAGGCACTCTAGACTCACCACTGTAGCTGTCAAATGAAATCAACGGCATGTGAAAAGCTCCCGGAATGGTGTCCTTCCCAAAGGGAGGAGTCAGCACACATCAGACATGCATACTAAGAGTAGCAGCCACAAAAGCAAATGGATCAAAGCTGCTCTGCCTCAGGGTCCTTGGGTCTCTGTATTTACATCGAACCCCTTCCCATCAGCTCTTCACTTCCTTGAAGCCGAGTGCATCTCGGTAGCCTTGCACAGGCCTAGAATCTAGCAGACCTCCAACGACACCAGCAAGATCATAAATTTTCCGGCCTCAGAAGTCTGCTTCCCATGTCTTCAACAGTGATCCATATGACTGATTATTTATAAATTTGCATTTAGGATAGAACCTGAAGCGGGGAGTGTAGTTCGGTTGGTCGAGAACTTGAATAGCATGTACAAAGCTTGGGTTTCATCTCAGCATCACGTGAAACAGGCATGTTAACACAGTTAACACAGACCTATGATCCCAGCACAAGGGGGCAGAAGAGGGAGGTCAGATGTTCAAAGACAGTCTAGGACATATGAGGACATAGTTTAAAACAATGGTGGGAGGCAAAAGATTGATATATATATATTCCTCTCAGCATCTTCCCCACGTCCTGGGCCTGCAGACACAGAACAGACAGCTTTTGATTGATTTCAGCATGAGCTTTGTGGAACCCAGATTTTGTCACCCCAAGGCTCCCTGTGGAATCTGCCGTTGCTATGGCCACTAGGAGGAACCTACTTTGTATTCCCATGAGGATTTGACCAGGTCCATAGTCCAGGCTTCCTGAGTGGGTGGTCAGTAAATACCCTTATCTTCTACAATACAGAGGCAAAACTGATCACCAAAATCCTAACAAAACTCATGGTCATGTTAAAGACAGCCTGTTATAGGCTGTTTGTCCCTCCATTCCTTGGCAGGCAAAAGAAAAAGCTACATGTTCAGGGCTTGACATTCTAAGATACATCTTTAGAGAGAAGGAAAACTAAAAAGTAAGAAAGGTAAGGATGTAAGGATGGTGACAGCTACAGCAGATGCACTGGCCTCCTGCTCCATGGGAGACAGTTCTCAGGATGAACTTAATCCCCAATTGTTGTACAGTTTCCACCCCCACCCCCCAGGAATAGGCGCTGTCTCTGTCATGAAAGGCCTTCTAGTCTCCTGGAAGGTAGCTAGCTGCTTCAGCCCTCACGGCAGTACAGGACAAGTCCCATCAGAAACCCAGCAAGAACCCGTTATTTTGACATCAGGGAAGCTATTAGGAAATGACAACTCAGTGGCAAGAAGGTGGTGGGGTGCACTTGACAGGACAGGGAGCTGTCTGGTTATCACCAGGGAAGCCTGACTCCTGAGGGAGCTTGAGTGAGGCCCCTAGAGTGAGCTGCTTTTGGAGACTTTTCAGGATTCACACCCAAATCACACAAGATGAAAGAAAATACTGGGTAAAACCAAGCCAAACATGAAGTTTGGGGAAAAGATTTTATTGGACAAATTAGAAAAATATCGGTACAGTGCTTTAGCGAAAGCCACTTCTTTCATCTGGCTGCGAGGGCAGGAGCAACCTCAGACGCAGAAAGAAGGGAACCCGAGTTGTGTGAATAGCACGCTCTCCGCCCTCCCCACGCTGGCCACAGCCCATGCTCACATTCACCATGCTAATCTGCAGCCTTGGCCAGAACACAGGGGAAGGTTCATTTATAATGGCTTCATTCTAAGTCTGGGCTTGAGAGGAGGCGACTGGGCCTTGAGTCAGTCAAAGAAGCTGCTAGGAGCTGTCTGCGGCCAGCTGTACTTCAAAGTCCAGTCCAGGCAGATCTACGCATGACAGACACCTGACTACTCGTACAGCATAGGGTCCACTTAGAGGCCTCAATGGGACACTGAAAACAGTCACTGGAAGGAGCCCTTCACTGATTCTCTGAGGACTGACTACATGCTGGGAAGGCTGTCAGGGAGAGGGATAGAAAACTCAAAGAACGCAAAAAAAGGAACCAGGACACCTGAAGCTAGGGTAGCCACAGACACCTTACTGTGCAGTTTCTAGTCTTTGTCTCAATGTTAAAGGAGACCCTTCCCCTATAGAAGGCCCACACAGAGATACTTAACACAGTTTTTTTGTCTGTACTCTGGATTAGAGTAGGCCAAAGCTATTGTTCGACAACAACAACAACAACAAGCCCCTCAAAAACAAGCAAATAAACAAAAGTCATGTGTGAGCATGAATACACGTGGGACATTGCAGATGCTTGTCAGGATCACCTCCTGAATAGTCCAATGTGCTCTTCAGATGCGGGACTCACTGGCACTATCCAGGCCTCGTGGTCTTTCACATGGCCAAGCCCAGATCATCACAGTCAGGACAGAGGGGGTGCTTAGATACCTCCCATTGCCCTATGACGTCCTGGACCCTCCTGCGCTGTGGGATTTCTCACTTAACATTCTCTGTTCACACCGATGACAAAGCTGTGGTATGCATAGTATTAAAGCATCATCATCAGGGGAGGGCAATTCTCAGAAAGGTGCTGTTGACTTCATGGGTCATAGAGCTGGGATGAGGTAGGACTAGAGTTTAAGGATAGCCTGGGTAAGATGGCGTGCCCTCCCCTTAGCAGGGTCAGCCTCTACTCAGTGGCCATATTTAGATAAGCTAATTCATGCCATTTCCAGCGGCGACATCCCTTCTCCTAACCTCTCCTAAACATCTGATGGCCTCAGAGTCAGGAAGAGTTGAGTGGGACAGATGGTCTGGCCAATGTCTTTATCATGAGTCAGATGCAACAGATGCATCTGGTTTGTGTTTGGACAAGTGAGCTGTAGAGCGTTCCCTGAGATTACCTCCTGTATGGAAAGCTGACCCTGGCTGTTGCTTCCAGGAAATCCACTCATCCCAGCATTTGAATAATGAGATGCATAGCAATGACTTGTGTGCTTGCAGAGTCACATGACCAGAGTCAGTGCTGTGAGGCGTAAGCCTGCTCCTCCAGACTTTCAGCTGCCCTCCCAGTAGACACGGATCCAACAAGAGGCTATTCGCTGTGTTGCCAGGAGACACAAATGGTTAGAGAGACCCTGGATACATTTGTACAGGACAGCCATCTCTAATGCTAGAGAGAGAAGGAGACCACCATGGCAACTTCTGACACCTGACTTCACGTCTTTCCTCCTTCAAAAGCCAGACAATTGGAAGCTAATTCATTCCCTGGCAAAAGAGTCGGGTTTGATCACGCCATTGCCTCTGATCTGTTCTGGTACTTATTTGGTACATATAAGTACCAGAAGCCCATGCTCCACCACACCAAACCCACATGTGCCCAATCTGCCCAATCAACCCCCCCTTGACAGCTTGGGGTGGGCAATACAGTGAGCGTTTTAGACTCAGATATACTTTAGACTTAGATATTCTTAAGATACCTGTGGCTTTTTTAATCAGACATCCCCCAAATTCAGAGTTATAATTGCAATCAGCTAACCAGCTAATTCTGTCCTTCACACACACACACGCACACACACACACACGCACACATGTACACACACAAACACATGCACACACTCATTCATATATTTAGGAATACTAATAATATGATATCATATATACATATATGTGTGTATGTATATATATGGAGAGAGAGAGAGAGAGAGAGAGAGAGAGAGAGAGAGTTGCAATGAAACATCACACTCAGTCCCATCTAGAAAGAAGCATATGGGATTCATGATGTGGTCATGACTCCATTAATCCCACGGTGATTAGCGTGAAGCTGGATGACGACGGCCTCTCACCTGGCCAGTTTCTAAACAATGACGCAAATGAGAAGAGAGTGGCTCCTACGGCACTGGGCTGACCAGCATTTGCAGAGGTCTCTGATGCTGTGTTCTAACTCTGAGGAAAGGGACAGAGACTGCTGCTGTGGGCGGCACTGTGCCTTTCCGTGCACGTTCAAGTGTGCTGCCAAAAGAATGGCTTACGCATTCTCAACCCAGAAGACTGTATTCCTCTTAATACCTATATCTTTAAAATGAACTAACGGCTCATAAATCTAAGTGGCTATCATTCTTGCAGCACATTCGAAGTAGCCCAGAATGACAAGCAATGCCATCTTTCCTCTCAACACCTCTCTAGAATCCACAGAGATCCCATCAATGGATTGGAGCCTCTTTCTTCTTCTCTCTACTTTTTTTCTTCCTTTTTGCCTCATGGTGGATCTTGTCTACTCAAGGCAATCATCCCTTTGCACACACTATCTTTCTATTCTGAGACAGGGTCTCACTAAGTTGCCTGCACTGGCCTTAACTTGCAGAGCTCAGTCAAGGCTTCTCCTGCAGAGCCTGGTTGTCCTCTGGGAGACGGTCCTCATTCTTTTCTGGAGGGTACACTATGCAACTTCCTTATGAGGACCTGTTTTCACAACACAGACCATGATCTATCTCGGGTTGGCCTCGGGCCACTCTTGAAGAAAGTCAAAACAATGCTATTAGGTATGACTCAGATGCTAAAAAATGGAGAAAAATCTTAGTTGTTTCCATTTATGCAGAAAGGTGTTGAATAGCTTCTATGCATACTGCATTTTGGCAACGTAGTTGGGAGGTAAATCCAATAATGAAGTGAATTTTCAGAGATCTTGTATCTGATTTGTTCTATCAAAACAGATTTCCAGTAAGTGGATCTAGAATATGAATTTTCATTATAATGGATTTCAAACTGTGTGGTTAAAGAAAAAACTTCCAAAATACTGATAGATTTCTATTTAAATGAATGAATATATATATGAATTTACATATAGAAACTGTGATTTCTTCTTTATCACTGATACATTGTGTGCTAAGACACTGGCTTGCGGCTATGCAAACAGCCTCCTTAACACTGTGAACTGAGTGGTTTTCTAATGAAAACTGCGGCAAGGTGTCGTCACTACAGAGCTGAAGAAATGAAGGAAAGGATGTCCCTCTTACCAGCGGCCTGAGCTCTGGGTGCGTCAAGATGTATCCGTTATTCGTGATGGCGAAGGCATAACCGTGAATTCCTAGCTGTAAGAGGCAACCAAAAGAAACATTCATTAGCTCACTCCCTGGCGGAGTCACAAAGCACAAAGCAGCCAGACCTGAGTAATTCACAGCTTAAACTTGGCATTCATAACCCTTATCAGCCCAATATTTCATTAAAATGAATGCAAGGCGCTGATCCTTGACATTTGGTTGAAAGGCGGACCTGTCACACGGAAGCTCAGCAAACAGCACAATCTGAAATGTCATAGCCCCATACTGGCATCCTATGGCATTATTTTTATTTATTTAAAACAGAACAATTACTTTTCAGAAAAAGTAACAAAGTCATGGATATTTCTAGACAGGGGAGCCTGTCCAAGCAAACAGAACGTTTGCGGCTGGGGCATTTTCTCCCTTATCTAGATAAGGAAAATGACCCTCATCCCACCTCACTCCCTGGTTTCCTATTGTGCCACACCCACAGGAGCCATTTCTAACCCCGGTCTCCTGCTCTGTCCCTTCCCCAGTGTCCCTAGCAGTCCTATGTGGGGCAGCCAGTCCCTCTGTAGCCTATCATTTTGATGGTGGCTGCCAAGCTTTCCCACACATCTTTCCATCCACACAAAGCCTGGACCATCCGCTATGTAGAACCTCAGTTACGTTGTGTTTTCTGACTACATGGGACTATGGGAAATAGTTTGAGAGCAATGAAATGTTTTATTAGCTTTAAAAAGTATGTAATCAAATTTAACACTGCACTTATTTAAATAATAATCCCAGCTTTTTGACAATATTTCTATTACACACTTGACTGCACCCATTGGCTACAATAAATTTACCTACAAATCATTCATGTATTAAAATGGCCTCTGGCGTAAAACGCATACTGATCTCTCTCCCTTCCTCCCTTCCTCTCTCTCTCTCTCTCTCTCTCTCTCTCTCTCTCTCTCTCTCTCTCTCTCTCTTTCTTTAAAGGAAGATATTGTAATCCACTTTGCCAGAACAGTGAAAAGAGAGAGACAGAAGAAAAAAAATTTATTTTCTGTCTGAGGGATCACTTCACAGTTCTGAACCCTTACTTATTCCTCCTTCAAATTCCCTGCCACTCACAGTCTTGAATATGATACTATTAAACGATCCAGACAACGGGGTATACAAACCAGGAGTGACCCTGCCTGCTTGTTAGCTTAACGTCAAGGTGATGTGAAATGAGCTTCAGAGAATTACCACCAGCAATTAAAAGTTTCCGTTGCATTACATAAAGCAAATACGCCTGTGGTCGTCAAGGGCAACAGACGTTTCTCCCAGTCTTACCTTGCACAGAAAGCCTTAATAACATTCTACTTGACTCTAATGATAAAAGTATATTTCATTATGCCGGGAAAGATAAACCCAAGATTTCCTATCCTTTGAGATGTCTATCGTCTCTTTCATCTTGCCTCCTGAAAGAATGTCAGACAGTCAACACTGCATTAATTATCATTATTAAGTCCTGGTTTAATATGGGCTAGAAGGGTCAGGAAGGACTCTGGGAGATTGACTTCTTCCATTAAAGGCAAGAATGGGGTTTGCCTGGAAATTCAAACTCAGCATCAGACCAAACAAATGGTATTTTATAGTCAGCTAATGCAGCCAGTGTCTTCCAACCCAGCTGACTTTGCCTCTCCCTCTGCTGTGGGTCTTGGGAGAAGGTCAGTCTCCCTGCTCTGCTCTACCCTGGCATAGATCTTTATAAGTGAGAGTCATCATCTGGGAGGGTATGACTGATAGCCACGGCATCGATTATTAAAAGTCTGCCTCTCTCCACCAGATACAAGAGCCATGAGGGCAAAAGTCAGAGCATATGGTTAAAATGGCCAGAGGGGTGGATGGGATGCAGGAGGGAACATGGGGAAAGAAGGAATATGAGGAGAAAAGGAGGAGGAAGAGGAGGTGGAAGAGAAGGAGGAGGAAGAAAAGGAAGAAGAGAAATCGGCACAAGCTAAGCCTCCTTCGTGTTTCCTCCCTGGAACAGCAAGGGACCTGGCCTTTCCAGACCAGCGACCTCTCAGTGACCACCTGCTGTCTCTGCTGCCTATTGTCGACTTCTGCCTCAGCCCTCTAGACACTAACACTCCCCTCTCGCCAACCATTAGATGACACCACTCTTCTCCACGCTGCCTAGCAGCCTCCCGACGGCCTGGGTCTATGTGAGTCTCACTTTTGGGTCTCCTCAGTTGCCAGGCCCACCCTT
The DNA here is from genome assembly GCF_903992535.2 of Arvicola amphibius. NCBI lineage: Eukaryota > Metazoa > Chordata > Mammalia > Rodentia > Cricetidae > Arvicola > Arvicola amphibius. Next base: position 26,938,350 of record NC_052058.2, on the reverse strand, counting down.
CTTTTCCTTACTGCTTTGTTATTTCTCAGGCCCGGATTCTCCTTCAGACCCTCACCAGGGGGTCCTGCCCACCTCACTCTACTTTACATTTATGAACTTCAGCAACCCTGTCTTTTGTCACCCGAAGGGCTCTGCTTCCCTGAGCTCTTACACTGGGGACAGTCCACATATCCAATGGTGGCTCTTTAAGTTCTTTCTCTTCTTGCTTCTCTGGGTAGGTGGCACTAGGACCTCCCAGAACCCCCTCTCCCACAGATACCGAAGCATCTCCTTAGCGTGGTCCCTTTACCCACAATCCTCCTAACCAATTAATCATGATATGTTTTCTTCATGGCATTCCTCAGATGCAAGCCTGCCTCTTCATACTGTCATTGTTATATTCCTTCAGTTTCCAAAAATGCTCCCAGCCGACCTCTAGGCCTCAAAGACAGAGCAGCGTGAAAGGCAATTCTGGTCATGTCCCGTGGAGGACTCGGACAATCCCTTTTGTTTGCAAGAGGGCCTTCCTGAGTCTGTCAGGTCTCCCTGGGGCTGGCCCGACCTAAGTATCCGCACTGCCCCCTTCACCTGCTGCCCCTTGATAGACCTAGCACAGCAATCCCTGGCAGTACTCTTCCCTGCTCAGACCTTTCCACAGCTGCCAGCCTCACACAGCCCCTTCAGGCAAACTCTTTACCTGTTACGCTCTGGCCTCCCAACCATCTTCTGTGCATTTTCTGACTCTGTTCTTGCTTTCCTCCTTTCCATTCCATTTTTATAAACCACAAAAATATTTTCATTCAAACCTTCAAACAAATAAAAAGGCCACCTGTACCTTCTGGCTTCTCCAACCCTCCCTAGGTCTCTTTCCTTCCTCTGTCTTGCTTTAGAAAGCACCCAGGCCTGAACCTCTTCTGGGAACGGAACCTCTTTGTTGGAAAGGGCTCCCGCACAAATCCTGGGCTTCTGCAGCCCTCAGCACCATGTCAGGCGTGCGTCAGGCCCTCACTTAAATCTGTCTGCACTTTAAGCACTTACCACTTTATTCAAACACTATCTTGATGATCTTGAAAAACAGAACCAAAGTAAACAGTAAAAAATGAGCCAAAAAGAAGCTAATGGGCTTCAGCATACACAGCCAGCCCTTCTCAACCCTGTGCCTAACTTTTCCTGACAGTCGGAAACTACTGGGTTAAAACTCCTTCCCAGGAGAACACCCCAAGAAATCTACATTTGAATTTCCTGTGTGCTGGTTGGTGACTCTCAGGGACCATCTGATACAGCTACAAGGACAGAGGTTGTGGAGTCTCCAAATGCAGCTTGTAGATGGATCTCTCTGAGAATCAAAACTTCATAAAATGACAACGGACAATGTTTATTTTTGGCCGAAAATCAATATGCTGACGAAATCCCTAACTCTCATTTCATCTGAAACACAGCCAGTATCCCTGTCCATTTGCATGCTCAATTCCGTGGAGAAACAGGGAACAGATTGGACCCAGAACCTTCCAGCACAAGGAGCTGCCAAACAGGCCCTGGCTCCACAGCTCACTCCCCTGCTTTTCTGGAGGCCAGGAGCTGTGCAGACCCCTGTCCCTGGGAGAGGAGTGAGTCCCTTCCAAGCTGAGAGCCTTCAGGCTAATGAAGTGAACCCAATTATAAATGGCTCGTTATGGTAACAGAGGCCATGGTGTCTGGAAATTATTGCTGGGGTGTCTGGGATTCTTAATAAAAATTATAGGAAGTCTGAAGGCTTGGGGGAAAATGTATGAAGCTTAGGGAGAAAGAGCAATCCTTGGGAAAATCCCCAGAGCTAAAAGCTGATACATCCTTACACAGTGTTACTCAGGAGGGCCACTGGGTTCCGGATCCTCCTCACACAGCGTTACCTAGGATGGACACTGGATTTAGGATCCCTGGGAACAGTTCCAGAGCTAAGAGCTGACACACCCTCACACAGTGTTACTCAGGAGGGCCACTGGGCCCCGGATCCTCCTCACACAGTGTTACCCAGGTGGGTCACTGGGCCCTGGATCCTGCTCCCTAAAGTTTCTCCTTTCTTGCTGCCCCTAACTCCACCTGGCTGACAAGCATACTTTCCCCAAAGCTCTTTGTGAGAATGGAGACCGGACAGATGTCTTAGGTCACCTTGTACCAGACCTCTGTCTCCAGTTCTCCCACCAGGCTCAGGGAGAGCACGGAACACATCCTCCAGAGATGCTGGTTCACTCCCCACTACTGACCTTCCTCTACTCTCTTGTCTCACTGGGTTCTGTTGAGTTTGAAAATGTAACAATGCATGTAGAGTATTTTGGGTGACACCAAACACACTGCAAGAATAATAAATATACTATTTTTCATTATTTCTATGATTTTATGATTTTAACTCTGTCTTAGCTATTATGATACTTGCTCTCACCATTCTTACTGACACTGGGGTCCTAGAGGCAAACACCATGGCTTTTCCACTTGCCAGCTACAAAACACGGCAAACTGTTGACTCTTTCTGTGGACCAATTTCTTTTGTTATAAAGTTAACACATCTTAGCCTAATTCCCAGTAGAAGAAATTCTGAGAAACTGACACCAGAGGTAGTGGTTGACATTCTATAGCCAACCCATTCTTCCTTGACTCACTTGGTGCATATCAAGTAGTAACCAGTGCTTGGATCTCTTCACCTCCTCACTGAAACCAGAACTTGAAATTGATTTGAAACACTACAAGTGGATGCCTTCCTTAAACAGTGGGTCCTGGTTATAAATGCCAGGGGATTTCAACAAAAGCCGACTCTCTTCAGGCTAGGAAGCCTTTCTCTTCCCATTCTTGGCTTTCATTTTCTGAGGTTCTATCATTTATACTACTTGATTATATGGGGCTAGATCCTTGTTCTGGCTCTGGAAATATAACCCAAGTTCTGGGGGTCTTGGTGGGAAAAGGTAGCTGTCTCCTTACGATATCCATGGAGTTCTTCCCACTTTCTTGTTTCACCAGAAGGTCAGCAAGGCCAATCAAGGCCTGAGCCAGCATCAGCCAACCAGATAAGGAAGCTATGCAAAGAGCCCCACAGTCAGTACCAGTAGATTCCGGGCCTGGCCTCATTCTTAATAAAATCAGAGGGAGCCTTTGCCAACCAGAGAGAGCTCAAAGCTAATTGAGTGGGCCAGCTAGTCCACCTGGGACTGGGGAGAAGAGAAAGGATGAAGCTCTGGGCAGTGGGTAGAGCCCTATGCTCAGTGGGTCACCAAAACCTTCAGTGTACCCCAGCTTTTCCTCACTCAGGAGCCCCTAGGACAATTCTATGTGCAAAAATAGACTAGGCCTTGAGAGAGCCATGCCCCTCCCCATTTATTGATTTGTTCTCTTCTCCACCAGAATAGGAGGGTGTTTTCTTCATGGGAATTCAATAAGCCTCTGCACCCTCTCTAAAGGCCAGATGATCATGTCAACACTGGAAGGAAAATACAAGGACCTATTCAAAAGCCATGGTTTCACGTGAGGTCTTTATACTGAGGTTAGAGGAGGCATAAGGGAACGATCTGTTTAAAGTAAGAAATACCCATCAAGGAGCAGTACAGACGACAGACTGTGGTGGTGGTCAGGAGAACACTGCCTGAAGAGCAGGTAGAGTCTCAAGCCACACCACTGTGGAATCAAGGCTTCGTGTCCCCCTGTGGCACTGGCCAGAGTGAACTAGTGCCTTACCTTGTATTTGGGGATGGTCTTCAGAAGTTCTTTCACTGGGACATCTGTGCCAACCACACCCAGAAGAATGCCCTTTGACCTCTGTAGAAAACAGACATTGAGAAGGATACAATACATTACTGTCTGATGCCTTCTCTGAGACCATGAGCTCAGATCGCCACAGGCTTCCTGTTTGGTTCACTTTCCACTCAGATTATAGCTAGTCAACAAAGGAGCATCTCTGTTCTAATAGCAACACACCGTGTTCTTCTCGTGTGTCCCTTCCTCCTGAAAACTGAGACGGGAGCCTGGACGTTTCATGGCCAAGGACTCGGCTTATGAACCAGGTCTGAGCAAACCTTTCTGTAGGAGAGATGCAGTGGCAACTCTTTTCTGTCACATGCACCACCATCTGGCACCCACCAAGGAGACGCATAATGGCCAAGGAGAGACACATTTTCTTTTAGCGGTCTTGTGGAACCAGGGTCCCCATTTCCAGGGCAGGTGGCCACTGGGGTTTGCTGAAACTTTCAGTAACAGAAAGGCCATCGTGAAGAGCATATGAATTGCTGCTGTCTGTTGCTTTGTGGTCTTGTTTGCGGTGTGAATAGGGTTACAGCAAACCCCCATTCACTCGTAACTTTAGAATCCAGCGCATTCGGAACATTGGGTCTTGGCAGATACTGTAGCTCAAGACCTCCTGAAGAGTCCTCTTCGATTCAGAGTGACACTTCAGCACAGTGACTGGTCTCTTTAGAAAGAGAGAAGACGGCAGTGCAGAGGGGACAACTACAAATGGTGGACTGTGCACTGATCCTGCCATGGGTCACGGGATGTTGGGCTCCACAGTCAGAAATAACAAGGACATATTCTTCCCTTGTTTCTTTGGCGGCACTCTGGCTCTGTCAACATCTTGCGTTCACACTCTCAAGAGTCGAACTGTTTGGGAAAGCGCCCCACTTTGTAGTGCTTTCGTGCCTTGCTCCAAGAAATTAAACGAAGATCACCGAGGAGAGGTGTGGCCACCGTAATCAAGAGCTGTCTGCGAATTTTCCTCCTCTGACCACTGAGCATTTTAGAGAGGGACCACAGATTCTAGGAACTCTGCCCATCCCTCTCTTACATTCGGCTCACTAGCCCTCACAGTAAGGTGAGATAAGAGGGAGAAACTCACATACAGGATCCTTGGGCAGAGAAAGAAGCCACCAGAGCTTACAGAACATAGATACAGAATATCCGAGTAATAGCCCCCCTCCCAGAATCAGGTTGGAGGCACGGCAGATACTCACAGTTTCATTCTGCTTACTAAACACAGGCATGGCCACTGTGGTCATCAGCACGAGGCCTTGGTCATCAGCCAGCTGGGGGAGAGAGAGAAGTCAGTTACTGGGTGTGCCATGGACACCTCCGTGCAGAGGCCTCCTGTTGACCTTAGGCCCTTCTAGCCAAAGGATACTGGGAAAGAGCCCTTGGGACCCTTTGGCAGGGAGGGAGCACACAATCTCTCTACCTGATCTGCAAGCTGACAGTCCCAAGCCCCAGCTGGAACCCACCTGTCGTTCACTCGAGCTGATATGTTCCTGTTCAGCTATTTTGCCTCAGATGAACCTCATTTGGATTTCAGTGGTTTGTTTTATTACAACGTAGCAACTTCACTGTTTGACTCCCCAGGCATTTAGGTCCAGTGTGTGTTCTAATGACACTTCCAATAACCGTGGGATCAGAAACATCAGACATCAGTGATCTCATAAAGTGTCCTCAGGGGGTGGGGAAACAGAACCCAGAAGCTCCTACTCTCCCCAAGGCAGACAGGTCAGTCAAGCCCCTTCGCCTCTTCAGATCCCTGAATGTTAGTCCCAAATGGAAAGCACAGAGATGAAAAGATAGCTTTAGCGTATGACTCTGGAAATCGCCACACGGAAGCTAATTGCTGCTTTTGAAGGAACTGCTCCTGAAACGGGATGCAAGCCTGCCATGCTTTCAGCTGCATCAGACACTTTGAGACCTCTGGGTACATCTGCTTCTCATACCGTGCTGGGGCGGGGGGCAAAGCTCTCCAGTAACAAGGGAGGAAACAGAGTCTCAGAGCCTAGTAGCAGGCTCTGGTTTGAGACAAACCTAGCTCTGACTCTCAGCTTTGAGTTTCTTAGCTGCACAGTCAGGCCATGCTGGTGTCCTGTGAAGTCACGTTCATTACCATCACCCTGAGGATAAGACGGAACAGAGCCCAGCGTGGTCCTCTGGCACAGAGGCACTCCAGGGGCGCTGGATTCCTTTCTCTGTCCTAGGGTCATACAACAAGGACATGGCAGGATTACACAAAATTAAAAGAGAGCAAAGACTTATTTGGCACAGCTGACATGCGTCACAGTTGCTTGTGCAAGTCGGACAGGAGAGATCCTTTCTGTTTCGCATCTTCCTTGAGCACCCACTGTGGAGTGCTTCGAGGCCTGGGCTCCACCATCTTTAGTCCACAGCAGTTGTTGGTGTTTTTCTCACCTGTCCATGGCTGCAGCCATGGAGTGATTAGGTGCTCTTCCATCCTGCTTCTTTCTTAGAAAGAGGCCGCCTAAGGAGACAATTCTAGAACTGAAGTGATTGACAGCGACATGGTGTTTTAGTCTTTTAGGCAAAAGTCATTGGAACTCAGCCATAGTTCGTTCATCTTTTCTTCTCTTGTTCTTGTTTGTTTGTTTTGTTTTGAGAAAGGGCCTTCTATAGCCCAGGCTGTACTTAAACTCCTGATCCTTTTGCCTTTACTTACCAAGTACTAGAATTACTGGTTTTTACCACAACACCCCACACTTTCACACTTACTTAGCATTCAGCAAGTAACATACGTATCATGTCTACTGTTGAGGTTCCTATGACCTCGCTGCTTCCAGTGTGATGCCCAAGACGACAGCGCTCCAGGGCGTATCATAAATGTAAAACTTCAGGCACCATTCCAGAGTTTCTAAATAGGAATCCTTATTTTGATAATTAGTGTACATGAAGCCAAGGACTATTGTTACAGGGGCATCTTTCCCACCTCACCCCATTAACAATCTCAAGAGCAGTAGAAAATACCCAGCTGAAATGCAGGGAACATGCTAATCTTGCATCTACTTAGAAATGAGCCTGTGATCCTCTGTGGAAACAAAAGTGTCATGGCCTTTAAGGATCAGAAAGCCTGTGGTATCTCCCTGGCTAGCTGTGTGTGTCTGTCCACTTGTCTGCTCAACTGCTGAGAAAACCTGTAACTCCGATTCAACAGGCAGACTATGAATACAGCAGATACAATTTGGTGGCCTTCATACAATCAGGTTTTAAGAGAATAGACACACTGTGCAAGGAAGAAGGAATTCTCTTTTCAATTTGACTTTGAACTCAACACTGAAACATCAACCCTTCCTGGAATTTCCAGTTCATCAATCTGCTTCACAGGTTCGGATTTATTAGAATTTATATTCTTTAATATAAAACTCTCCAAATATAAGTCTATGTATATGTATATATTTATATGCTCACATGCACACACACACATAGGCTGTCTTTATATGCTTATATACATATACACACGCTTTCTCTATATGGGCTTTCCTCAGTAAGAAAGTCCTGTCTCTTCCAAGACTTCTGACTAATCGTCATGTTACTGTTACTCAATTAACTTGTTAGGCATTAAAATAAGTAAAAAAAAATTATCCTTTAATATTTATAAGCAAATTGTACTAGCTCGAGACAATGTTGACAGCTCTCGTGCCAAGAATCAAGTCAGCCAGTGTATGCAGTATCGTAATTGTTTATGGAAACATAGTTTCAACTTCTACTAAAAATACTTGAAGTATACCATGGTGGCTGGTGGAGGCTCAAAGGCAGACCCAGTCCACAGTAAAGAGCTCTCTTAGCATCAGAAATCCATTTCCCAACTCCTTGATTAATCCTTGCTGCTATACAGAAAAACTAATTTGAGCTGATCCATAACCCTGGGTAATTTCCACTTTGCAACTCGAATCCAAATTTCAAGCCATGCCAACATGGATCACGACGAAACCAAAACACACCACTGGCAGTCATGAGAAATGAAGCTTTCCCCCTGCAACCAGTAAGAGCCAGTTATAAATCGCTGGTGATTGTCCTGGCACAAATGCAAGACCAGGGGAAATGGCCTTCCAAATGTTAAGCCAGAATGTAGTGTCAGCTTCACCCAGGGCAAAAAAAATCCTTATCCTATTGCATTTGTACTAAAACTACTCATTTGTAACCAGTCTCAGGTAAACAAAAGAAATGCAGAAAAACCAGGCAGGCCAGGGTTCACATGTGGGACTATAATCTTGTGTACTCTTCTGCTAAGGGTTGTGGCTAGAGTTCCATCCTGCAGGCTTCCTGTAGAACCCAGATCCTCTTATGGCCGCGAGAATGAGCAGGAACCCAGAAACAGCACGTGTACAATATTATGACCCTCACCTGCCTTCTGTCAGTCCTATCTCCCCAGTTTGGCCTCTGTGCCTCTGCAGCATTCCACGGAGGAGAAAATCAATTGGAAGGTTTGTTTGCACCACACGTACTTTATGACCAAAAGGCAATCTGTGCGCCTGTCACAGGAAACAGCAGCCAAGGGCAAGAGGTTTTCATCCAGACTTCCAAGCAGAAATTATTCAGCCAACCACGGTCAGAAGCATCTGACTCCGACTCACTAGGGGTTGCTGGCTTTTCTGCGGCCTCCAACCTGTAGCTGCTGCTGAGGCAACACCGGGGCCTAGGATCCATACTCAAGGCTTCCAAGAAAAACGCAGACACAGAATCAACATTCATTTTCCAAAGCATAGAAGTAGAAGATGGGGGTCACCATGGTCCATCTGGGCAAAATCCCATTAAGTCCAAGCAGGAATCCTAAAGTGAACGGCTGTTCAGTTACACTTGTCCAGGCTTTGAACGGCCCCCGAACTGCTTGCTTGTGGTGTTCTCTTGTGTAATAAGTGTATATTATTCCATATCCTTCATTTCCTATGCTACATAATGGGGACCGTTCTGGTATCAAAGGAAATGATGGCTAGTAATGCCGAACATCTGGTTTATAAAACACAAACTTGCTCAACAGATTGACTGCTTCCTGTCAGCTCCCGACTTAGCCATGCATGTATCTCTAGGAGTGCGCTCTCGGATTCATGTGTGAGGTCTGTGCCGCTGTGCCAGGCCTCTATTCCTGGTGCTCTGTGAGCTTCCGTGGGGAGCACGGGGCAGGAATGTGGTCTGTCCCTAGGGTGTGGCCCCAACAGCATGAGACAACCAGATCCCCAGCTCACTGCTGCCCTTCTCACCGCCAGTCCCTGTTTTCCTTCAGAACTTCTTTAGGCCTCGGCTGTATGCCAAGTTCTCTGTCATGTGCTAGGAAGAGAACTAGGGACAAGATTGGGGTGTTTCTCCTCCAGGAACCCCAGGAGCACTTAAGCAGACAGAAAAACTAACGAGGCAGAGGGAGAAGGTCTAATAAGGGGCTGACATGCTGGGTCTCCTGGAGTGAGCAAAGAGGCCAGTCATCTGCTGCTGCCCTAGCCTGGGTTTGAGTGGGCACCTTGTATTTATTGATACCGTCAGATGAAAAGGGAATGTTCAGAATGCCTCCTGAAAGCCGGCTTAACAAGCAGAGAGCAGCCAGTCCCCTGCCTTGCACCAATTCTTCCGTAGTAAACCTATTGAAACGTGAAACAGTACCAGGGAAGAAGTTTGGAAACTTCTGGACACTTTCCTTCTTTCCCACAGACCTCACCCCTTCTCCTTCCTTAGTTAAATCCTTTTGCCCTCCAGCCACAAGGCTTCCTGGCAGCCGATGCCCCTCACCCTGCTCATATGGCTAGGTAGTCAATCAGACAGTTTCTTGTGTGTATGCATATGCCATGTAAGCCATTAGGTTAGATTATAATTAGGCATAAGATTTGATCTGGATTCTGTGAGATATCTCAAGCTGGGGCAAAGATGATCTTTCTGGTGGGTGGTTATAAGAGCCCAAGTTTGGCACTCATGTTCTCTCCTCCTAGACAGAAAATTAGACCAAAAAAAAAAGGAAAGGAACATGGAAGAGAAGAAGGCCAGGAGGGAGAGAGAGAGGAGAGGAGAGGAGAAGGAGTGGGAGACAGGGAGGGAGTGCTCGGGAGATTAAGTGGGAAGGGAAGAGGAAGAACACTGCTTTAGATGGCTTCGTCCCTGGCGACTGCTCTACAATGTTGTCATTAGGATTTTATGAAGACATCTTCTTAGTGAACAAGTGCTTGGCTGCCTTGAGATCTCCAGTAAGAAGAAGCAATCTTGAGAGTCTCCTCCGGCCAAGCAGCACAGAGAGGCAAGAATCTGCAGGGGAAGAGGGAAGGCCTGGAGTGGGTGTTGGTGAGTGTGGTGGCCCAAGGGGACTTAGAACAATGGTGGCTACTGAGCAGCGGCTGCTTTGGAAGGACATCTGTCTGCCTTGCCCCTTTCCCATCTCCATTCAGAAGGAACTGATGAGGCCAGTGGCAGGATACTGTTTCTCCTGCAGCTGGATGCCCTGGGGATGGTGCCAAGCCCCAGGGAGGAGGTAAGCTGGGCACTCAAGTGAGTTAAGGGCAGTATGCTTGGCAACACATTCGAGGACTGCCAGGTGGGTGCAGCAGAGTCTCCTGGCAGATCTGCTCAGCCCTGGAGGCTGAGACTGAACGGGGAGGTTGTGCACAATGGCAAACTCTGCAGGGAAGACTGGCTCTTTGCCAAGGGAAAGGCTAATTCACTTACTCTCTTCCATATAGTATTTCTTCCAATATAGTATTTACTTCCAATATAGTATTTCTTCTATATTTCACTCCTCCGTTCCTCTGCTTTGCTTACTGAAGTTGATCAACACACTGGCTATATTAACGGAGTGTATGGTATAAATTCATAACACTACCATACATAGATATTTTATACACAAGTATAATGCTTAAGAACAAAGCCACTTTTCTGCTGTTTCTTTCAGCATCCACAATTAATAAGCACTCAGCCCTCTGTAAAAGGACACTGTTGCCATCTAGCGGTAGTCTATGTGAATTGCAGGCACACTACCCAGGGAGATTAAAAAGCCATTTGCAAAGTATGAGCTTTTCCAGTAAAAACACATTTCAAAGGCAGCCGCTGTTACTTAATACCTACCTAGGTGAAGCACAAGCTGCGTTAACTATTAGTTCTGTCAAAAACCTCTGCCTTGTCAGGAAGGGACTAGTACTTAAAGGTAGAAAAACACGGCTGTGTGCATCTCTGAGGCATTATGGATGGGAAATAACTGCCTATTTATTGGTGTGGAGGTGGGGAATGCCACCAGGGATCTCAGAAAGAGTCAAGTCCCTTAGACTCACTTTCTCAAGTGCAGCGTGAACAGGGGGGAGCTATCTTTTTCCCATTCTTTCTGCAGGTCCAGGAAGTCTTTGAGTGCTTGGGAGTTCCCGGAGCCACGTTGTGGGCGGTACACAATGATGGGACTTGTGGGCGGGGCCAGAACACGTGTCACACATAGTCTCCATTTTACCCTACACAGAAAGTTCCCGAGAGTCACGAAAACGGTTCCTGGACAAGTCACAGCACTGGAAGAACAGAGCAGCAGGCTCAGCAAAGGTAGACAGGAGCAGGGGCGCAGCCGACACTTCATGGAGAAGCATCTGGATCTATCCATCTCTATCCTTAAACAAGCGCTCTGTATGTCTGTCGTCTGCCACTGCCACCAAATATGTTCTTCTACCTTCTGTTAGCACAACACGTTGGCACAGCCATCTTTACCATCCAACTGGTATCTGGGAGAGGAATCTAGCAGGTACACACCAGTTTCGCAGGATGTGTTTAGTGCAGAAATGACCCTGGTGAGGACGGGGACAGCCTTCAGTTGGCCAAGGCTTTCAAAGTCCTTTCACGGGTGACAAAGGAGACAGGGTCGGACAGCTTGACTGATGCCAACACTGGCTCAGGCTGTAGGCTGTACTCTCATAAGCTTTGATTTCCTCTTTCTGATTGTTTAATAGAGGTCAGCTTTGACATGCTTTCTGTGAATGTGAATACCTAAATGTTGATTAATTAACATTCTACTTAGGATCTAAAAAGCCCCTTGGAAATGAGAAAGGGAAGGAATGGCTGGTCTTACTAGTAGATCACAAAGACTCTCTTCCCCATGGTGGAAGATGGTAATGTATAGATACACACATATTCTGGTGACATGGGAGCATTTAGGGTGCTATGGCAATAGACTATAAATAGATAGATAGATAAACAGATAGATAGATAGATAGATAGATAGATAGATAGATAGATAGACAGATAGATAATTAAAAATATTTTTTCTGGGCATTTTTGTTCTAATTCCAGAACCCAAGTCCATGTGTAAGCTCTTTCAAAGCCTAAATGACCATCTCACAGAGAGTCTAGATAAATCCAGACATTCAGAAAATCAACCAGCAGAAGCATACATGTAGCAGGAAACTTATGTATCTAAATTTTTAAACATGCACAGCAGTGATGCCTGTATGTTGTGCAGATACAGGCACTCATAAAAGAACATTTGCATAGACAAGGAGAACACAAATGTCAGTCGAAATCAGAGATTACAATCCACGTAGTATCTGTAGAAATTTATCTAATGAATGAGTTTTTGCAGACGTGCAGATGTAATGCATGGTTTCCCGGAGGATCAGCACAGGTCCAGGGAGCAGGTGTTAGGAATAAGGGGGGCACTCCTACACCAGAAAGAGAGGTTCATGGGGCAGTTGTGAAAACTGAGGCAGAAGGGCTGTGCTCTGAGGGCTATGACTGAGAGCCAGGATTCCCCACAGGAAGATATCCACAGCAGAGCTGCCAATGAGAGTCATCGTGTTCCAGCCAACCATGGCACGCCCTTCAATTTTGATGACATTTCATACCATCAAAAACAGCTCTTCAAATTAAAAAAAAATCTCTTAAGTGGATATTATAACAATTTCTAATCTTTAATCTGAATGGTGAGTATACATATTTTTTTGATTTCCTTTCTGTGTGACTGAAAGTTTGAACAGCAAGGAGGCTTTCCCTAAAGCCTCCTCTAGAAAGAACACTGCATAAGTAAACCACTTAGCAACATATACCTGCAGTGAAGATTAATGCTGCCAAACTAAAAATGCATTATTTAAAACAATTTTAAGTCCTAAGTCCTGCGTTTAAATCCCTTTCGGGACAAAGATAAAAATAATCTGTTACAGCAACCCTGGAAACACACTGATACTGGAAATGCCACCAGAACACAGTTTTTATAGCCTAGGTTAAACACACTGTGGTCTTCATGAGTATTTACAGCGAGAAGCGAAGAAAGGCAAATCTTTCCTTTCTTGAAAAGGAGCTGATTCTGTACAGGCAACACAAAGCATCCATTTATGACGCCCTCCGGAAGAGCACCTTCTCCTTAAAAATCTAGGCAGATTATGAACACCTAACACTGTTTAGATTCCGGCTGTACAGGGCATTTTCCAACGTTGTTGCAAGATGCCTGAATCCTAAATAACACAAGGCTCTTGCAAAATGAAAGTGGAAGAATATGAAGTAAATAAGAAATAAATAAACTTCAAGCAAAGTTTCCTCTTACTCTGCCCTTGATTGTCTTGGTAAATTATAGTCTTTCAACCCATAAGAGTGATACTTAAATGTTAATTTGCTTTTGTCTAAGACAGTTTCTGGTTTATTTCTTTGAAATGAGTCACTGTTGCTTGCATGGGAGATGCTGAATCGGGATGAGACTTTGCTTTAGACTACATTGTCTAAATACAAAAGGAAGCCCAGGACTCTCTTTGAACTTGAGCTGCATCGTGTATAAACTGGATGGCTGAAGTTGTTTGTTTTCTTACTCTTTTTAACAATCTAAAGACAACTTTGTGAATGATAATGCTGAATGAGGGTTGGAACAGCTTTAAGAAAAATCTAGAATCACTCTGGTAAGAAAATAGCTATTATTTAAGAGAATGTTGATGCTGTTTCTTTTTCCCAGTGATTCTAAGATAAAAGCCATTAAGCAGGGAATATCGTTTATAAGCAAACATTTCAATAGCATCAGCATGCTGTCTTTGACCAGGAACACATCTATAAATAAATCCATGGTCAAGAGAACACTACTGATTAGCATCTGATTAACATATCTGAAAGCTGTCTTGGAGACTGCTTTGTTTGTTAATTAGGAGTGACCTGCTTATTTCCAGAGTGCCCAGGAATGACAATGGGAATGACCACGGAGCACTGGATTTGGGCCAATGCTCATGGTGAGCCTGACACACAACTGACCCCCTGTTGTGGCCAAACATTCATAATTTCACAAACGTGGTTAAGACACCTCCCAAATAGATGCCTGAAAACACAGCCAACAGTTGGAGCTGTGGGGCCCAGGGACAAAACCTTCCCCTTGTTTAAAGACCCCCTGAAACGTGGCTTCCTCCATAAAACCTTCCCTAACTAAGTGGAAATGGGAACCAGATGTCCTTAACTCCACTACAAAGATAATCATATTTACTCTACAACCAAAGATACCATCTAGGCCCAAATCTGTGCAAACTGTTAATACAGCTAAGTCTCTGAACACGATGGCTTGAAGAGACACGGAAATTGTGTAGCGCCTGTGAACTCAGAGCAGAAGGAAAAGAGCCTAGGTTTCCTCTAAGCTTTCAGCAGAGAGCCTAACACACAAAAGTGCTCAGCAAACGGTCCTTAAGGGAATCTATCCCAACATCATCCCTTTGTTTATTTTGTACAGGAGGCTCAGAGAGGAAAGCAGTCATGCAGAGGTAGTAGCAGAACGCGGACAAGATACTGGCCTCCTTTGCTTCATGCCTGTGTGCATCGTGTCTCCGTCAGTGTGGTTAGCCTGACAGTAAAGGACTCTCTGAAGAGCTGGGACCTACGAAGCTGCTGCTGCTGGAAGCAAACACGGCACACTGCCCAGCCCATGCCACGGTAATAAGGAAAATGACTTCACTTTTAAAACCAACTTAGTTGAAAACTGTGACTTCAAACAAACAGACCCAAATCAACATCCAAACTGGGTTTCAGTCTCTTGAATCAGCGTGTTTGTTATTCCTCCATCCTTCCACCCTTGCTCCTCCCCACCCTTCCCATCAATCCATCCCACTATCTAGGCATGCCCACTGGCATCCTTTATATTCATGAGGTCCTAGATCTAACCCTCACATGGACCTTGAACATTGTCTTCACCCATTCAGCATATGAAAAAAATCAAAGTTAAAATAACCAGAAGGCAGCAGAGTGGAGGGAAAAGACACAGACTTAGTTTCTGGAGATCAAGTACAAATCATTCCACCCCCAGAATCCTTTTGTTAGGGGTGTAAAATGTCATGTTTTGCCTTCAGGAGCTTAGAACACAACAAAAGAGACAACTCATAAATCATTCTTAAAATGGAAAGAGCCCTTAAGAGTTCTTGAAATGTAAAGCAGAATTACCAACAAGGCGCATGGCATAGGGCGTAGTACCCCTGTCATGTGCAGCTAACCTTGTGATATTTCAGGTTATGGAGAGCCACTTGCAGGTCCCTTCCCAACTCACTTATTGCTCCAGTGAATTTGAACTTGGTCTCTCCGTTTGAGTCACATAAAAAAAAAGAATAGTTTTCCTTTGTCTCATAACAGAGCATGATGGGTCTCAGAGCTAACCATAGCTCAGGAAATAACTGGTGTGGTTAAGGATAACTTATGCCTATTAAAGGAGGTTGGGGTGATGGGCAATAGGGAGACGGTTGCTATGGAGGCAGGGAGCTGGGAAGAAAGGAGAGCTGTTTCAGTGATACCCAGCCTCCAAATCACCAAATGCATTTCAGGCCTGGGCACATAGGGGTGGGTGCAATCCAAGCAAAAAGCCCACGAGTCAGCAAGTGGTTCAAGTCTTTGAGTCATTTCTGGAAAAGGAAAATCCATAGCATGGCATTAATCTTTGCCTGACATTATTCTACCTCATGAAACTTGGTTGAGCTGTCTCCAAATCCTCTGAGTTAATTGGGATGGGATAAACATCTAGCTTTTGTTTTTGAACGTCACAGCAGGGCTTTAAAGAGTTGCACAACTGCCCCAGTTTTCCCCCAGGGTCATTTCAGTGGAACCCCTTGGCTTGCAGCTCACCCATAGCCACTTTTGTTTCTCATGGGGGACAGGGCTACCTAGACCCACTCCCTAGGGGCCTGAGAAATGAATAAAACGACCAGGAAACTGATTGGGCAGCTGAACTATGAGCAGACTTGATTGACAGGTGGACTCTCAGCTTGTAATAAAACATGATGAATCACGTCAATGAAAACTGGATTTATTTTATATAAAAATTATGCCAAAAGAAGTGGGTAGGCTATGCCAATGGGTGAGTAGTTGGTGCTTTCTCTGCAGTGACTGTGGCATTATTAGGTTTATATGTCATATTATAAATATGACATATTTCTTTTTTTTTCTTTTTTTTTTTTTCGAGACAGGGTTTCCCTGTAGTTTCTAGAGCCTGTCCTGGATCTAGCTCTTGTAGACCAGGCTGGCCTCGAACTCAGAGATCCGCCTGCCTCTGCCTCCCGAGTGCTGGGATTAAAGGCGTGCGCCACCACCGCCCGGCTATATGACATATTTCTTATGTGGTGGTGGTGGTAGCACAAATCTGTAATCCCAACACTTGGGAGGCAGAGGCAGCTGGATCTCTGTGAGTTTTGGGCCAGCCTGGTCTACAGAGCTAGTGTCAGGCCAGGGTCCAATGCTACACAGAGAAACACTGTTTCGAAAAACAAAATGAAACAAAATAAAAAGAATTATCCTCCTGTGAGGACTAGTGAAGGTAGGTTAATAATAGATCATATTTGAACGTTTACATCAAATCAACCATCGAATGGCACTGATCTTGATTTACCGCCATATGAGAATGGTCTTTGTATATTCTCTCTCTGATGCAGCAAAGAAATATTCTCCTTATTCGCGTCCATGTATTTTCAAGGTTAGTTGTCTCATTACGGCATTCCATGTGGCAATCCTTTAAATGGCACATCTTCCATGACTTGATCAACCAAAAAGCTGAGATTCATAAACCACTTTTCCAGCCAATGCAATGGGGATTTTATGTGATTCTGAGTCGACCAGTGCACAGAAGGGACTTCAAACAGTAATCCAGTTATTTGAGTTCAAATTTCACTTGAGACAATAGGAACAACTCTAAGAATTGCATCTGCAAGCAAGGAAGCCAGAATCCTAGTCATCTGAAGATGTCCCATCAAGCTTGCCCTATTGGCTGGTGATGGCGCAACATTGCCACCATGTCCCAAGTCAAAAAGTTAGCTTTCCTCCCCCACTCTGCTTTCCTTTCTATACAGAAGAAAGGGGTGGTCGCATTTCTGCATGGATGTAAGCACAAGTCAAATGAAACAGCTTTGCAGAATGGCGTTGTGCCTACTCAGATGCTCTTTGACTTTCAGAGGGAAAGGCAGTTTGTCTTGCTGAATCAGAGGTGGCTTAGGAAGCTTTTCTCTTCACCTCTAGGGGGTCATAGTTCATCATAGGCTTGATGCGAATAAAGCATTAAACATTCACACTTCTTAAATAAATAGGAATTCTTCAAACTAGACTTTGACTTCTTTAGATACTTCCAAAACTTCCAAAAACCAAGCTGGGGATCAACACGTCTTGAGATACTACAGATTTCGAGATCAATTCTTGGTTTTTCAGGTGCATTCTTACCAAGTTCTAGTGCTTATCTTCAAAAACATAACCAAGTTACAATGAACAAGGTAGGGTGTAACTGGAGTTATTTGCAATGCTACAAGTCCTGCAGAGGTTACCTATTTGCTTAACATCTAATGGAGCCCTTGGGGAGGTGGGCCCTGGGCAAGGCCAATGCATACACTGCAGAAAGCCCTATAGAGGGTTATTACCTCATCCTATCCTAGTCTGACAATGAGAAAGATACTGTGGCATGGACCCAAGGAAAGATGTTTCAGGCCTTAACTGCACCTCCCTCAGACTCTTGAAGCACAAGGCAGGGTGGCCACCTCTGCAGCAAGAGTGCACTTGTCTCATGGGTAGCGCAGAAAGAAGAATTACAATATCAGTTTGTTTTCCAAGCAAACTCAACATTTTTACCTCTCAGCCAAGTAGCTTTTCTCCAAATCCAAGAAGCATAAACCAGGTGTGTGGGAAACAGAGAGGGGGAAGGGGAAGCGACCTGCGGAGTGTAATCACACCCCTGTCATTGTGAAGCATCCTAGGCTCAGCTCAGTCTTCCCCTAAGCATCCCCTGGGGACCAGGCCTTAGACTGACTGTCTTCATAAATAGTTACTCTTTCCAACCAGAGGTAAAGATTACTAACAAACTATAGCTAGAATTGTCTCATAGGAGACAACCAGACAACCACTGTTCATGATCCTTCCGAGTCTAGCTATCTCTACCATGAAACACTGTATCTTCAGCTTGGGATTCCCATTGTTCCCTTTCTTCTGAAGAAAGCTAAACTCCTCAAATACTATGTTAAACTTTGTCAGTTTTATTATAATGTATTATGAGCAATGCAGGGGATGGCAAGCTGCCTTGGTGGGTAAGAGAACTTATTCTGCAAGCATGAAGATGTGAGTTCAAATCTCCAGCACGTGCATGTGCCTGTAACCCTTGCGTTTGGTGGGCAAAGACAGGAGGATCTGGGAGTCAATCAGTCTTGGTTGATTAGCGACTCTGTCTCAAGAGAGTAGGCAGTTAGGGCAAGAAGAAGACAACCAGCATCTGCCTCTGGCCTCTGCATGTTCTACATGTCCTCTCTCTGTCTCTCTATTTCTCTCTCTGTCTCTGTCTCTCTGTCTCTCTCTCTCTCTATATATATATACATATATATTACATCTATCTATCGATCTATGTAACTATCATTAATCTATCTATCATCTATCAATTATCTATCATCTACCTACCTACCTGTCTGTCTATCTATTTATCTATCTGTCATCTACCTATCTATCTCTCTATCAACTATCTATTATCTATCTATCATTTATAATCTATCTATAATCTATCAATCTGTATATCTATCTATCTATATCTATCTATCTATCCTATCTCTATCTATCTATCTATCTATCTATCTATCTATCTATCTCACACACATACACACATCACATACCAAAAAGTAAGACAGCTAGTGTATTAGTATGAATATAATTAGTATGCCATGAAAATAGTGTTTATTGTATAAGATTAAAAGCATACAAATATATGACTGGTAAAACAAATAAATCCTTGTTTTTCTGCCACCAGGAAATAGCCACTATTAACCTTTTAACCTAATTTTCAATGTTCTTACTATACCATCTTTGCGAAGTTTAATGACTTTGTACCTATTTTCCTATTTTTAAAAAATGTTTTGGCTCTTCTTTTCCTTTTTTAAATAAAATTGCAAGTCATGGGCAAGTTTAAGTTAGAACCTGAAAAAACAGATTATTAGATCACTGTAAGCAAGTATAAAATATTTTGACCCACATTGAAAATATTTGAATCTACAATGCTAAAGTGCCTTTTAATGCTTATCTTTATTAAAACCCTGCACTTTCTATTTTGATTCTAAAGTTGTGCATAAACACCCCAGAGGCTCACATAAATATGAAAATGGGGTAAAGTCACAAGGAGACACATGGTATATAAGGTGTCTAACATTGACGAATAATTTACTTTCAATAAGAAATGCAAGTAGCAGCTGGGTGTGGAAGCACAGGAACATAATTCTGGCTAGGCCATGATCAAGGCCAACCTGAACTAGAGATAAGATCCAGTCTCAAAAGAAAAGATGTTTAAAAGAGGCTTGGGGCTGTAGTGAGCTCAGTGATAAGAGGCTTGCCCAACTTCTCGAGGACCTTGGGTAGGGGTGGGGGAGAAGGTATGGCTGCTCCAGGTTTCTGTGGGTTTTAATTTTGTTTTTGGTTTTGATCCTGTTTGTTGGGGTTTTGGAAGAGCTCTCTAGGTTGGGAGGCCTAGAACTTGCAGCCACCCTTCTGTGGGTGTTCGGACTGCAGCCATAAGCAGCTGCGCCTGGTAGGAAACCATGTCCTCTGACTCTGAGTGTTGTGTGCTAATAGTCTGCTGTAACACAGACCAGGGCATGGCCACAGGGGAGATGCCATCCAGACGCACTGGAATGTGAGGTTTGGGAAGCTCTCCTCCTCTTCAGTGCTCTGTCCCTCTAAAATAGTAGATGATTTGGAAGGAACAGTGTTATCAAAATCAGTAAACTTTTACATAAAAGGAAAGCAGAGGAAGAAGGCAGGAACAAAGGTAAGTAGTTAGTTACTGCATCACCACTGCGCCCATTACTACATTTGCAAGGCTTGCAAGCAGCTGCAACGGGCATGGAATTCACCAGACCTGCACGCAGTTCTACCAAAGAGCAACTTTGTGAACTTTCTATTGTTGGGGCAGCTGGCCCAATCCCTGCGTTCAGGGGCGTGGCTGCCCCAGCGAGGTAGGTTACCCCTTAAATAGCATCGGGGTGCCGGGAGGACCCCCGTTTGCTCTCCCCCGCGTTACCTTCTACTCCGCTGGACCTTTGGTTCTGTAAGTTCCCTTATTTCCCCTTTTATTAAAACTGATTTATTATAAAAGGACTATCTTGGTTATTCCCTAACCCCTCCGACCGCCGGTACCGCCGGTACCCGCGGGTACATTTCCGCCGGTGCCCGCCGGTACATTCTATTTTCTATATTCTATAGCAATTAATTCAACAGTTCAATGTATAGACTGTAAAAGTGGTGTAGAAGGAGAAGCAATGTCCCCCAGTCAGTGAAAGCCAATTACACTGAGGTAGGAGGTCAGCCATATTCTTACCTCCCCCCAAGTTTGTGCCTAAAGAACAAGATGAATAGAAGAATAAAGAAGAGGGAGGAAGGAAATAGGGAAGGGAAGGGGGAGAGAAAGGGTAGGGAAGGAAAGGGAAGAAAGAAAGGAGGGAGAGAGGGAAGGAGGAAGATAAACAGGCTTACTTTAGAGAATTGAACACTGCCATGTATCCTCCTGAAACATTGTAAGAAAACCTTCAGATAAATGAGTACTTCCATTTATCCCCCATCCCCAAATATACATACACAGAAGGAAGTGCAAACGGATTCAGGGTTCCATTTACCTCGGGGTGTGGGGAAATTAATGAAACAGTTTATTTAGAGAGAGAGACCCACACTGGACCTCCGTTTTAGAAGTTAATTTATGCGGTCCCTCATACAAGTTAAGCAGCACAGACAGCAGGCACGGAACAACAGATCCTGAACCCTGCTGTGTTTGTTCAAGAAGGCAAGTTAAGCTATTCCTAACAGGGAACAAAACCCATGGTCAGGCCATTAAACTGGGATCATTTTGCCATACTGTGAAGTCCTGAATGCATCAATTGCTGTTCCAAACAGGATTAGAGATGCGATTTGCTTTCACTATGGTTGGGAGAAAAATGTGTATGCCTTCTCTGACTTCTCAGGCTGATATTAACTAAAACACTGCCAGGCAAGACAGAGCACCCAGAAAACCACCAAGAAATAGTTTAGGGCAAATTCCAAGGCTATATAAATGAAGGGTCAAAGGTATTAGTGTCTAAACAAGGTAACCCACACAAATGCCCAAGTTTAGGTCCATCTGACTGGGCGCTCGAGGTCACATACATTTACTTAACCACGAGTGAGCACATCTGTGCAGTGCCTGCAGCCAGAACCTGAGGGAATCCAAGGGCAATCAGTTCAACAGCTGAATGGGCACTTAGAAACAGCTCTGGCTTTTTATTAAGAAAGTGATCATTATAAAATGCAAGCTCTCATCTATCTTTTCCAGAAGAAGCAACTATGTAAAAGGAAACGAAGCTTCTCCAAGGCAAACCTTGCGTGTGTGGAGCTCTTTCCCTAGAGTTCCACTGGAAAAACAGGTTCAGTTTTGGCCAGTGAGAAAAGACCCATGGGTCGGACAGTGTGAGATGCACATAGCTCCAAAAATCCTGGAGTTACATATTTGGTAGAAATGGTCAACATTCTTTGGGCTTATCAGCAGCTGTTGTCACCCCAATGCTATATCAAGAATTGAAATTTATAAAGCCAAAAATTAGCTTGGGGATGCTTAACAGTTACAGGCAAAAAAAAAAAAAATTAATTCCCAATTCCTGTTCAGAAAAACGGCCATGATAGTCTAAAAGAGGCATATTGGAACACCCTCAATTTTGAAACCATAACTTAGGAGCTACCATCATTAATGCCTGCTACATCAAACACAAGAACGACACCCATGTGGGACATATTTAGTTGTAGACAAGTCAAGAGATTAAGAAAGGTACATTAACAGAGAAGTAACTCCTTATAGAGAAAACAGTTGTAGGTGGTACCAAGGCATCTTCTAACAGCAACAGTACAAACATCGATGCCATGAGGTTCAATGCCTGTGCTCATGACCTCATCAGACAAGAGGGCCAAAGACAGCGGCTGCCCTGCTTCCCTTCACCCACAGCATAACAAACTGCTGGGTTTGCAAAGAACTCTTTTTTAACCATGTCCGCCGTGGCAAGACCAATGGGTAATGTCGACATTTGAAAGACATCTTCCAAAAAAAAAAAAAAAAAGAAAGAAAAGAAATAAACGACCCCTGCAGGCACCTTATTTGGAACAGGTGGAGCCCAGACATGCAGAGTGGCTAAGGAGGGGCTGGGAGCGCTGCAGGCCTGCTGGGCTCTTCTGTCAATTCTGCCTGTCCGTTAGGTTTACGTTGGGACCACAAACAACATGCAGAGTCCCAGATCACCACCTTGCACATAAATGCTCCCTTGATCAGCTCTGGTGTGTCAGTGATGACACAGAATACTTGCTGGAACTCTGTATGTCTTAAGTGTCTTACATAGGCTATCCCCGTGCCAGACAGAGATAGAGAAATCATGCGTGTAGCCAAACTGGAGAAGCAGTCTGATATTCTCATTAAGTAGTGATGAGCCCTAGGAGCCTAGAGAGCTTTGGTAACTTGCCCACTGTCATAGATGGATGGAGCCTCGGAAGAAAACCAGTGCATCCTTCACTCGTCCATCCGCATGCCAGGACATCTGAAGGAAGCAGAGGTTTACAAGAAACTCTTTCTTCTACCAAAGGTGTCACTGATGTAACTCTAGGGAAAGGGAGGGAAATGAATGGGAAGGGGAGGGTAACACAAGCTTAGACAGAGAGGATGCCCCAGTTAATGGGATACTCCCCTCTAAACGCTGCAGCCCAGATCACTGAGGTTTATACACAAAGGGTTTCTCCGGAGCTGAGGTTTTTTCATTTTCTTCTCTTTCTTTTTCTTTTTTTCTTTCCTTTTTTTCCCCCACAGAAACTGTCCCAAGGATTATGAAACCATTTGAAATAGACTTTAATTCTTCATGTGGTTTCTAAGGTATGTATTGCAAGAATGCCGTGCTAGGATCCAGCTGCTGCACAGGCCATGGGCCCTTACAGCTCCCGTGTTACAAACACTCAGGCACCCTATTAAGACTCTCCTCTGCCGGTGAATACCAGCAAACCTCCCTAGGCCAAGGGCTCTTTCCTGGGGGAGTGAGTTTACACCAAAGAGATACTGATGGCCACATTCCAAGCTCCCAATCCCCTTCCCTACCTCCTGCCCAGGAATCAGAGAACCTGGCTGTAGGCTCCTGCTCTGATACCTGTCCCATGCCAAGAAAGGTTTAAGAAGAAACTTCCTTCTGCCACATGAACTTTGATCCCTCTCTCCAGAGACCCTTCCATGCTGTTCTGTCTCTGGTGCTGGGGCCTAAGCTCCCTTCACAGCCCCCCTCAAGCTGCTACCTCTTTGTTGGTTAATGTTCATTAACTTTTCTAATCAACTCCTCACATAACAAAGTTGCACCTCAGTGTTCCCCCTTGAACCTCACCATACTAAACCTCTAACTGCCTTCTCCTTTTTGGCAGGGAAAAAAAGACAACACACTTGGACTAGGAGGTAGAACTCTTCCCTGCAAGCTAGACAGGGCTACAAAAGAAGGCCTTTGGACTGTCTGCCATCTACTGGAGATAGGGGAAGAATTGAACAAGCAACTCAGGAAGCTTCCTTGGCTCGGGTTCTATGAGCACAGAAGCAGGTCCCTCTAGGAGAGCTCATGATCAGAGTCAATAATGACACCAGGAGAAATGGAGGCAAGAAGTAAGCGCCATGGAGAATCACAGACCCCACAGCCTGGCAACGCTGCTCCCTTCCCTCTGTCTGCCTTGGTTTGTTTGGCCTTTTACAATTCCAGCTCTTGAGGAATCGCCTACAAGGAAGCTTTTGTATATGGACCAGTGGGACTGACTAAATGCCAGTAGGGAAATTAAGTCCATTTTCAATTTGTTAAGTCTCTTGAAAATGAGATAATTTTTTTTTTCAAAATGTGGGCAATTAAGAAAGTATGTCCTGTCAATGACAACAAGCTTTCTAAACAGTCTGGATTCTGACCCTGTATTTACTCTGGAAACTGCTGCTATCCTGGATGACTTCAACGTTTAATGAAGTGTGCAGTCCTTGTGTGATGGCACTGAAGTGTAATCAAACATTGCCACAAGCCAAGTCACACACTAGCCTGCCTCGCCTTGTTTAAGTATCTCAAATATATCTGCGCAATTGTGTATGACTTCTAGACCTCCAGCCGTCCATATGGTCTGAACAGACAGTCTTTTCTATGACAGCGTGTACTATCTCCATGAGGAAGACCCAAAGTTACCGGGCTCTGACGTGGAAATCACAAGATGTCCCCTCAGTTTCATGCAGGCACCACACCTTAACTCTTGACATAAAACTAACCCACATCTGGTCTCCAGAAACTGCTGTGTCTTCCGGAAGGCTAGATTACATTTATGAAATACATGAAAATAATGCAGCAGGCATGGCGTGACTTTTTTTTTTCAAATACCATAACTGTCCTTAGGATACAACAGCATGCCAAGGGAACAAGACAAAGAAATCACTGAAACCACATGGAGTCTTTCTGGACAGAGGACAGTCTAGATGGTGGATGGAGATCGTCTCATATTCACAATGAAGACCAGTGAAAGGGTCTAGCTGTTGGCTTGGACTCTGATCTGATGCTCTCTGGATATTATGGACCATAGACAAGAAAAGGAACTACTTTTGAGCTTTTATTTATTATTTTCATGTTATGTATATGGGTGTTTTGCCTACATCAATGGCTTGTGTGCCAAATGCATGCAGTTCCAGAGGGAGCCAGAAGAGGGCATCATATCTCCTAGAACTGGAGTTACAGATGGCTATTTGTCCCCATGTAGGTTCTGGGAATTGAAACTGGGTCCTCTGAAGAGCAACTGGTACTTTTAACCTCTGAGCGATTTCTCCAGCCCAGGAACTAATTCTGTAATTAATGAAACCCACTGATATTTCAGAGTACAGTCAGTGGTCCAGAATTTAAACTTGGTCACTAGGCTCACAGATGAATTGGCATTATCTCTCTCCTAGCAAGACTATCCCAGGGAAGCCTGGGAGGCTGTCTTTGAACCCAACTTACTCTTGACCTACATTATTTGATGATTTTTTTTTTAAAAGAAAATCTTCCGTATGGATTCCCTCTTTAAGCCCTGGCCATGAGGGTTCTTCAGCGGGACTAATGTGGTGGGGGTGGGGGATGAACACTGGCTGAGGCACTCTTATCCTGCCCAGCTGTGACTGGTGAAGTCATAGGAGGGGACCCTTTCACTGGCCATGAACAGAGTCAATGCGCAGCACCACGGACATGCACGGCGGCGAGTTGTGGGAATGACTCGATGGGACAGAAAAGAGATTACCTTTTGAGCCTGAGGGAGCTGAAAACACAGGGAGAAAGACAAACAGAAAGAAAACAAAGTGTTATATATGAAGGAAACTGTACAACATCATTGTGTTGCCACTGGCAACTGCAAAAACCAAAGCAAGGAGGGAAACGAAGGAAATAAAATCAATCTTCAGTTACTTTCCAGGTGCATGACCTCGCACTGAGCGATCAGCGTACTGCCCGCTGTGGCACTGACGGACACTCGGGGAGCTTTGCAGCATGCGTGTTCTGTGCATGTCCACAACCAAAGCAGTGTGGTGGCCTCCTGAGAAGCTGGGCCCTAAGAGCTTCTGTCCAAGATAGTCAAGGACACAGCGCCATGTCCAACTACTTCCCCACACAGGCTACTGGCCCCACAGGCTGGGAGTTTTCACCAGGGGAAGGGCTTTGGGGAGGTAACGTAACAGCTTCAAGGAGTAGAAAACAAGGACGAACTGGTGCCCTCAAGTGGGTATAGGCTAGGCATGATGGGAAACTCTAAACTGCAGGATAACCCCAGTGCAGAGGATAACACATGAGAAGCCCCAACAGGGACATACCCAGCCCATAGCTCAACAGAACCAAACAGAGACCTCCTGCTATCCAAAGGGTTGGATTGTCAAATGAATTTTCTTTCTCAAGGCAATTTTCCTTGCTTTGCAGTATATTGACTATGTCCTTTATTGGTGGTTACAAAAGCATAAAACAAATTTTTACATGTAAAATAAAATCTACGTGTGCAAAACAATGAAAAATCGCCCGTCGACCCATCAAATAAGACACAACAGCTGTGCCAGTGGTGTAAGTGAAGAACTGAAGTTAATAGGTATGCCGAAAAAGATGAACAAATGTCTGAGCTGTACCTGTCTACCATGTCAGAACTCTGGCTTCGTGTCACTACACTGTGACTGGCGTTTCATGTGCGGTGCTTTGAAAAGGATGCTCCACACCTGGGATAGGATGTACATTATCCCTGTAACCAATCCTCTATCTAGGAATTACATCACTAGGAAGATTCGAGCTTTCAGCACGGAGGCTAACAGGTTTTGAGTGTGAAATTGCCACCAGGCACTACAGTTAAGTCCTTTATCTACGTCATCCCATTAAATCTCAGCGAGCTAAGGCCAAGTACCTCCAATTTCCAGGCAAAAATAAAGTGGTGACTGGAAAAGACCCATGGTTCATGAACTGGAGCTGCGGGCTGCACTCTCTCAACCCGCAATGAATAAAGACCCTTACGACTTTTGAATCGTACCATCTCTCTAGACTAAATCCAGATGTTGTAAAAGATGCAGTGAGGCTCACCAGCTGACGTCCCTACCTAGCGTTCTACCTTTCTGCTTCTTAATGCCTTCAGAAGGAGACTGTCCTCTGTGTACATTGAGATCAGGATTCCCATCAAAGTCTCCTGACTCCCAGGCCCTAGCTGCTCCATCTTTAGATGGAGGTCAGACAAAGGTAGAAAGGATAAAACCAAATGCTTGGATTTGAGACATATCTGCCCAGTGCAAATGAGAACATTGACGGAAAGCACCTGAGGAAACCCTCGCTGCTCCATTTCCAACTCTTGCCTCAAATTAGTGTCCCCGTTTAAGAGAAGAGTAAACACGTGTGATTGTGATTCCTTCCTTCTCGGTAGGACTACAGCTACCAGAAAAGGAAGCTCACAAGTGCCCAGGGAAAAGGGTGTATCCAGAGGGCCTAGCCAGATGGCTCAGCAGGTGAAGTGCCAGCTGCCAAGACTGGTGACAAGTTGATCCCCAGGACCCACTGGCAGAAGGCTAAAAACTACTTCCAGTCGTTGCCATCTTACTTATAGACATGCGCCATGGCCCGCTTACCCATCCCTTATGCCCGCACAAAATAAAATAAGATCAAGCATATCTTATGCAATGGCGAAGAAATCTGGGATACAAACACGGCAGGGTGAAAAATCGTTTGTGATTTGCCATGAAATGTAGAGGCCTGAGGGAAAATAACAAGTGCAGTGTCTCAGAGACTTCAGCGTTGTGTGGCCACTGACAGGAGCTGCTCTTCCTTCCTTCAGGGAGTTTCATTTGGGTTAGACAGGAACCAAAACCCCAAAAGAGCCACCCACTTAAGCATATGAAAAGAAATGTTGGGAAGGAAAATGAGAGACTAGGCCTTTGTGGCGATATCCTCAGCTTAACGCTAGCCTCAAACTCCGCACAAAACACGGGATTTCCTCAAGAAATACCTCATGAGAGCAAAGAGCAGCTTTCCCATTGGAGAGATGCATCGGCTAGCAGAAATTACAGCTTCTCATGCCCTAAGCAGGTCGACCCCCACAAAGGAGCTTTAGAATAGAACAGGACGGATTTAGATCAACTCATCTGTAGCCACAGATGCTCCGAGTGGGAGTGGGCATCCTCACCCATCAGTCAGCCCGTGTTCATGAGTAACGTGCCCAGAACTGGGAGCCCAAGCAGGGGAACATGGCGTCTACCTTAGTTTTTGCTTGTTTTTCAGGACAGGGCTTCTCTGTGTAGCTTTGGAGCCTGTCCTGGAACTCACTCTGTAGACCAGGCTGGCCTCGAGCTCACAGAGATCCGCCTGCCTCTGCCTCCCGAGTGCTGCCATTAAAGGCATGCGCCACCACCGCCTGGCACTACCTTTGTTTCTTACTGGACATCCAAGGTCAATGCTATTTGGTTACTGGGTTCACAGATTAAAGAAAATGGGAGTGGGCAGAAGATGGTTGGAGGATGGGCTCAATCTTGGCTGGCAAGTAGGTTTAACTCAAGAACAACGGATGGCCTAGTTAGCAGCTGTCTGTCGGCATTGTGGAGAAGGCTCCCATGTCTGAGGTCCACTGGAAAGCATATCGTCCTGCAGTAGCAACCCACACTATTGCCTAAGGTCAGGGAAATGGTCCTACACATGACACCTTCGTCTTTGTAAATTTTATTTAATTAACATTTTCCACTTATTTTTATATACTGACCACAGTTTTCCCCTCCCTTCTCTCCTCCCATTCCCACCCTCTCCCCCACTTCTATGCCATTCCCCAACCACTCCTTCTTAGTCTTCCTACAGAAAAGGGCAGGCCTCCCATGGGCTTGAACAAATTATGACAAATCAAGTTGAGATAGGACTGAGCTCCTCCCCAGGCATCAAGACTAGGTAAATTAATCCAGCATGGGGAACAGGTTCCCAAAAGCCAGCTAAGCACCAGGGAGCGGTCTTGCTCCCATTGTTGGGAGTCTTACAAGCAGACCAAGCTACACAACTGTCACAAGCAGAAGGCTTAGGTTGGTCCCATGCAAGCTCCCTAACTGTCGGTCCAGAGTCCATGAGCTCACATGAGCTCAGGTCAGCTGTCTCTGTGGGTTCCTCTTTTATGATGACTTCTTAAGGTCTAATTTTATTTTTTCTGTTTAGTTATGAGCAATTAATAATTGTCTGTGTTACACCTCTCTCCCTTGTGCGATCCCCTTCAGGGAGTTGAAATGCAACCTAGCCTGTGTATACATTTGGCATCCTTGCCTCTGTGACTCCTTGTAAAGTCAGAAGCCTCGTCACTACATATGCCCAGGGTTAAGAAAATCTAAGCTGCCTATGATCTTCACTTCCCACCACTGTATGTTAATGACCCAAGCTGATGCCTTTCAAGAGAAGAAAACTATTTTCTTCTAGCACAGACAGAAAGCTCCTAGATGCTTGTCGGGCATGTACACACTTCTGCGCATGTGTCATTGTCTTCCTGCCTGCAGAGATGCATAAGACAAATCTGGAAGTATTTTTTTCTCATAGGGCCCTGGGAAGACTTGAATCTCTTTCCACTCTCTGGAGGATTTCTTTCCACAAAGCCACCTTACTGAGCACGGCTTCCCGAGGGCCTCCACACATAACCAGGGGACTTTGAGTGCAGAAAGGACACTGGAACACATAAAGACTCAGACTGTGCCTATCAGGAGAGAATGAAGGAGACGAAGATGAGGAAGAGGACGTGACAGTAAATAAGTGACATTCTCCAGGGACCAGGTGCTTGGCTAAAATCTCCTTTCCTCTTCATGTGGGTCAGGTATTACTATCTGCTTCCATTCACAGATCGGGAACAATACGGTTTTTAGAATAATCAAGCACCTCCCCAACGTCGCTGGTCTGGTGTCTACTCTGTTGCTCTGATAAAATGTCCTAACAAAAAGCAACTTAAAGGAGGGGATGGCTTATTTCACCTTACAGGTTAGAGCCCATCACTGACAGAAGCCAGGAAAAGAACCCAAGCAGAAACTCGAAGCAGAAGCTAAGGGCAAATGTCACCGGCCGACTCACTCAGGGTCCAGTTTAGCTAGTTCTCTCAGTCAGCCAAGGACTGCCTGCCCGGGGAATGGCACCACCCATGGTGGACTTAACTCTCCTATCCTTTGTCAATTAACAAGCAAGAAAATCCCTACAGACATCCCCACAGGCCAATCTGATATGAGAAACCCCTCAAACAAGACTCCCTTCTCAGATGACTCGAAGCTGTACCTCGTTGATAACTGAAGTTAAGCAGGACAGTCACCCAGCCAAGAAAGGGTTAACTTCAGAGCCCAGTCTCTCTGTCTCCCAGCCTTTGATACAGCAGCCAGGCTCACAGCAGCTTCGCATGAAGATTAAACAGACCGATCACCAACCCAATCGCTTGAAGACTTTGGGGTCCCGTACACCATGCCACATGAACATCTGCCCTGTGAAGACATGGCCCCACCTCCTATGGAAGAGTCTAGATGAAGTCCACCAGATTCTTTCACACATCATTGTGTATTTGGTGTAGCATGATGGCTAGTACATACCTTCCACTGCCAGAGACACACATGTCCCTTCTACTGCCAGAGACACACATGTCCCTTCTACTGCCAGAGACACGCATGTCCCTTCTACTGCCAGAGACACGCATGTCCCTTCTACTGCCAGAGACACACATGCCCCTTCTACTGCCAGAGACACACATGCCCCTTCTACTGCCTCAGACACACATGTCCCTTTTACTGCCAGAGACACGCATGTCCCTTTTACTGCCAGAGATACGCATGTCCCTCTTCCCTGATCCTAGAACCCTTCCTTAGCCTCTACCTCCTGAGCCTGGTGAATGCATAAGTCTCCAGGTGTCATGTGACATTTTCCTTCAGACTGAAGATTTCTACCAGGAGGAAGGAGATAAGGATCATGAGGGCCTGGGAAACAACTCAAAAGTCTTAGGAGCTTCACGAAATTGACAAGATCCTCAAGTCTCCTCTCCAAAGTTATGGAAGTTGTACAGAGCTGCTGAGGGGAGCAGGCATTTCTCTGAACTGTCAAGCTGCCTGGCGGTCAAACAGAGTACTAAAGGGCACAGCTCTTAGGAGTCTTCACTCTGGCTAGGGCTGCCTCTGTGTTACCTGCGATCTTGTAAGTAACTCCATAAACTCTTGAGTTCTCCAAGTTGGAATCTAGAGCATGCTTACTTAGGTCAGCTTTTGGTTCCATATCTAGGACATATGCTTGTCCTCATTTCTCTAGGAAGTGACAAACTGCCAATCATGTGTCCCCTTTTAACCTCTCACACGCCGTCCTTTCACCATTTAACACTCGACATTATCCACATCACCATTCTGTCTTTCAATTTTAACAACAGAATTCCAATTTTAAGCCAGACTTTGTGACCCTAGTATAGACCGCTGTGGTTACGTGAATTCAGCTGTGGCTAATGAGGTCACCTTAACGCGTCTTCTAAAAGACTGAATTGTGCCCTTTAAAGCTGGTGCCTTTAAAAGGGCTCGTCCCATCCTGTTCTCACAAAGGCAGATGTGATAGCTAGAGGCTTTCTCGAGGACGGGCACTTATGATAGGATCCAGTGAAGAGCAATCATGGTCTGGTTATTACAGCTGTGGCATGCTAGCCAAGCACCTCGCTTCTGTTCACTAAGAACTCACATCATCTTATTAGACAATCTGTATTCTAATTCCCGTCAAAGGATGAAACAAGACCACATAGACAAAGGGCAGCAAAGGCAGTCTGCTGGCCGGTGTTTTGTCAGCTTGACACAAGCTAGAGTCATCCGGGAAGAGGAACCTCAGTTTAGACTATGCCTTTATCCAGATTGCTTGTTGGCAAGTCTATAGGGCATTTCCTTGGTTATCGGTTGCTGTTGATAGAGCCAGCCCACAGAGGCGGCACCACCTCTTGACAGGGGGTCCTGAGTCATGTAAGAAAGTAGGCTGACTACGCCGTGCTGAGCAACCCAGTGAGTGGCACTCTTTCATGGCCTCTCTTCAGTTCCTCCTTCCAGTTTCCTGCTTTGAGCTTCTGCCCTTACCTCCCTAAATGATGGACTGTTACCTTAAAACACGAGCTCAAACAAACCCTTTCTCCCATGTTGCATTTGACCATAGTGCTTAGCACAATAACAAAACCCTAAGACAGGCAGGTTCTGACGGATGGAGATAGGAACTGGGAGAAGCTGAACCGGGACGCCCTGATGGGAGAGGAAGGCAGTGGTCTGTGAGATAGGAAACAAGAGGATACGGTGTTTGCAGAGCTGATGCTGTTTACAGGAGGGCGTGGATGAGCCTCCCAGAGAACATGAGCATGAGCGATGCAACCCCTCCCCTCATCTACCATAAGGCGGCATGGGCCTAGAAGAGATGCCTCTCACGCCTCCATGCCCAAGGCAGGTAGGAGAGCTGACTCTGAGGTCATAAGAGCGGGGGACCTGCTCCTGCCCCTCACTAGCTGAAGACCTTGGGGAAGCAGGTCCTGCACCTTGCCTGGGCTGACTTTGTTGGCGGAAGTGTGGGTAAGCCAGCCCTGAAGTTGGGAGCCTGGGGGAACTGTCCCCTCGACTCATCTGTCATGTGGTGGTGTGGGCAGGGCAAAGAGGTCTCCACTTACTCCTTGCCCACCTGTGGCAGACAAGGAAGCCAAACGTTCCCCCTTACCATGCACAAAAGTGGGCCTTGCTCCACACCTGAGTATCACAGTGTACTTGACCCTGTTGGCAGAGGTGCCACCAAGCAGGCCCTAAGGGTATGAGAGTGAGACAGACGGCCACACACCCCTTGTCTGCAGTGTGGCCACATGATTTTTTCCCCCTTAATCAGCTGCAGCATTCGGGAAAGTGTGGGCCGTGTACCCTGCCTGGGAAGAACAGCAGAGCTGATCCTATTGACAGGGATTCCAGTAAACTGAATGTGAGCATGGGAGATCTGGCCCTGTCCCTCATCCGCCATATGGAGGTGTGGATGGGGGAGAGATGCTCCCCCATCAGTGCCTGGGATGGTGAGAAAGCTGGCCCTGAGGTCGTAAGAGCAGGAGAGTGGCCCCTGCACCTCATATGGGCAACACAGTAGATCTGGCCCTGATGGTGTGTGGAAGAACCGACCCTGAGGGCATGAAAGCAGAAAAACCTGTCAGCCCCTTGCTCATTGCTCCTAGCAGTGAGCTAGCAAGGACAAAGCAGAAGAGCTCACCTGGTGCTGAGGACAAGGGAGAGCTGGAGGGCTGACCAACCCTGCAACTACCTACCCAGGCCCAGAACCAGGATAATGAGTTGGCCCCACCCAACATCCATCCCACCTATGACCTGTGGGAGTACGTGAAGGGGCAGGTCCTGAAGACCCAAAACTGCAGGACCCCCAAGATACGGGGCAACAACAGGATATTCCAGTGAGGGCCCAGCATCCATAGTGTAGCAGAAACCAGAGGCCTCGAACCAGACCAATGACTCTGCTTTGCAATGAATGCTTGCAAGGAAAGATATATAGACAAAGGGGTTAACTGTGTGACTCACTGTGTCACACTGCAGCTTCCATGACGAGACTTTCCCTTTTCTATTTTTTTCTCTTAAATTTTATTTTATTTTGGGGGAGGTTGTGAGGGCAGATACGTAGGGGCAGGGAAATGAATGGGATTGGGGAACATGATGTGAAAGACACAAAGAATAAATAAAAGGAAAGTTAAAAAAGAAGATGGGATGGACATTAATATGAAAGGAAGGATGTTAGGAATGCCCCTGAAGCTTTTGGAATAGATACTTGTAAGCAGAGGTTTCTGTGTCCCGCCCCATTCCATAGCTGATTCTAAATAATCACTCAGTGACTTAATATTAATTACAAACTGCTTGGCCTATAGTTCAGGCTTACTACTAACTAGCTCTTACATTCAAATTAACCTATTCTTTAATCTATGTATTGCCACGTTGCCATAGCTTTTACTGGTCTGCTGGCATTTATTAGACAGCTGGCTCATGTCCCCTCAACTCTGCCCTTCTTTCTCCCTGTATTTAGTTTGGCTTTCTATGTTCTGCTTTGCTATGGGCAAAAGCAGCTTTTATTATCAACCAGTCAGAGCAACTTATATTTACAATGTACAGAAAGGTTATCCCACAACAATTTATTTTTTTTTAAAAAAATGGCATTATTGCTAATTGGAAAGTTGGTGACTATGAGATAAAAAAGCCATAGTTGAGGGAAAATACCTCAAGTTTAGGGTTTTTACATTTTCTTTTGAGACAAGGTTTCCCTATGTAGTGCTACCTGTTCTGGAACTCACTATTTAGATCAGGCTGACCTCAAACGCACAGAGATCCACCTGCCTCTGCCTCCTGAGTGCTGGACTTAAGGTGTGTGCCACCACCAGGTCCTGGAGCTTGGTTTTCTCTAACACTGACATAATTTAGGATCCCTTGAGCTTGCAGGAGGAGCAGGAGGGTAGGCAGCTGGGTAGACGATGCTTCAGTTCAGGGATGGCTTTAGCCCCTGAGAGACAAATCTTGGTAGAGGAGTTCTGGACTTTGGAGACTGTCCACCTGCCGGAGGTCTGTGCACTGAAGCAGAATCTGAATGGAGGAGTAAGAGGTGAGACAGGGAGGCGCCCATTAAGGCTAAGTCCTGATGCGATGATAAATGAGCTGCTTGTGCATGAGACTTTCTGTCCTGAGGTCACCGTGCTTCTCTTCCAGGGCTTCTCCTCTACTGCATCTCTACCTCCGAGTTTCACACAGAGCCCTTGGGGGAGGCTCCAACGACATCCATCGCTCTAGCTCAATGAAATTCCAGAGCTGAGTAGTCTCCTTTTTCAAAAGCAAAGCCCCAGTAAAGATCTATTGATCAAAACAACACATGTCACTAGGCAATATGTAAAGATGGAGCGGGAAGCAAAGCATTTTCTCGCCAACTGTCTTTTGAAAAGCCTGGTCTACATATGCTGATTTCATTTGTGCAACTGGCCTACGGCCTAAGGTCTAATGAATGAGCGGTAACTCCCTGCCTGCTGCAAAGGTTCAGTGTGTGCGTTTCTCCCGTGTGGATGCTTGCATTTACACTCATCCCTCCCTCTGCATCAGGCAATGTGGATAAAGCACCGAGCTGCTCTACACATCCCAGGAAGGTCTGTGGATTGCTTTGGCCTTCTAACCAGCACCAAGGATGGGGAGCTCCATATGGAGCTGAGATTTGGCACTGTTTGTTCTGCCCACCTGCATCCAATTCTGCCACCGTCTGCCAGCTCACCATTGCTGCTTATCTGACCTCCCCAAATACTGGTCCCCTTAATTCTTTACTTTGCATCCAGAATGATCTAAAAGTATAAGCTTGATACCTGTCGGCTTTGTCCAGGCTTTTGCGGTTACACCGAATCACCATGTGGCCCCTTTCCCTGACTGGCTGCTGCTCCCTCACCCCATGGCAATTCTCAGAATCCCTCATTGAACCACACTCACCGTCACCATTTATAGCTAATCTGTGATGGCTCCTGTTCTGAAGAGTGTCTCCATACCTACCCAAGTTTCTTTCTATGCCACCAGCTTGCTTCAAAATGTCAAGCACGCAGTGTATTCTTCAAGTCTCTTGTTCCTTCATCAGCTTGGAGAACTTATTAGTTCTCCACATAAGAATTCAGTCCAGGGCCATCCTGTTCCTGAGTGTAGCTCTAAGGGGGTAGACATGTGCCTGGCCAAGAATTTGGTATAGTCATTAAAGGGCAGAGACTGGAAAGGAATGAGAAAATAGAAAACAGACCAGAACCCTCCCCCCCCCCAAAAAAAAAATAGATGAAGGAGGACGGTAAGGAAAAAGGAAGATAGACAAGAGATTTCAGGAAAGAAGGAAGGGAGGGAGAGAGAAAGGGAAGAAAAGAGGAAGGGAGGATAAATGAAAGAGGAGGGGGAAAAGGAGAAGAGGGAGAAGGGGAAGAAAAGAGAAAGAAAAAGAGGAAGGTAGGAGAAAGAGAGGGAGGGAAGAAAAGGAGAGGGACAGAGCAAGGAGGGAAGACTGCCTTAGAATTTGACATACCAAGTTACCAAACAACTACCTCTACCACTTGCTAGCCATGAGGACCTGGGAAATAAAATCACCTCTACACTCAGATCTCACATATGTAAGACTACAGTAATGACACTATTTGTGGGCCTCACATGGGACTCCATGGGATAATACCTATTCAGTCTCTACAAAGGCTAATAGCCCACAATAGTTGCTACCTTGATATTGTAGCATCCAAACATCTCAAGATGCCAACCCACAGTATGAGAGGTCACAACCACTGAGGCATTGTGTCAGATAAATTTCCAGGTTTGGTATCCATGGCACCAGAGACCACCACTTCATTATCAGATGGGAGCAGTTAACGAAGCAATAGCACTTGAACGGACATCAGTTAGAGAGTGACTCTGACAGAGGACATCCTTCTCTGTGCTCAGCATCCAGCTCCTTTCAATGACATTGTCTCCATTCCTGAGCCAGCATCCAGTGGACAGGGACCAGACTTCCCTGGGGTTATCCTGGCATTTCTCTCAGGCTCTTGATTCAGATAAAAATGTGATCTAACCTCATCTTATCCAGCATTCTATAGGAAAATAGCTCCTTCTGTCCTCTTGGGATCCCCTTTTCCTCCAAACTAGAGTCTGAAAATATGAACAGCTAGGGAGAGAGAGAGAGTACCAAACAGGACTGAAGGAAAAACCCATACTGGGCAGGCAGGCATACACCAGGAAAAATCTAGAACTGCGGGGTCAGTGAGCCCCGCACCCTCCACTTGGCAGGTGCTGAGAAAGCTGTGTTTTCATCACTGGAAGCTTACAGTTGGCCATCTCTAGGTACAGACCATAGCAAACTGTGACTAGATTTTTCTTGAACACACAGAGTGGATCATTCAGGATGTAGGGTTCCCCTCTGTACACTGTGAATATGTTTTACTACCATTGGTTAATAAAGAAGCTGCTTTGGCCTGTGTCAGGGCAGAGTATTGGTAAGTGGGAAAACTAAATGAATGCAGGGAGAAAGAAGGCAGAGTCAGGCAGATGCCATGTAGCTCACGAAGGAGAAAGACACCAGATCCTTACCAGTTGGCCACAGCCTTGTGGTGATACACAGAGTAATAGAAATTGGTTAATTTAAGATATAAGAGGTAGCTAGGAATTATGCCTAAGCCATTGGCCAAACAGTGTTATAATTAATACAATTTTTGTGTGATTATTTGGATTTGGGTGGCTGGAAAATCAAAGTGCAAATCACTTACAAATCCAAATATTTTCACTAACTGTTCAGCCTCAAATAAACGTAAGGGTGATTTCCTTAAAAGATTCCCATACTATGCATGTAATTTCCTTTCAAATACACAGGGTATTTCATCACCCTAATGCCTGGAAGGTATTCCTGACTTAATGTGATGCTGGCTAAGTCAGAGATAGAAGGAGCATCTCTGGAAGTGGTCTACTCGCTCCATCCCAGATCTCCTCTCCAGATTCATGCGGTTGGTACCCTGTTGCTCATTCTAGAGTCCCTACTTGAACCGGCATTTTTTGGTCTCACAGTTTCACATCAGCCCTTGTCCTGCAGTAGCGATGAAGGAAGAAGGAGAAAATGCAAGCAGTGGAACAGATAGGGGGAAGAGAAAACAGAAACAGGATTAAATAAGCGCACAGCTATGGCTAACTATTTTATTTTAACATTACTCAATTTCCATCCTGATTCTTAATACTTACATCAACCTCTGCTGGAAAGACTAAAGGGGAAAATGGTCTCTATTCCAAATATTTTTTTGCCCTTTTTTTAGCTCAGGTATTACATTACCAGACCAAATGTAATTTAATAATTTCTCAACATCAAGTTTATGGTACAGATGACAATTAGTTTTTCTAACAGTATGTCTAAATACAAAATGGACAGAAAGACCTCTGTAATATAATATACATGTTTGTATATATATATATGCACATACACACATATTAAGAGTGGCTTTAGGAATCAGACAAGTACTGCATGTTCACTGCAGAGGAGCAGATATGACGCCAGGGGGGTGGCTCCATCGGTGAAGTGCTTGCTGTGCTGTGATCATGGCATCCTACATGCAGAGCAGAGCACAGTGGTGCATTCTTGTGATCCCAGCACTAGGGAACAAAGGACAGAAGCAACCCTAGAGTTTGATGGCTGGCTAATCTAGCCGAGTCCCTAAACACCAGCCTCAGTAGAGAGCAATTGAAGAAAACACTCAAACACACACACACACACACACACACACACACACACACACACACACACACACTATCACCACCATCACCACTATACATACACAAGCACACACACACACACTACCACACACATAGACACATTACACACACACCCACCCCACTATCACCAACCACACACACACACACACACACACAAACACACACACCACCACCAACAACAGTAACAAACACATACACACACCACCACCACACACACATAAAACAGATTGAAGGAAAAGAGGGAAATCATATTTAAAGCCATCTATGTTGCTAATATCCGTGGTTGATCTTAATTAACATGTGAAATAATAACATGATGTTTAAGTTATTTCAACACATAAAAATTTACTTTCTAAACTCCTAATGTTGGTTATCTAGGTTGGTTCTGTCCTGTCACTAACATGAAGGACACTGTAATAATCCTTCCCTTAAGTTGTCATACACAGGCTCTGTCTCTCAAGAATTCGAATTATTGGCTAAAAGACACTGTGTGGTTTAGTCCAAACGCTCTCAGGAAAACTGTACCACTAAAACCCTCTCTCTTTGATGTTGGTTTCACTGTGCCCATGCCAGCAATGTATCGTCTTTTTAAAAAAAGACATCTTCCAGTCACATCGAAATACGGATTAGCTGAACAGGCCTTCTTTGTGTTCTACATGAGTTAAAGACAGGGAATGGAACCTTCGCTGTTGTTGAGGGGCTGGCTAGGTCTGCCGCAGGCCTGCAGAGAATACAGCCCTGCCCTCCCCGTCCCAGAGCAGCGGCAGGGGAGTGGGTGGGAGGGAGGGGACTGATGAGGAAAGGTCAGCTTTGTCAAACAAGTCTCAGATGGAATGATCTGGGGTTTTGCTCTGGTCATGAAACCCTGCCTAGACGAAAGACAAGCCTGCATAAATTATCCACTTGATGGAAGACATTTTTGGGGATGCTGGAAAATGTGGATTATTAATGGGCAGAGCAGAACAATTCTCATATTACATATAGCTTAGACTATCAGCAGGGGAAAGCCCTAGACGGTTTGCTCGTTATAACATTCTAATATTTCTCACAATAAGAAGTCACTTCTCGGCAAGCTTGAACTCTGCATTGTATTGGAAAAGTAAGGTTCCAATTAAAAACCACCATTCTTCAGCCTTCTTTGGGTGGTCATCCTGCTGAAAGCCATCTGAATTGCAGTTCTGACAACGTGGGGGAGCAGCAGGTCTGCCGGTTCTCACGGGGACACAGGTTGGCAAAACCAACTAGAAATGTGGCAAACTCCAGATAAAACTTCCGCTGAGATGGGTTGATGTTTCCTCTAATCCATGCTTGGAGGCATGCAGACAGGAGGTAGCAGGACTGATTAAGGCAGGGGAGTGCTCTTCTGCAGCTTTTCTTCTAGAAAGATCTGCCGAGGATGTGAACCCACCCGGACCTCCTCCTGAACTCCCACCCTCCCGGTGTCGCTTTCAACATTGTGACGGCATCCAGTCTGAGGCTCTGCTGGTTTTAATTAAAACTTAATTTGCAAAAATGTTTCATAATTTATGCATGTCATGTAATTCCTCTGAGAAGATGAACTTGGAGCCAACTCAGAGCCATATAAGGAGACAGTTGCAAGGCGGTTAGGGGAGGGATGGAGGATAGGAAGAGAAGCACCGAGAGCAGCGCGGCAAAGAAAGGCACTGACTTTTTCTTTCAGCCTCCTGTCACCGGTATCTGGAGCCACTTGGGGGGACATGGGCTTTGCTGCCTGAGAGCTGAGAGCTTATTTGGCAGGTCATGGCTCTGAAGAGCCAGCAGGGTCAGCGATGGCCAGAATGACCCTACAAGGAAAATCTCACAAGGAAGTAAGGTGACAATGAACTTAAAACCCTCCAGAGTAGATGAGTGCACACCCGATCTCCATAGAAAATGAGGCATAAAAAACCCTCTCAGAAGAAAATTAATGAAAACTCAAGATTCTGTCATGACATGATTACTCTGTCTGATAGATATCTTCAAACAGGATTCTGCAGAGACCTGACAAACTGTTGAACTCAGAGAAATCCATAGCATAGCTCAACTAGACACAGTGAACCCTGAAGAAAGATGTCCAGGGTCTCAAGTCACCCTCCCCTGCAACGAGAACAGGCATGATTTGCCATAGGAAACAAAAATGGAAAAGGAACAGCCAAGAAGAAATAAAATCAAGCTATATACAACAAAGAATGGGTCCAAAATCAGGGCTATATATATAAGCAAAAACATAGTA
Source organism: Arvicola amphibius (assembly GCF_903992535.2). NCBI lineage: Eukaryota > Metazoa > Chordata > Mammalia > Rodentia > Cricetidae > Arvicola > Arvicola amphibius. The sequence continues at coordinate 26,898,187 of NC_052058.2, read as the reverse complement.
CTATAGATCTCATATACAAAAACAAGCTAATAGAATCGAGTTCAGTTGCTGGCATTTCAGCTATGATGTGACTCCTCTTAGAAATCTCACCTTTGGATGGAGAGAGATGGCTCTACAGTTAAGAACAGTGGATGTTCTCCCAGAGGACCCAGACTCATTTCCAGCACCCACATGCTGGCTCACAACCATCTGTAAACTCCAGTCCCAAGGGATCTGACACGCTCCTCTGGCCTCCCAGGGCACTTCACACATGTGAAGGGCACTTCACATATGTGGTGCACAGACACATGCAAACAAAACATCCATACACATAAAACATAAAAGTAACAGAAAGCAATCTCAGTTTCCATAAAATCCACACACAAAGAATGCAGGACTTACAGGAAAAATAGCTTCTTAATGGATAACTCCTAAGCAACTTTCCAACACTAATCAAGACCCATAATGACCTTAATAATATGTTAACATAATTTAAAATACAAGTTAAACTCCCAATTTAAGCTTTATATTACCGGGCTAGTGAGACGGCTCAGTGGGAAGAGGCACTTGCCATGCTGGGTCTGATGGCTTCAGATTGAAGTCCAGATCCCACAGGTGGCAAGTGAGAACTGATTCAAGAGTTACCATCTGAATCCCACACACATGTGTAGTGCACACATGCACACATACACGCGCTCACACGCGTTCTTTTCTGTATATTATGGAAACTCTTTTATATTGGTTTTGCCTTGGCCTACCAGTGAATATATTTTATACTAAAGTCATGTTTTCCCAGCACCAGCTTTTCTTGGGCCTGTAGAAGTCTCTGGTAAAAAGACTGGCTTGTGTCGACTAAGAGCAAAACTTTCAAACGCAGTCTCTGTACCCTAAGGCAGGCCAGTCGCTGCCGGCTCGGAATCAGTTTGAAATTCCCCCAGATGGCTGGAGGGTGACAGTGTGGCCATCTGCAGTCTACAAGTGGTAAGACGAAGTGACCCCAACGCCTTATTTTGGCCTGGTAGCACAATCAAGTTTTTTTTAAAAAATTATCTAACCAGTTTCCCCTCAAAATAACTTTAGCCACCTATTAACAGACAAGGAAGGGAACTCGGTGTGCAGATGATTCTGAAATTATCTGCTTGCCCAAGGACCGGAAGAGACCTGTGTGCTCCGCTCCGCACCAGCCTGTCGACAGGAGACTCCTCCACTACCACAGGTTGATTTGGGTCACGTCTGGGCAGGGAAGCCTGTTAACGTGTTGGGACTGCTGAGGCTCTCACGCTGCATTTCCCCCACCCTGTAAGCCTGGGGTTTGGCAGTCCTTAAAGCACGCATTGCCAAACACATGTTCCTATAATTTGAAATCCGTGTGTCTTTTCAGTGGAATTTTCTTCTTATGGTCTTGATTAATTTACAATTAAATCGTGAATCAGAATAACCTTTATCAAATGTCTGGGTCTCCTAACGCCCTCTTGCCAGTCTGCAGGAGGTCGTCTTACTTGAGAAGGCAATGCCTTATCAGGGGCACGTGGGCACAAACCTCAAAGAGGCAGATATGCTTCGGAGTTTCCACCTGAGAACTACAGGGATCCAAAGGCAAAAACCTGAACAGCAACTGCTCTCATTAAAAACAGACATACGTGTGCATTAGGTACAATGCAGGCATCACTGTTTGACCGAGCTACCTAAACTCAATGAAGTTTCCTATCCCGAATCTGGATAAATCAGCTACTTTAACAATCTTTTGTCTCTATTAGGGTCACAGCAGAGCACGTAACCGTAGATAAACCAGACCCGATGCAACTACAAAGCTGATCGGAGCACAAGACACAGATGTTTATCAGTCAAGAACACAGGCTGTGCTTCTAAGACAAGGTGAGACCACCTCTAGTCTTCTGCTTTGTTTTGTTGTTACAGGACTATTGACAAGAGTTAGAGGATGAAGACACAAAAGCAGAGCTCGGCTGGCTGAGCATCCCTGGCTCAGAGGTCACTGGAGCTGTAAGGCTAGGTTTGCAATGGAGGGCAGCGAAGAAGAGAGCTATGCAGAAATCTACAAAGAGGGCTTCATCACTGACTTAACAAAACAAGATGAGCGGGTCTGACTCGGGCTCCAAAGGGCTAGACAAAGCACGGGGCCGGGGGGGGGGGGTTCGGGGGAGGAGGCAGAGACTGGAAAGAAAATCATGACCACTTGACTTTCAGTAAAGCTCTGGATTCTTGAGTTTGAACCTACGAGAGCATAAGACTTGCTTATTTGCCTGAGATTAACACTAGGAACCTAGGGAAATGTGGGGCTTGTTCTGTAGCTAAACTAGTTAAAGAGGGAGTGAGCCCCCCCATTTGCCCAATCAAAGCGGAAAACGAATGATACTTTGCTACATTAAGTGACTGTCCGGTTAAAAAAAAAAACAAAACACCTTAGCACTTCTTAAGGAAAGTCAAAATTAATGTTTTCAAAAGCATAATGCACTTTCATCTTATCTGTAGCTGCTAAATCTTACTGGGTCTGGAGACAGGAAACTATGACTCTTCAGGGGATAAACAATCTGATTAATATTTGGGAGTAAAGTAAAAAAACGATGGAACTATCACACATAGGCTTGAAAACAGCAATGCAAAATATCAAAAGTTTAAAGGGAAACATGAGTACAATGCATAAGGAAATAAAATTAAGACACAATAAAATTCTAAGGGGAATGAGACCTCTAAAATTAAAAGACACACGACTTAAAAGTTTTACTTAGCTAGTTTGATTTTGTATATGTGTATATGATGTATGTGTGAATGTATGCATGTATGTGCATGTGGGAGGGTTGTTCATATATGTGAGTGCAGGCATTCCCACACCTCTGCCTGGAAGACTACCTCCGTCCTTGTCATTTACCTCGTCTAAGGCAGGGTAGCTCGCTTTTGCAACTAAGCACACAAGGTTTGCTGGATGGTAAGATTCCAGGTGTTCTCCTGTCTCCACTTCCCATCTACCATAGAGAACTGGACTTACACATGTCTTGTACTGTGCCCAGCTCTTATGTGATGCTTGGGGATCTGAACTCCGATCTTCATGCTTGCACAAGAAGCATTTTACTGAGCTACCTCCCCAGTCCTTACCCTTTTGAAAGTCAGTGTATGGATGTGAAAGATCACAGACTGCATAACAAATAATAATAAATCTGTGATGAACTTGCATACGCAGGAATAGAAGCAGTGCCCACTGAAGCCAAGAGAAAAGAAGGTACACTGAACATGACCTGTGATAACCAGAAGGGTGATGTGAGCCAGATAGGCAGGTGAATTGTCCAAACAGCTTGGAGCAAGGGTGGCCTGGATGAAACGCCTTAGTAAATAATAGATCTCCAGATGGTTAATGCACCAATACCAAAACCTCAATTAACCTCAAGCAAAAGAAGCAAAATAATACCAAGGTATATTAACATTGCTGAAAGCAAATTTTAACTACAGAATCTTACAAGCTGTGAATATAAGAACAACAACACAAAAAGCCAACTTACAGGATCAAGGTTAAGAATGATGGCTGACTTTTCATCCAGAGTAATGGAGGGCAGATAAAAATAGAATAGTTTCTTTAAATACTTTAAAAAATACAGAAACCTAGAAGTCTACAGTGAAAATATCCCTCCATAGAAGGGCAAATTTAAAATGTTTTCAGACAAAAAGAAATTGTGAGAAAAGTCACTGCCAGTCAAACTGTTCTGTAGGGTAAAGTAAAATATCTCGCTGGAGAAAAAAAAAAACGGTTCCAAATGGGATGCTAAATCTCTACAAAGAGTGAATGGAACCAGAAGGGAAAAAATTTGTATAAATAGGGTTTTGTCTCAGTTTTAAGTTAACCATTTTAAGAAAAATTAAAACAATGCACTGTGGGGTTTATGACATATGTGGAAGCAACACGGCAGGTGCCATGGTGCGGGTGGCAGGTGACCTACTGTCATCTGCATTGACTGTAAGAACGTACACCATGAGGGCTTTGATACACAAATAGCTAACAACAGAGAAACCACTCAGAGAATATGGCACAGAAGGAGCTAAGCTGAATAAAACTCATTTCCAGAGAGAAGAGAAGCTGGTGTGGTGAGCTGTGCCTATAAACCTAGCACTGCAAGAATCTGAAGTTTAAGGTCAGCTGACCTCCCATGACCTCACTTCGAACACATCAATAAAAAGGAACAATAACAAAGACAGAGAGAAAAGAGCAGAATACCTAAGTGTGCAAATATATGCTTATGTGTTGCTCTTTATATTCATATATGCCTTCTTTTTATATATAAATTATTTCTAGTTATAAATAATGTATGCATAGTTATAACACAATAAAGTTAAATATAACAGCATATCATATAATATGCATATGTGTATATATGATAATTTATGTATATATCTGTTCTATTATATAATTTTTAAATAGTTATATATTAATCATATATTTATATGTTATATATAAGTAGCAACAAACTTTTGTAATATTTATTCATATTTGAACATATATCTTTAACACCATAATGAACATAAGAAAATCAAAAGAATATATATAATATTTAAAAACTCATACCATATCATAACTTAACCCTAAATAATATAATAGCATTAAATATAGAATGATTATAAAATAATATTGTAGCAGAGATATTAGACTGAATAAAATGAAAAGGGAGATTCAAGTATATTAGTTAATAAAAAATTCTTTTGAATAAAAAGATTTAGAGGCTAAAGGTAAAAACTTATAGAAAATGCTTGCCACAGTAGAATAATCAATAACAAAATTGGGATGATTGCATAATAGAATAAATCATAGTGGAAAATTCATGACAAAGAATATTGCCAGAGATAAGCAGAAATATTTCATAATGACAAAGGGTTTATTCTTCAAGAGGACATAATAATTGTTAATCCTTATGTACGCTCCTAACATGATATCTATATTTACGTATATTATGTAAAATATAAAAACTGTCAGAATATAAACATCTGGACCTTTAATCATGCCATCCATCTGCTCTCAATAACTAGGAAAAATAGTCATTCAGAGAACCAGTGGAGTTATAAACAACCTGAACACTAAGAACCAATATTTATCTAATTGGGATTTATAAAACAAAATACAGACTAATTATAAAATGTACATTCTAAGTACATAGGAAATTGTCCCCAGGTAATTCCATATGTGGCACAATACATCATAATAAATGAATTAATAATGACTGACGTCACACACCATGTATTTTCTGAACACGGGGCAAGATAAAATCAGTGATGATCACAAACCCAGTAATATCCAAATACACCTGAAAAGTGACAAACTCCTAAATAACTTAGTAGTTATAAGACACGCTAGCTGGAGCAGTGTTCAGAAAGAAGGCAGAGCTGGGGTTGGGGTGTGGCAGTGGGGCAGGGGTGTGGCACGGGGGGTGCAGTCCACAACAGCACAGAAGTCTCCATCACAACAGTCAGTGTATCTCAGTCAGGGCTTGAAAAGACAGCAAGATGAATACAAAATGGGCAGAGAGTGATAAAGGACAAGAAGAAAAATGAATGCCATTGGAAATGGCCAAACAATGGAGTAAAACCTAGAAGCACCCAACGCTAGTTCTTTGAAAATATCAATAAAATTGAAACATAGAATTGATTCTACAAATTGCCCATATCAGGAATGAGAGAAGTCATCACTATAAATTTAAAAATTTCAAGAGACTAATGAAAGGCTATTATGAACATCTTCATGCCAATACATTCAGCAACTTAGAAGAAATTGGAAGGTTCTTTAAGATGCAAATCAGCAAAGTTGACACAAGAAACATAAAATCTAAATAGCCTATACCTATAAAAGAAATAAATTTCCCACAAAGAAAACCCCAGGCTCAAATCGTTTCATTAGTAAATTCTAACAAATATTACCAAAGTACAGCAATCTCACAAAAACTTGTTTTTAAAAAATACTTATTTTCTTAGACTGATATACAAAAATCTGACCATATATAAGAAGTAAGACACAGACTTACATCCTTTTTAAGAATACAAGCAAAAGCTCTCTACCAGAAGATCCATCATTGTGAACCTTCATCTGGCGATGAATGGAGATAGAGACAGAGCCCCACATTGGAGCACCAGACTGAGCTCCCAAGGTCCAAACGAGGAGCAGAAGGAGGGGAAACATGAGCAAGGAAGTCAGGACCGCGAGGGGTGCACCCACCCACTGAGATGGTGGGGCTGATCTAACGGGAGCTCACCAAGGCTAGCTGGACTGGGACTGAAAAAGCATGGGATAAAACCGGACTCCCTGAAAATGGCGGACAATGAGGGCTGCTGAGAAGCCAAGGACAATGGCATTGGGTTTTGATCCTACTGCATGTACTGGCTTTGGAGGTGTGCCTAGCCTGTTTGGATGCTCACCTTCTTAGACCTGGATGGAGGAGGGAGGACCTTGGACTTCCCATAGGGCAGGGAACCCTTACTGCTCTTCGGACTGGACAAGGAGGGGGAGGGGAGCAGGGGGAGTGGGAGGGAAATGGGAGGTGGGGAGGAGGCAGAAATTTTTAATAAAAAATAAACAAATTAAATAAAAAACATTAAAATTTAATAAAATAGAAAGATCCAGAAAATAAGAATATAAGCAAAAATTCTTAGCAAAAGTGAAACCAAACCGAATCCAGTGGTGTAGTAGAAGAAAAAAAAAAATGTGACGCTCAACTGTGTTAATTACAGGAATGTGAGGTTATTGTAGTCTTGTAGTTGGCATCAGTTGTTATAATTTGCCACGCACGCATGCTGGCTGTGCAGATGGCAGTGTCCTTTTAGTGGTTCAATGAGGACTGCTCTACACATAACATAGGGGGTCTTGATTCTCAGCCTTAAAACGGGGACGACTTTGGTGAACGCCTTGATCTAGACAGCGTGACTGAAGTGGCGCCATATGGATTCCCAGGACATAGGGAATAAAAATAAAAAGGAGTAAAATGTCACACACTCTGCTTCATTCATAACACCAGGAGCTCTCTTGTGAGGAAGCTAACAGAGCCCATGCAGTGACCACACGGAAGGACATTGAAGTTGTGGCCATGGTAGGGGTTTCCTTCCCATGTCACATGAGGTCCTAGTCAACAGTCAGGACCAAACACCAGACATGGAAGTAAAGATGTTTCTAGATGACACTAATGCCCAAACACCAAGTCACCCAAGCCTCTGAGTCTTTCCAACAAAGGCCACAAGTACAGACTACAGGCAAGCTCTGCTCACGCTGTCTAAATGCTCACAGCAGCTTTTGAGCACCAGATTAGAATGGAATATCCACAAGAGGAAAGCGAGAAGGCTTGCTTGAATTCATTGGTTGTTCTGTCTGGAGAGACTATCATAGAATAGCTGTATTTTACTTGAATAGACTTCTTTCAGCAATGGACACATGATTGCTCACCAAGGCTAATGCCATGGCTTTCTCTCAGACCTGTTAGTTGGACGTAGGATGAATCCACCTTCCCTTTAATCAAAAGATAAGTATGTGTCTCCCCAAACCTGCATTCTCCATCCTGTTGATGACAAAGCTGGTTCAGGAGGAGATGAGAAGGGGAAGGAGGTCTGAGTGCCAGCATCCTGTTGTTAGTTAGAACCGTAAGGCATGAGAAAAGATGAGCAGACATTTGTGGTTGTTGGTGACAGTTATGACACCGAAAGAGAAGCATTACTTAGCTGAGATTAGAGTCCCACAGAGGAAAACAGGGAAGAGGAGATGAAAGGCAGAATTCTGACATCCTTTGGGTGCTTTGATCCAGCCACACCTGAAGATAAACTGATACTCTGATGTCCCAGTGGGATGAATCAGCAGATTCTTAACCATGTATTTCTGCTAAAGCTGAACTCCTCTCATCGCCGAGGACAGCTAAGATACTAAGGCAAGCAATGCTGCACTATCTATTCCGGAAGCTCCTGACTCATCTGTGGAGCTAAAGAATTTTATATGCCCTGGGTTAACCGAAGAATCTATATGTGTCTTTGGATCTGGTCCCATAGATCACTGCATATGAGAGCATAAGACAGAGACCTCAAATCAACTCTCTGCTGGCTTGGTCTGATTTCATTGCTGTTTCTTTGACAACTACTCTGTTTTAAAAAAAATAGGGAAGAAAACAGGTTTATCTGGTTTATAATCTCAGGACCATTATTCCTGGGAAAGGCAATACCACATCTGGAGTTCAGAGCAGAGATAAACAAATGCAACCACGATACCTGTTTGCTTGCATTCAGCAAGCCCCCTCTACTCTTATACAAGCCTAAACTCTATGCCCAGGTAACAGTGCCTGACATCCATGGGCTAGCTCAATTAGAAAGCAAGACAAACCCTCACAGACATGCACAAAGGCCAACTTGATCTAGGCAAGTCCTAGACTGAAACTCTCTTCCTGGCTGTGATCTATTATATCCAGTTAACATTTAAAATTAACCAGCACATGGCCCCTCAGGGCAAAACTGTGTGCCTGTCATGATCCGGGAAAACACCAGGGTGTCCTGTTACTCAGAGCATGTCACAAATATGTCCACTTTGTGGACATGGGCTTCTGGAAAAAAAGCCTCTGTAGCAAGATGGCCACACCACCTACAGAAGTGCCACCATCACCATTGTGAGCATGAGGGTCAGGGGTTACCTTCTCCTCTTCAGAAATGATTGATTACTTTATTAAAACATATCTCTTTAAAATTAAAAAGCAAAGGCCAAATATGGCTACTTTTGAGACAAGTTAATTAACTCTAGTCTGTCTCAATATGATTTCCCTCTATTGTAAAGCAGAAAAAAAAGAAAATTCAAACGGCAGATAATGTCCTTTTAATTAAATAAACCAATAGTTTTCTCATTCTGATGAGCCAAAAGTGTTTGCAGAAAAGATTTTATTTAAATTATCCAGAGTGATTACTTTAAATGCACAATTTGGTTAAAAGCTACAGTCATAAATAATTAATTTTTCATTTTTAAAAGAATTATGCAAATTTAAACTATGAAGCCAAAAGTGGAAAGCAGCTCATCACACGCGAACTAAGCTTAAATTTCTCGCCTTTGCTCCTCCATCTCCACAGTTCTGTCTCTGCTGGGCCCTGAGTGAAAGGCACAGCTACCCACTGAGCATGCTCTGAGCTAGGGAGGTAGCCCTGACAACTGAAGATACAACTTCTGACCTCTGAGCCGGGAGAAAGAATGTGGCCTAGGTGATGACTGTTCGCCATCCATTTTCAGACAGTGACAGGTGCATGCAGCTGAGAGACTCTTGGTGATGAGGGAGCCACAGAATTGATTGATCATGGCACATTCCCAGAGTAAGGACTACCCATATCCTATCCACAGCAGAAAGTTCAGTGGAAATACAAGGAAAGGCCAGGCACTTTTTGAGTAGCCCCTAGGCTGGGTGACTGATTAACAGTGTTGTGAGACACCACAAAACCAAGTATTTTTGATTGAGGGGTGGTGGATATTTGGGGGTTGACTCAGCCATCGATTCCACAATCTTTCACCCACGCTCACAACCCAACACCTAACAAGAGATACACACAACATAGCATGGCAGAAAAGCCCCCTTAGAGAATGGGCTGGGGTTGGAAGTCTTAAGAAGGCAGAGGCAAGCACCAGCTCAGTTCACTGTGGCCCCCAGAGGTGCGGCTCACGGTGTGAGCACCAGTTAGTTGAACAGCAACTGAGAATTGTCTGCTTCTCTTTACATGCTGGGGTTCCTGAGCCTCAGAGGAGAGGTGCTCAGGGTGACCAAAATTTAGGGGAGGTCAAAATTCAATTAGGGAGGGTAGCAGGTGAAGAGGGCAGAGGAAAAATGTCAAAATCCCCAAATGTCCCCAGCTTAAACAGACACTGCCTGGAGGCACCCATAAGGTTACTCAAAGTACCCTAAAGCTGAGTACTTTCAGGGCTCTTCTTGCCTGCATCCTCGCCAACATTTCTTTTTATTTTCTTCATGGCGAAACCCATTCTCACTAGGCCAAGATCCCATCTTAAAGTTGTTTAAATTTGCTTTTCCCTGGTGCCTTGGGATGCTGAACACTTCTAAAGGTGTTTATTGTCCAACTGCATCTCTTCTTTTGAGAACCGTCTGTGCACACTTCACTAGCCTGTTTATGAATGGGAACTAGAATGAAGACCAGGAGAAGGTTGGGGAGGGCAATGGGACACACCCAGTCATGTGAAAGCAGAAAGGTTACTGAGTGCCTAAGTGCGGGCAGGTGTCAGGGCAAGGAGGTGGAGGATAAGGTAGGGATGGGAACCAACAGAAATAAATTGTGTTTGAAAATATCATAAGGGAACTTAATACTCGTATGCTAATTACAAATAAGTCAGTCTAGCCTGACAGGGAGCACCTCAGATGGTGCAGCACGCTGTGAACAGAGCTACGGTCTTCTTCCACCTTACCTTATACCAACCTTCCCGAGTACTGATGGAACGCTTTCCATTTGACGATGATGAACAACCAACAGATGTTGAAACTGTCACCTACAGTAACAACAGGCACCTATGACCGCCGTAGAGCCAACAGGTAACATGGAAGAAGGTGGGTCCCTGAGAGAAGACACTGACTACATCAGTTATCCTAAACACAGTCTGGACAGACATGGTCTCCCAAGATCCTTCTTTTATATATGACTAAGCAGAAGCACTAATGCATTAGGGAAGCTATCCCAAATCATACAGTGAACATCTAAACCCCACACCCTCTGTCCTGTGTTCTTAACTAGCACAGAGCATCCTTGCCATATCCCTAAGTGATACAGATACCAGAGCAGGCCAAAAAGAAAAACCACACCTCTTATTGTGTGGGATATCTACTTGGATCTCCAACACCTCCATTTTGTAACTCTTCTGAGGACAGAGTCGGATCTCAGGACAGAGAAGGATGGCTTGGGCTTCTGAGTCAGCCTGGACTGCCAACCTGGGCGCTTAAGTGTAAGCCCTGCTCGGATGAGTCATGCTGCCTCCCTGACATGACCATAATCCATGTCGGCTTTAGAGGGGCTTTGGAGGAGGCTTTGGCAGTGCAGGCAGTTGAAGGAGTAACATGAAAATGAATCAGAGGCACAGATTCAATTCCAAACAGCTATGGGCTCCATGATGACGGCAGGGAGAAAGCTCAGCAAAATTGTGTGATCTGGGCCAAAACTGCCCAGATTTTCCTAGCTTCCTTGAAGAATATGAAATAACTCTCTGGTTCTATTTTTAAACAATGTTTATGTTCTAAGATGCGAAAGATCATTTGTATTTGTTTTAAGCAAATGATTTGAACAGACAGTTGGGCATATATTCAACTCTTTTCAATAGTTCAGTTTTATTGTCAGCAAACACCAGCAACAATAGCACCTATCTCGTAAATACTATTTATTTATACCTAATGATTGTTGACAGAGATTTCTGTCCCACCCAGTCCTGAAGCCTTTCAGTCCTAAAGAAACACACAGAGGCATACATTAATTATAAACTGGTTGGCCTATTAGCTCAGGCTTCTTATTAACTCTTACATCTTAAATTAACCCATAATTCTTGTTTGTGTTAGCCATGTGGCTTAGTGCCTTTTATCAGTGAGGCATCTTGCTTCCTCTGTGTTTGGTAATGACTGCAGACTGAGCCTTTCCTCTTCCCAGAATTCTCCTATTCTGGTTGCCCTGCCTATGCTTCCTGCCTGACTACTGGCCAATTAACATTTTATTAAACCAATACAATTGACAAATCTTTATAGGACACAAGACCATTGTCCCAGAGCAAATGATAGATTTAATTTTATATTTAAATATAATTTTTGTGTGTTCTTGTTTTTGACATAGGGTCTCATTATATATCACAGGGTGGCCTTGAACGTCTACATAGACCTGGAATGTTTGCCCCTCTTGTCTCAGCGTCACCAGTGGCAGGATTACAGGGTGCATTGTCATGCCTGGTAACTAAATAGAATTTAGTTTTTATATTTATTTATAAATATATTTTTGATATATCTCTTGGACCCATGTCTGGACAATAGTGAGTATCTGATATGTGTAGCTGTAATGTTTACTCTCATTTTTGTTGCTCAAGCAGCAATACATAAATTCAGGAATAGGCTTTTTTCTTATTTAATAATTTAACTCTTATTAAGCACGAGATGTTGAGAATTTGAGAAGCCCCTCAGAGTTAACTGGCTGTGACTGCTGTCTGTGAGAACATTTAGTCCTTCTGCCCTGGGTCGTTACTACGATGACATGGATTTCTGGCTATTAATAGTATCCCCAATTTCACTTTCCCTGCATATGCTTATTCATAGAGGACCAGATCAAGTTATATACAGAAAGTAGGGCCCAGAAAGGGGAGCTGATTTACTGAGGACCCGAGCTGAATAAAGTAAAGGGGAAACTCTGTTCCCCAGTGTCCATCCAGCTGTGCGGCTCCTCTGTCCTCCTGAGAAGCACTGTGGAGGAAGGTCAGGTCTCTGCATCATCAAGATTCCCACTTTGGGGAACTTAAAATGATTTGGAAGACATCCCTGCTCATTAATAAGGAAATTTATGTAAATCCAGTAACCACGATCCTCAAATATGCCTCTTTGGCATGAGAACTATTTTGAACTGAAGACAGCTGAGAAGCAGTAGGTGAAGAAGGAATATCCGTGTCCTCCCACTCCTGCCTAAAATCAGAGCATAAACTTCATGCTGTGCAGGCTTCTTCCTGCCACCTCCACAGCAGGACAGTCCTTACGACTGAGAGGGTACAAACTTGTGTCCACACAGAAACCCTGACACTAGTGTCCTCCGTGCTCAACTCTAAATGTGAACCACCCCGAAAGCCCAGATCACCTGTTTTTTTTTTTTTTAAATATTGTTACTTCTCCACGTTGAATTGTCCTTTGTTAAAGCAGTATATGGGTTTCCAACCCAAAAGACTGGGGGGTGGGAGAGAATGCTTCAGTTATTACCCATGAAGCATTTATATACCTACAAAATAAAAGAATTCTCTATTACTCTTATACATCTAACTCATATGCCTTAGTTTAGTGAGTATAAAGAGATTATGGAACATATGGAAAGGTTCTTTTCTAACCTTTCTCTGCTATAAAACCAGTTTCATACATAGAAATAAACTATTTTTATGTCTTATATTTTTAAGAGAAAAATTAAAATCTTGGCGTGAGATAGATTGTTCTTAAGGACAGGGTCAAGGAAGACCACAAAAAATACACTTTGCTCAATATGTCTTAATACTATCTAACATCATAGGCTGATTTCAAAAACGAAAAGCTTGGGGCTGGAGAGAGGTCCTCTTCCAGATGGCCCAGGTTTGATTCCCAGCACCCACATGGCAGCTCATAGCACATCTGACTCCACTTCGAGGGGATGACAATAACCTCTTCTGGTCTCCACCAGGGCCAGGCATATAAATGGGGTACTGACATTCATACAGGAAAAAAAAACCCACTCATACACACAAAATAATAATTAAATAAAACTTTAATAAAAACCTTCATAATGACTTAGATTAATGCCTAAAAAAATGAATTTGTAAATAGATGACTTGATCTGATAAGGTAGATTAGCTCACCAGAGTCAGACTGTATTATTACCTTGTGGGCTTGTTACCCAAAACTAACTTAAAGCAACTGTTTCAGCGTTCAGTTGCCTTGAAACTCAAAGCAACTGTCATTACGTGTGTAGTGAGAGGGGCATGCTCAAAAATGTGTACACAGAGAAACACCCCTGGAAAGAGACAAGTTTTGAGGATGGCAACATTGGGTTGTTTTCATCTTTCTTTTGTTGCTAACGGAAATTAATGAGTACCAACCACAGAGCTCTTTCAAAAAACAATGTCTTCCATATCTCCATGGTGGAAAATATGAAAACCTAACATAATGGGAGACAGCAAATTGAAGTCATACATTCATGAGTGAGCCTGCCTACTCACATAAAGAATGCGTCTTGGGTATGCAGGCCACATGCAAGGATAAATAAGACACAGGCCCCGTGAGGTGTTACTGCATGTGTTCCCAGCTTCAATATTTCATATGTAAAAGTTCACAGTGTGATTTCTTTTAAATCATGGATAGATCAGATAGATACAGAATTACGTACTGTCTAGCAACTGGGTGATGACCTCACGGTGTTCAGAACTTTATTAGTTTAAGCCTAACAAAACTCCCACACAGTTATTCCTTATCTATTTACCTACTAAATATATATAAAGGATCAGCCTCTGGGGCAGGTGACAGTGGTAGAGGTTAGAGATTTGGGTGTGACTGTCCTGAAGACTGGAGAGACACAGATGGAAAGATGGCTATACTGTGAGGACAATGGAATCAGTGGGCAGGGTCCGCAGGGGAGGCAGGGCTTACACCCATCATTGAACAACTATGTAAGATTTAGGAGGACAGACCCAGCTATAATGAGAATAAAATGTTCTGAGTGGACACCATTTCACCATTGAGTCATACATTCTTTTATTTGTGTGGCATCATATTGGGTGAATATGCAGCCACAGAAAATAAATAAAAACTCAGGGCCATTGTGATGTACAACTTAAGAGTAAGCTAAGGAGATACTTGGAAAAAATAGTTGAAATAAGGGCAGGAAAGTTTGCTTAGTGGGTAAGAGAGTGTGGCACTTATCCTGATTCCTGGGATCTTCAGGGTGGAGAGAGAGAATATTTCTCACAGGTCATCCTCTCTGTCCTGGCTGCCTAGGGTCACACTGGTTTGTCTGGCTGAGTCTTTGATGCATTTACTAGCACACTTAGAGACTTGCTGGACTATTCACTGAGGTAGGCACACGTGCCATGCAGAGTCATTTAAAATGCCAGGAGGAACTTGGTTCAGACCCTGTTTCCCCAGGCAAACTGTGTGTGTTAGGAATAATGTGAGATTTCTGCCACAGCGACAATGGTTGGAGTTACAGAAGATACAGGATTTGATGTGTGCTGCCATGGTAACCCCCTACCTCATTCTTTCCTAAAGTCGGGCACATCTAATCTGTACATTCCAGGACATTTAAAACCTACCAAGCACTGTTGATGTGAATAGCGACTTTACCCCAAGAATGCTGAGCTTCTTCCTCAAGTGTGTCGAGCTGGGAGTTTCCATCCTGTCCTCTACCATAGTTCAGAGAAGGGCCCACAGGAGTGCTACACACTGCAAAATTTGGTTGTGTTGCCAAGGTTCTGGTAACACAACCCAGGTCAAGCTGGGCTTCAGTGTTTTTATCTCCCAAAGCAGACACAGTGGAGCTTTCGAACTTTTGTACATAGACTAACTCAGGCCTGAAGGATAGAAATGACATCTCTAACTTCCCAGCAGGCATTCTCAAGACTCTAGCACCTTTAGGAAGCAACCTGTGGGGCTGGGTCCCCTATCAGAGCACATACAGGGATGAGGAAGTCTCACACTGTGTGGCATCCTATCTAAGAGTCTCCCATCCACACAGATTATGGGAGTTGAGTTTCATTTGTCTGTTTAGTTACCCCATCTTCTCAGAAAGATGGTGGAATTTCTCTTAGTGTGGGCTCTACCATCTGGAAAACAGAGGTAATAAAATGCACATAATGAAAGCTGAGACAGTTATAAAGGCTCTGAGTTATGCCCCATTAGTGAGGCTCTAGGCGCTCTGGTTGCCCTCATTGTGTGGCTCAGGTAAGGCCTGCACTGAAAGGAAGGATGTGTCTGAGCATCACCCATCACAGCAGACTAGCCCTTCCCTGCTGGCTCCTTGACATACTAGGCTACCACCAGACAGCCAAAAAGCATGGCCTATCCCAGCGTCACACTTCCTTCTTGCTCTAGCTATTATCCAAAAGCTACAGCCACAATGACTTCCAAGGCAACAAAGGACAATGGCCATGGTAGAATGTCACTTGATCTCTTTCAACCCAACCATGGCACAGAGCTTCCACCACTCAGAGTAGGTTCTTTGAGCTAAGGCAATTCTGGAAGGAAAGGGCATTCATGCCCCATCTCACCTAACCTCTGTATTATTTATTTGTTTGTTTGTTATTTTAGAGATGGTCAGAATTAGATAATCTAAAGTAAAAGAAAAAATTATTCCATAGTCCTACATATGGAGCCTAGATAGTAAGTATTTGGAACTGCTAGTTACCATTTATCAAGTACTAGTCATGTGTTTGGCATAGTGCTGAGCAGTATCACCACTACTCCCATTTCTTAGAAAAGAACATAACACAGCAGTATTCTACAGGATGGAAGTTGACAGTTTGATGGCAGTGTGAATGACAACTGGGATCTATAGGGGTTCCCAACTGCTTTCATCATTAACAGATGTCCTGATGGCTGGAGAGACGGCTGGCTCGGTGGTTAAGAGCACTTGCTGCTTTTGCACAGGACTGGGCTCAGTTCTCAGCACCTAGATGGCAGCTCACAACTGTCTGTAGCTCTAGTTTCAGGAGATCTGAGGCCTCCTTCTGACATCCATGAGAACAGCCTGCACGCGGTATACGTCTATGCATGCATGGGAAACATACACATAAAATAGGAATATATTAATCTAAGGAAAAATAAGAATAGGCCTTCTGCAGAGTGTTTAAACTATTTTCTCTGACCAAGCCCAGAGGGCTTGTCAATGGCGACTGCAGACATTAGAAATATTATTATAAGTATGATGGAAAGTGTCTACTCTGGATGGGTTCAATAGAGTTCAGAGGCATTGGTTTTCTGCGTATCAACCCACAAAAGGAGTCTGGGAGATCTGTCTGTAGACTAGTGCTCCAGACAAGTGCCTTAAAGAGTCTTGAATTCAGTTGCAAGTTGGGACCCCAGTCACCTGAATCAGAACAGACTTCTGCAGGAGATTCCTTTGTTCCTGTGAAGTACACCATCAGAGCTCTTAAAAGGACGGAGAACCTGGACATCCTTGAGCTTCCATAACAGGTGACTTTAGCACGTATGAGCAAATATGTGTTTGTACAGATGTCAGAATTCTCCAGAGGCTTGCTTTCAAGTTAACCTGGTTATATTGTGAACAAGAACCTACAGCCTCATTGCTTCACACTGACTGACAGTTATCAGCCAGAGAATTGGTTCTTCTTGTTCACTGTGAGAACATATTTAACAATGAACCCTATGAAATCTTTGTGTCCAATGTGGAGACTGACTCTTGGCCTGATAGGTGTCTAGAAATGAATGAGGTCACCCTATATCTGGTCACACAAGAGACTCTATGGTGCTGTGCTAACAGTGGCCCCTCCCATTTGCTGACCAGCTGCAGATGGAGAAGGGGCATTTGGGCTCACAGAAAGACCACAAAGTATACACATCCTGAGCCCTCCTCCCTCAGCTCTGTGTTGATTATCATAACAAGAGGAATGGGAACCGGACACATTTGATCTAGATTCCATGAAGTCTGGGGAAATCACTAGACCTTATAAAAATGCACAGCTCTGCCAGGACAGCACAGGCTGCCGTGAATGCAGGTCTTGTGGCCAGGCAGCTGCCCTCCCTCCTCGCTCTCCCACATGTTCAGCCATCAGTGTTCTTTTCCAAGTTCCTTCTTGTTTGCATTCGGTTGTCTGTGGTTGAAAAAAATCTGTTCTCAAAAATATTAATAGTTAAGATTAAGATTATTTTAACCTCCAAATAACGTATGTTTAACAAAACCGCAGCACTTTCTAAGTAGAAAAGTGACCCACACATTTTCAAAACAAAATAAGCAAGCCTTTCATTTTTAAAGGAGTTTTTGAAGATGATACATTTTTTGTTTTGTGTCCATTGTCACGCAGTGATCGATATTTCTTAACTTGAGAATTCAATGCTTTTGCATAACAGCAAAATAATAAGAAGCAGATTGCCAAGTGTTGTGAAGGCAGACAGCTGCCAAAAACCTATGATTTCACCCATCCAGGCCCTGAGTATTCTGTTGCAAAAGTCAAGACGCTAATTCATTAAGGATTTCCTTAGCCTCTCCTGCAGGAAATGCTCTACCCTTCCATCATGATAGCAGGCTTTCTGGGAACTTTTCTGTTCAGCCTAGCCCACAGTAATTAACTTGGCCTGGATGAGGCCAGTAATTAAAAGCAGAGAGCATTTATATTTTGATGGAGAAATGAGTGCTAATGCTAAAGAGGTTTTATGGACCTAAATATTTTTCCCGGCCTCCCCTAATATCAAGTTTCTTGGGAGTCCACCTAAATTAGAATGATGCTCTACCAAGATAAAAAAAAAAAGTCACATTCCCCACTTCATCCGTAAACCATATCTATAGCAAGAAAACCACTGTTAGGAACTTTTCCATCAGACTCAAGCACTTTAGCATAAACAATACGACTTAAGCAATCAGATCTTCTCAACACATCTGTGTCACCCCTGATTTCCCCAGTCCTTTCACTTGAAATCAGGGACTGCTCCTTGGCAGCTGAAGATGCCATGCATATTAACCAGTTTCTGCAGGGAGCATTTATCAGAAGGCAAGGTTTCCAACAAGGAAGTCAAGCCCGACCGTATTGACCAGTGCTCTCGGTGCTGCCATCACCCTAGAGCTGCTGCTCTGGCGTCTGTGGGCTCACTGTAAAATCGCACACAGTGAGGGCAAGTGGTGGGCACAGCCCATGAGACAGTGCAATGAGTACTGAGCAGAGACAGGTGACAACAAGCCGTCCTGGGTCTAAAGAGTTAATCCAGGGCCTCGGCCACGTATCAGGCTTGAGCTCTTCAGATAAAACACAGACTTTGTCCACAGTCCTCATGTTGTTGGGTAACAGAAACAAGAAAGATTTTTTTTTTAAACAATGGAAAAATCCAAGCACTCAATTATAATCGATCATCAAAGCCCTAAGACGGAAACTCAAAGATGGATGGGGTGACATTTCAATAGAAGCATGGAACCTTCATAAATGCCTCTCCCCAGGAGGGGAGCTATGCAAGGTGGCTTTCCAGATGAGAAAGAAGCATGTCCAAAAGCCCGGGTGTGGGAGTGTTAAGCAACAGATGAGGGATCAGTAAAGCTGATATTCTTTGAGTGAAGTCTAGCATCAATAGTGCACTTCTGCTCACCATAGTAAGGTACCTCAAGACAATAGAGAAAACAGCAGATGGGAGGCCAGGAAATATAAAAATCAATGTTAGGAATTATATCCAAGGATTCCCTAGATGCCCGTTGCATGCCTAGCATCCAGAAATGATTCTAAAAGTGCAACTGCTATTAAAAATTTCCTTTCATTTTAACAGTGGACAGAAGTATAATCAATTTTCCCGCAACAATGACATGTCTGAGAAAAACCTAGCTTGGTCACTCAGGAGAGGATGTGATGTCAGACTTCTTGTTGAATTGGTGTATTGGACACACCGTCATGTCCAATGGGATGGGAAGGTGAACCTATTGTTCACATCTATTACAAAGATGGCCTTGAGCATTGAGTGACATGCTCAAGATGGTGCTGAGAATGATGCTATTCTAACTAACAGGATGTTTCCAGATGTGTCTCAGCTTGAAAAGCTCCAGTCCATGAAATTCCTACCGCCCCCCCCACACCCGAGAATGCACACACCTATCGCTCCCAGCACTTCACTGAGAATACTGCAAAGAGTCAGACACCATCTTTCTCCTCAGGAAGCCTAAACACATGCAGATGTTCTGGAGCAGTAGGAGTTCTTCAAAGTTTCCAGGTGCACAGAAGAAAATGCAGATCATTGCACTGTAGACTAGGGTCTAGGCTAGGAGAGGAGGTCATGGGAGCAGAAGATCATGAAACTGAAAACATGGGACATGTACACAGGTTCCAGGCAAGGTGAGAGGAAGACTGTTTCCTGAGGAAAGAACAGCATGTACAACGGTCTGGGTCAGAGAGAGCACTGGGGTTGGCTACCGAGATCCCTATGACCGTGAGCAGGGCAGGGATGGAATGCAGGGCCCAATGGAGAAGGCTTGTGCTAAAGATCAGGTTAGCATGAGCTACTCCATACACCTGAAACATAGGTTTTAGGCTCCTCTAAAATCTGAGCCATGATTATCCTACTATATTTTAAATTCTCTAATTTATAACTTAGAATCAAAAACAGATCAGGTGCAGCCTGGTGACATCTTTCCAAACAAATTTTTTCTAATTGGGTTTCTCGATGGCTCCACCCTATAAGGTGCAAGGGTAGTGCTATTCACAAGTACCTCACTAGGAATACTATGGGAAATCCACCACCAGGTGGTACCTATGAACCTGCCTTTCCTAAAAGGGAGATACAAGGCAAGTGCTGCTTCCCAACTGGGCACCCGAGAGAGAACCAAACTGTGTGGTGGGTTCTCCCTGCTGGCTTCATCTTGGACCATCTTGGGTTTGATGACTTTCAGAGCAGAAATCAATGGCAAGTGTGTTTAGTAGCTGTGCCCAATGCCCTGAAAAGATGCTGTTGTTCCAGCAGCTTTGATTACAAATAATAGAAATTGATTTGAAAACATGTTCCTGTTTATCTGAATTAACTACTGCCGCTGCTCATCTTTTCTTTGCTCTAAAGAATTTTCCCCGAGGAGCTGGCATTGAGCATCAGGTTTGGCTAGGACAGCTCACAGGAGTACATATCGCCAGCAGCATAGAGTAGGGCTAGACGGCGCCTCTGATCGCCATGGTGTTCGTATGTTGGATCTGAAAGACCATGAAGGCAAGAAAACACAAAGCAGGGTTTCTCACCCATTATAAATAGGTTGTGAGCCCAAGGGAGGTGACAAATTCTTATCTGTGGCATCTCTGAGCCACAGTCTCACAGGCATCATATTTATCATGGCTACATCAATTCTTACAGACTAAGAATAAGAGAATTAAATTATTCACATGGAGAAAATCCTAGAGACCACAAGAGACATGAAGCTGGCAGCTGATATCAAACCGCAGCCTGATTCTCTGGATTATTTTAATTGTTCTTCATGCTGGTAACAGGAGGAATGTGTTCATTTTGGTCTAAACCATGTCAAAGCATGAGAATCTGTTCAGAGAAGATAATTCACTCACATTTCTGAGCCATGATGGGGGACTAGCAATACAGTTTTGGCTGTGGTTTCCAAAACTATTTCCCTAAGTCCTCAGAAGTTGCAAGAGTGGGGGGTCTCCTACCACCCATACAACAGGGATAGTATGTAGGGGAAGGGAATGGCAAGGACATCTGGAAGCAGGGAGAGGACTGGGGGGACATCTTCTGAGCAAAAAGATAGTAGATCAAACTATCCCCTACTCTAAGTTATTTTATATTGTGTGAAAGAGCGATTTTTCCACTGTGTGTTGGCCTAGGACACTGTTTTACCAGCAGTTTATTAGGCATTCTGGGGAGAGGGAGAAGTCCAGCCCTGGAGTGGACCAAGAAACTACACTCTCTGTGAGGTAGTGATAGTACAAACTGATAGATAAATTATCCCCACGAATAGAAAGGGGGTCACACTATAAACATGGGGACATAGGGAAGTCTTAAACTCATGTCAGGAAAACTAGACACAAGGACTTACTGAACACACTAGTTCAGTAACTAAGTGGGTATAACTCCTTAGTAAAATGATGGACACCCAATGCTGGGATGGCTCCATCCCACATCTGATATCCACATGTGCCTCAAGAACATGGGACTCCCCAGCATAGACTGTCCTCCCTGTTGACAATGACTTCTCAACAGCCAGCCTGTCCTCCTATGAGCCTGTGTGGACTTGGCCATGACCTATCTTTCCTGCCCCTGTCCCACTTTCTGCCCCTGGCCTGGACCAGCCCTTTCCCCCTGGAGTCTGCTGTCCACTCTCACACATGACACCAGTGCCCTCGACGGAAAGCAGGCATGCTCATGTGGGTTGGAATCAGAGCCTAGTTGGGCTGTGACTTGCTGGAGTTCAGATGGAAGAAGTGGGGTTTGGAAATGCCAAGGCATTCAGATCCCGGGCATTTGCTCCCATTCACATCTCTCTGTGAAAGGCTCTTTACCCACAGCCCTGGCTGATCTGTTTCTACAACAGGGTCTTTCATGAGCTTGACAGAATGAACTCCACATATACACATGGGCTATAGAAATTTGCTCGAAGATGTAAACCCAGCTACATAAACACCAAATTCATGTCCGCAGTTTTTGAACCAGGATAACATAGAAAGTCAGGGTTTGGAGACCAGGTTTTACCAAATTGACCAGGAGAGTAGGAGAATTGTTCTGGAAAGAGAACTACAGCAAAGACTTGAGGAAGAAAATACGGGGGCGGGGCAGAATGCTCCAGACACAGCCAATAGAGAGGCTGTTGCTCTTGATAGACCCTTGGTGTGTCTGATCCTAAGGCAATGCTCCTAATAAATCTCACATCCTGTGGATCCTGGAACCCATAGTCAATGCTTCTGAGAGATGACACAGAGAGCTGACTTTTGGTTGTCTATAGTAATTGAGAAAAATATTTAATAACTTTACCTATTTGGCTTTCTAGTTGAGACAGATATCATTTCCATAGTCGAATTTCCTAATGGAATCCATCTAAAACCTTATTGTAAGTACAAAGGTGAACACACAATCACTTACAATACTGCTTGGGCTCTACAGCACCAAGACAGGCAAGACAGTTCACCCAAGCCTAGTCTCGCTTGTCATTCTGAAGATAGCTTAGAAGTGGGGTCTCCCTGTTCCCAATACCCCAAAATACCTCAGTATTTCTTCACTCATACGTTCTATAAAGAGTTCACAGAAACATGTGATTAGATTATGGCTTCCACAGATTTAAAATGTGGTACCATGATGAGGAACACACTGATATAATAATGATTGTTTTGGGCTTCTACAGCTAACTTTTTTTGCCTGACTTTCAGGCTTCTCAGCTGTTCTTCCTATACCAAATTTATCTGGAGACGTATTTCTTCCTACTCTGTGAGATTCAGGTCATCTGTTAGTATTGCCATCTCACCCGTATGCTGTGGAATATTATTTTTAAATGTGTTATATTTGTTTCTGCTGTAGAGCATTTGTTTAATGATACAAAGATGTGTTACATTCTTTTATGTTGCATTTGTTTAACTCTGTGAAGCTGTGTTACTTTGCCTGTCTAAAACACTTGATTGGTCCAATAAAGAGCTCAACAGTCAACAGCAAGGCAGGAGAAAGGATAGGTGGGGCTGGCAGGCAGAGAGAATAAATAGAAGGAGAATCAAAGAATAAGAAAAGGTAGAGAGGAGGACATCAGGGGTCAGTCACCCAGCTGCACAGCAAGTCACAGAGTAAGAAGTAAAGAAAGGTCTATAAAATAAAGATAAAAAAAAAAACCCAGAGGCAAAAGGTAGGATAATTTTAGTTAAGAAAAGTTGGCTAGGCATAAGCCAAGCTAAGGTCTGTCATCCATAAGAAAGAATAAGCCTCCCTGTTATTTATTTGGGAGCTGGGTGGGGCCCCTAAAGAGGAAAAGAGTAGGAAAAACAACTAACACCAGCCTCAGGCAGAGCTGTGAATCAAATGGGGTTGATGCAGATGCTCAAAGAGAAAGGGCTACAGTGACAATGAAAGTCGGTGGCCAGTAGAAGCCATCACTGTCAGTTAGGAGTCAGTATAGAAATTAAGGCAAAAGGAGTAAAAAAAAAAAATAAATCAAAATAATAACAAGACTGACCCCTGAATCTAGTCATACTTCAGGAGAGACCTGCAAGGACAACATGGTTCTAAGAACCCACGTTTTCAATGCTACTTCAAGTTAGAAATTACCTGTGCCGTCAAATTGTCAAACACTCCGTGTTCCAGGGTATGCCAGTTTGGATGTAATTGGCCCCTATAAACTCACTGGGAGTGGCATTATTAGGAAGTGTGACCTTGTAAGAGTAGGTGTGGCCTTGTGGAAGTGTGACACTTCCTCTTTTGCTCAGGCTTCCTGTTGCCTGCAAGATGTAGAACTCTCAGCTGCTCTTCCAGCACTGCATCCGCCTGCACGCTGCTGTGTCCCACCATGATGATAATGGACGGAACCTCTGAACGGTAAGCCAGCCACCCCAATGGAATGTTTTCCTTTATATGAGTTGCCATGAGCACAGTGCCTTTTCACAGCAATAGAAACCCTAACTAAGACAACAGGGCAACCAGGGCTTAATAGTCTCATCAATTTCTGTATGGTGGAGGACAGAGGCTGGCCTGTCGCTATCAACAGGTGTATATTGTGGAACCGCAACCTCATAAACAACAATAAACACCTGAAGTCCAAAAGACTCCTTCATTTTCAGCCCTAAGCTTCTCTGGTATTGACTGTTATCTAGATAAGAGCTTATATCTTTTCAGAAGTTATATTTATACTGTTGACTGATGGCCTTAAAACACCAACTCCAAAGAAAAATAAACTAGATTCTGAAGAAGAAATAAAATCACAACAACAATAAAAATAAAAAGGGTTTAAAAGGTAAATCTAGTACCAAGTAGAAGAAGAAAATATCTGGATGGCTATAAATGGTTCCCTAAATCAGGAACACACATAAGCATCTACTGCAAAAAAATAATAATTATAATAGTAATCTGTTTTGATGGAAATAAAGTACTGCAATATTTATCGTCTGTGCCAGAGTTATAATGACTGCGGGCCAGAAGTGAAGTGTCACAGCATGCCCCACATGTTTTTAACACGGTCTCTAAGGGCTCTGGAGGCTATTAAATTTAATGAACCCATCTGCTATGAAATAGAGGTCCCAACGTAATCAGCTTCCTCCATGCCAAGTAATGCAGATGGCAGACTGTTCCACAACCCAGCAGGAAGGTTTCTGTTTCTCCTTCCGCATCTCTCTGTCCTGATGATTGTAACGTCTTTGATACGCAGTGGTGTCCTGGGAAAATACTGTAAATTCCATTTCCAGCCCCGTACAACTTCCTTACGATGGCTTTGACACCCCTGAATAATTGCTTCTGGGCAGTAAGAAGTTGTAGCTTAAAGCAATCACCCAGATGACTCCTCAATGGCTGAGGTGCCATTCCTAGATGGGAAGCCGAAACAAATGTGCAATTTATCAAACCCAAAGCCTTTCCTGAAAGTCGGACTTAGTGGGGGGCGAGGAGGAAGGATGCAGGTCCAATTTGCCAATGCAAGTAAATAGGTTTGAAGTTCCTGCAGATTGCCTGCTGAATTGCATTGCCAGCAAATGGAATGGACAGGAGGGCTGGGTAATGAATTCTCATTATTTTAAATGGTCACATTCCCACTGTTTTTGAAAGATTTCCTTGCTTCCCTTCTGTGTATCACCAAGATCTGTGCAAACTCCCCTGGAGGGGTTTATCAGAGTGTGGATGTCTCCAAGGTTTGATGCTACCTCTGCCCTACATGGTGATTGGGTAGCTTTACCGAGCTGATTAAGACCCAACTGCAAAGTGCAAGTGATTTGCTTACAAAATGGAACAAATTTCACTCATAATGATTTTTCGCTCAGCACCTCCAAGATAATGGCTGTGCATGACTCGTGTTCAGATGAGAAGCCTATAAATTCCAGAATTCTGGTGTTTGCTGTTTTGCCAATTAATACATGAGATCTTATTAAATTAAACATAATTAATGTTGTTAACATTCATTCATTTATTTGGTCTTCACCAGGAAAGCAAATTGAATAGAGCAGCTATGTCAGACATAGAATATTTAATCAGACTGGTAGCAAGAAGCCAGGAGATTGAGTCATGAAGAGAGCTCTGTCTCTGACACTAGAGTCAGGCTTGGTAAATGCAACCTGTGACCCAAGTGCAAGAATCCAAACCCAGGCTTTGTTTGTGGTTCGGAATGTCCCTGAACTTGTCCCCACATAGAACATCATGAGCCAATATGTAATGAATAGAAAAGCAAAGTGCTACACTCCCAGGTTGCTCTGAACCATCTGTCAACTATTGTTGATTATACAACTATATCTGTTGATGCTGGCTGCTCGCTTACAACACCTAGTGAGTCAAGCAGGCAGGAATCCCCTTCACCTTGACCGCTAACTCAGGTAATTAAGGAGAAAGAAGATCTAAGGTCACAGTAAGCAAACTTAAGCAATGTTCAGATTTACTAGGCAATTAAAAATGCCACCTTCATGTGGACTTGGTGAAAATGATATAAGTCAATAGGGTCATGGGTTTTCTGCTTCCAGAGGAGGAAAAAACCCTCTCTACATCACAGCAAAATAAAAGCAGGGGACATGGAGACCTGAAACACTGTAGAAGAATGGACGCAGCCTCCCTGGTCTGCGAGTTTGTAGGATAAGGCATGGCTGGATTTGTTCCTGGTATATCAGCTGTTCTCAAACCAGAGCGCAGAGGCATAGGAGCTGCTGTGACAGGCAATATTCCAAACTGGTTCCTAGGACTCAAGCTCCCAACAAATAAATACCCGTAAAACCCCTTGCCCTTGAGAATGGGTAGGAAAGGATGTCACTCCCATAATGAAATTACCAAAAAATATTTGATTTCAAATTAATGAAAGGGAAGCTAGCCTAGTGAACCTAACATAATGGGAGAAGCCATTAAGGAGAGTTTGAGCACAGAGAGATAAACTCTGCTGGTCTGGAAGCAGGGAAGTTTGTGTGACGATAACACCGATGTGGTAAGGATTGCAGGTAGCCTCTGAGTGTGGTCTCCAGGTGGCAAGAAAATGGGCCCTCGGTCCTACAACTACTTGGCAATGGAACTCTGCCAAGAATCCTGACCATCTGACTCTTCTTGGGAAAGAGCTCTGAGCTATAGATGAGGCCTCTTCCACATCTCCCAGTTAGTCAAGACCTTGTATGCTCCAGAGTGGTGGACACCCATAGGAGCCTCAAGACCTTGTGTGCTCCAGAGTGGACGGACACCCATAGGAGCCTCAAGACCATGCTCTGCACCGTTTTAAGAAGTTAAATGCATGGCTGTTTGTTACCTGGCCGTGGGGAACTAACACAGCTGTGTGAGTGATGCTGAGCTGTAGAAGAAGGAGGATGGATGAAGAGAAGGCAGGAAGTGAGGGAAGTCAGAACAGGGGAGAGAATAGACAGTCCTTAGAGCCAACCCTGGAAGGCAGGTTTCATTTCCAAATTATCAGGGCAACTGGTTAGGAGGCAGAGCTAATGTAGGCTGAGAGAGAGAGACAGAGAGAGAGAGAGAGAGAGAGAGAGAGAGAGAGAGAGAGAGAGAGAGAGAGAGAGAGAGAGAGACACCCAGGCTACTGTTTTTCCACATTCAGAGTTCTTAGCTCAAGGCCTAAGATATATTTTACAATATATAAATACACTTAAGAGTTTTATGCCAAAACCCACTGGAGTTAATACACATGAAGAACGTGTTGGTTACCTGTCACAGAGGCAACTGCTCATCATCTCAAGCTGAGTTATATAAGACCAGTGCTGACCCTGGACTGCCCTAGATGAATGGGTTAGGATAGAAGATAGAATGCCAGGCATTTTGAAGCCATCAGTATACTTAATAATACTAATCAGCTATAGGTATACCCTCTCAGGTACAGCCAGAGGTGGGCTTCACTGATCTCCCATGCTTCTCAAGTCAGTAAGGGTCAATCATTTCTGGCTTTTAGGAGTTCAATGCACACTAAACTCCAAGCGTACTTTTAGGGGATTCCAAAAATCAGTGGGATCATCTTAGCACTCAGATTCCACAGATGAATCCAGAATGTAAATCTTATACTGACCCCAATGTATAAATGATGGGATTTTTTGGTTTGGGTGTTGGTTTGTGTTTCTGCTTGAGCTGCAGGGTCTAGGTCTCGATGACTTGTTTGAAAAGACTGCGGTTTCTCAGTTGAAGGCACTTGACGGAGTGACTCTGCAGCCACCCCCTGGCCCGCAGAGCTGGTAAACACACAGCCTCATAAGCAATGGCCCAAGAGGTCTCTCAACATCTCCAAGGTGAGAAGGTTCCTCAACACTTCCAACTCAGGAGCTTAGTTATCTAGTGGATTTGCAACTATTTGACAGCAGGCATGTGGGAAGCCATGACACCTTGCTGAGCTGTTATTTCAGCCTGACCAAACACTGGGTCCCAACTTCTGTGTGGAGCAGAGGGTTTGTGGCATGACAGGACATGTCGGCTCTGTTATCTTTCCATATGGAGTTTACTCTGTAATGAATGAGCCATAGTGGTTGAGGCACAGAGTGTTAATTCCATATGTAGCAGAAAACTTAAGAGGTAATCCTGATGCAACTGCTTTCCTAGGTTAGCTTTAGGCCAACTCCTCTTCTGCTGTCAAGGGTTATTTATTTGGGAAGGTCTCGAGTAGTCTCCATGAGCTTCAAGTTATGTTTCTAGCCATAACAACCGACATAAGCGCCACATCCTCCTTCTTGGCTATATAGACTCCATCTGCTTCTCATTGGTGATGCTAATGTTATTGAACCTACTCAAGATGTTATTGGACTTGTCCCACTACCCAGTGTACTAGAGAACAGATACAGCACTCCACTGTTCAGGTAGTATTTTCCTCCCTCATGATTAATTAAAAATAGTCTCTGGAGAAGCACTTTGAGACAATAAAAATGTCCTTCTCATCATCCAACTTTCCCCCCAGATTTCCAATCCACTGATGTGAGCTTGGTGGTCCTAAACTACCATGACTGCAGAATGGTGACTCTCCAGCCCCATTACCCTGCCACTTACCATGTGACCCGGCACTATGGGTTATTCTTGCTTCCCCATGGAGTTAAATCAGTTTGGTGTTCGTTTATTATCATTGAGAAAACATGGATTGCTGTTTTACTCAGCAAGACATAGTCGATTGCTGTTATGTGTTGTTCTGAGTTCAAACTGTCCCAGGTTTGATCAACAAGAGACCTGTAATGTAAACTGCAGACTTTTGATATGATCGTGCAATTGTATTTAGTGTTCCCTTTTGATATTAGATATTTCATGACCCCAGTCCTGGAATGAGCAACTTCTCCAAGGAATCCTGATTCCTTTTCCTAGGATCTGGCTCCTGAATAAATTCACTGCCTAGCCTCCTTCAGTGAACAAAGTTGGAATTGCATTCTGAAGCTGATGGTCCACTCTGACCCCATAGGCACCTGCCTTGTCTTGAAGTATTTCCCTTTGTTCACTTCCATGGTCCTCCCAACATAGAACTACTTATCACTACAAATGATGCTAAGAAAATTTAAATTTGTTTGTAGCATTCTCCTTAGATTTAAAGGTAGTATTAAGCATTTTATTCAAAATTTAATAATGTATATTAGCACTATATCGAAGATTAATTCAAAAGGTTAGTTATTTTTTCTTTTCTCTGGTTTCTCGGTTAATTTGTTATTTAACTAAAATAGAATTATTTTTGTTTTTAACTTGTTGGCACTTCATTTTTCTCCCATTCTTATTGTTATAAATTTAATGTTTGAATATACAGCATACATGCTTTTAAAACTTGTAACTGTATACACACACAAAGAAAGAAAGAAAGAAAGAAAGAAAGAAAGAAAGAAAGAAAGATGAAAGAAAGGAAGGAAGAAAGGTTGCGTTTTTGTTGCTGTTGTTATATTGGTTTGGTTTGGTTAGGTTTTTTGTTTATTTGTTTGTTTTAATTTGAGCTGGCCAGAGGCTCAGTGGGGAAAGGTACTAGTTGCCAGGTTTGATGACCCAAGTTGGATCCCCAGGAGCCTTGTGTTATAAGGAAAGAAGGGAAGAATCAATTCCTGCAAGTTGTCCTCTGACCTCCAGACATGTGTTATGGTACACATATCCCCTAACACACACACACACACACACACACACACACACACGGCTAGGGATACAGCTCAATGGGTACAGAGCTTAGTGTGTAAGCCCAGAGAACCGAGTTCAGTGCCCTAGAAACCACAGAAAGCTACATTCAGCTATGCATATTTGCAACCCAAGCACTTCCACAATAAGACGGGCAGAAGCAGGAAAGTCCCTGGAGTCTTACAGGCTTGCTAGCCTGGAGTATGCAGTGGCCAGAACGAATGACCCTGACTCAAACAAGGTGAAGGGTCACAACTGCACTTGAGATTGAAGACTGTTCCCTCACCTCCACATATATGCTACTGTATGTGTGCACCCTCTCTCTCTCTCTCTCTCTCTCTCTCTCTCTCTCTCTCTCTCTCTCTCTCTCTGTGTGTGTGTGTGTGTGTCTCTGTCTCTCTGTCTCTGTCTCTGTCTCTCTCTCTCTCTCTCTCTCTCACACACACACACACACACACACACACGGCATACACACATGCAAAGGCCCAACAGAAATCAAAACTATGTAAAAAGGGATGTCCCATTGCCTCCCCGGCCTCTGTCTTCTCATCTTCTTATGTCTTAGAGGTGAGCAATTCCATGGACTTTTTGTTTCCCTAACTTTGCATTTCTGCGTGCACAATGTGCCACCTAGAAGACTCGCTCTTGCATTTTCCCACTTTCCCTAGCAGCATACCCTGCTCCGCTAGAAACCCTCAATGCTGAGAAGCAGAGACCATGCTCATTCTTATTGCCAATAGTCTATGGCTCACAGGAACAATCTTTAACGCTTGGGGAGTCAGACAATTTCCAGCATTTGGAAATTAATTACACACACTTCTAGTGAACAAACATCTTACATACGTTTGAGTTGATGGGGAGTTACCTTCATGGTTCCAAGTATGACTGCTGGGACAAAGGGCAAAGGAACGCCACTCCCTTCCCCATAGAGACTGTCCCACTGCACATTTCCATAGCGATCTATGGAGGTCTCCCTTGCTGGCATTCTCACTGGCAGAAGACCTGGCTAAGTTTCTAATTTTTTCACTCTGCTGTTGTGAAATGGTATCTCATCATGGTTTAGTTAGCATTTTTCTTACTATGGGTAAAAGTATATATTTTTTTCCATATCAAAAGCCATTGTGTTATTTTTGTGACCTGCCTATGTCTTCTGTTAATTTCTTTTTCTATAGAAATTTTTTGGAAGGGTCTCCTCAATTTTTCAAAATGTTTTATTACATTATTTGTTTATGTTTGGGAGTGAGGGCGGGGTCACATGTCATGGTTTCAAGCGTGGAGGGCAGAGGAGGATAACCCATGATAACTAGTTCTCGCTTTACCTTATAGGTCCTGGAGATCAAGCTCAGGTCATCAGGATTGGTGGCAAGAGCCTTTACCTGCCAAGCTCTCTTGTCAGTTACTCAACTTTTAAAATGCTCTTTGCCTTTTAAAATTATGGCCTAGCTCTGCTGAGATGAGATCATACACTAAGTTCCCATATGTCATCGGGCCTTTATTGGCCTCTCTGCTCTATTAATCTGTTCAAGCTCAAGAATCATATGCTTTAACTTTAGATTCTGTTACTACATTTTTACACTGAGAAGTTAAAACAACCGATCCACCTAGACGTCTAGAGTTTGCATGACCAACTACAGAGTGGTTGGAACTTCAGCACCAGCTAGACCCATTCTTCTTCTTCATTCCTGGCTTTTCCGCCTCACTTAACTACAGGGAAAAAAAGATGGCACTATGACTGTTGTGGTCATTGTCATTGATTTAAGCATGGTGTCAGATTAAATAGCAGTCTAGCTATTTTGTTTTTATAGTGAGGACTGAACTGGAATCTGACTCCCGAACTGACAAAAGATCATTGTCACCAGCAACCAGAAAGTGTTTCCCAGCCCCCACATCTCACCGTCAGGTGACTTGGTGAACATTCTCCTGAACCAGGAGTTACACTCCTATCTGTGTCTTGAAGGTCCCACTGTGGGTGGGGTGGGGTGAGCTGCTGTGGCCTGGATGTGTCAGGGTGTCGCCAGTTTGGTTGTCATGTGTTGTTATTGTCCCATGTGTGCCCGCAGCTGCCAGCAATACAGCAAGAACAAGAAGAGGAGCGCCCAGAGAGAGGAAAAGTGTGCCTAAGGCAGCCACGGAGACCACTCCAGAACACAGCTGTGCCTGTGCTGCCGTGATTAATGTTATGTGAATCCCAACCAAACTGACAGCGGAACACTCCCGCGAGAACATTTACAATCAATAAATGAAACACGCCACTCCCATCAGACTCGGTATCACTATGAAAAATCGCCCTGAAATTACACAAAAACACAGCCATGGGATGATTACTGGACGACTGGCAAAGCCTCTCCTTTTAAGCACACACTGGAATCCAACTTTTCAGGAGCCCATGATCAGAGTTCACATAACCTCGCTTACAGAATCCCACGTAATCGCATTTTTGCCTGTCTACGGGAGGAGGATGTAATTGCATCCTCGGTGGTGGCCCCCATTTGTTATCACAGCGAGTGTCAGCCGCGTCTTTGACTGAGACTGGGCCTCACACATGGCAAAGCTGAGTTCATCATTGTGCTTCTCACCGCTTTCTCATGCAGGAATGTGAACACACGTGGGAGATGGGGAAGTCACAAACAAAAAGAGAGCATGTTTGATACTCTCAGAGGTGCAGGTCATTTTCATGGCCATTTTCCAGCATGACTTTGTTTGCTGGGGCCAACAATGTCTATTGTACCTACAGTCTGGGACAATGGTACTAAAGGCCATAACTAATGGAGAATGATGTGGTGTCTTGTCCCTGGAATGAACACAACAAAGCCCTTGCACTGAAGCATAGGGCAAACCCAGCCTCTCCCCAGGGCCCTGTAGGCTTACAGTGCTATCGATGTATGCTTCGGTCCACACCACGTCATGCTCCTGGTCGATGACTTTGGGTCGGCTGAGCACATGGAGGTATTCCATGACATTCTCCTGCACATCAGCCAAGGTGGAGATCTGGGTGAAAAACCCTGCAAAAGGAGGACAGGGCTTAGGAACACACAGCAGAGCATGCCTCAAGGAAGACACACTGGCCAGAGCCCAAATTCCCTTCGTCATCATTATTAAGTGTTGGATCTCGGCCCTCCATCTGAAGTGAGCTGTATCTTCCCTGACAGAGGATAGTCACCCAAAGGAATGAACTTAACCCACACAGAAAGAGTTTTTGAGTGTTGAGAGCTCTCCCCTCAGGCTTTGCTAGGGACAAAGAAATCAGAGCACTCGCTCCAGGCAATCCTGTTCTTCCCACATTAGTGACCATATCTCCAAGGAGAAAACTATAAATTCCAAGACTAAAGAGATCACATTATTATTATTTTAATAATAGTAATGATTAATGTAATAAAACAAAGTTTGCTATTTCTTTTACAGATAGTATTATTTATTTATTTATTTTTGTTTTGTTTTTGAGGCAAGTTTGGAATGGCCATGTCATTCTGACTGGCTTTGAACTTGCAGCATTTTCCTGCTTCAGCTTCCTGGATGTTGAGCTGGATGGCTTTCATTTATTCTTGATAATATATATGGGAGGATTATTATTGTGTAATGATAACATGTCTGTGGTGGGCTAAGGACTTGTGTTTCACCCAGGTTCCACCAGCATTGAGCAGAAATTATAGGACAAGAGCACAGATTGTGGGTTTCTTGGTTTTCCTTGTTCCTTCCATGCCTCTAGTTTGTGCCCATTACTTCTACAGGGTTTTAACCTGTGTATGCTTGAGGCTAGGATTCCAGATCCTACTTTAATATGACTGTCAGACTGACACGCCTGGTTTTTATGCAGCAGAAAATGTTCTAAGCATGCAATAGTTTTACAGATGATGTTGTCTGCTTGATCTTGAGTTCAGGGCACTTCAACTTTGGGGTCTTGTGGGTTTCGCTGTGGGCTAGGAGGTTTGGAAGGGAAGAGAACACTGGGTACAGGTCTGGCTTGCCTAGAGGAAGCCATTTGTTCAAGTGTGGGTGGAAAGCTTTCTTAGCAGAATGAACAGGATGGGCAAGGCACTGGCTTGGAACATGAGGACAGGAGAAAAAATCCACAAAAGAGTACAGCCACCATTAATATATAATAGGGGTAGCCAATCAAGTCTGGCTACACTAAACCAGGGTCTTTGGAGCCGAACATTGAGGGATAAATGAAGAAACTAGTGGGGTGGGGGCAGGCAATTGAGGAGTGGATCTGGCAAAGCAAAGAAGGCAAGGGAAGCATCTAGATTTCAGAGAATCGGGCCCCTTCTGGAAGGAAAAGTAGTTCAGGATGGCCCCAATTTAAGAGTTTAACAGAGAGCAGAAATGACCCAAAGAGATAGGCCCAGCAAAGCATGGGAAAGAGTGAGCTCTTATCCTAAAGCAGGAGGTTACAGAAGGACTTAAAGCTGGACATAGTATAGGCACAGATTCGTGTAGCTTCTTCTTGGCTCTAAGTAAGGATCCATTCCTACTCTTCAAATAAGTCAGAGACGGCTTAAAGGAAACTCTAAAATCGGATCCGCTGCAACACTTGCACAGCGGTTACAGACATTCCTTGTGTCTGAACCAAGCACACGATAGGGAAACACCAGCCGTTCCACTGTCCAGGATGGGCTGGACCCTCCCAGAAGATTTCCAAACAAAGACCAGCTGGTTTGAATTTAGTGTGCCAGTTCCCAACAGGTTGGGACCATGTGGCTTCTGGGATCCTGATGACAGCTCTGCCCAGGGCTAATTAGCATGTATTATCACTCCTACCTGCCCCACCCTTGTGGTCCAGACTACATCAGGGAAGCAGGGCCCCAAAGGAGGAATGGGGATGCCCTGTTATAGCATGAGATCCCAGAACAGGACCTGTGAGTTCTCTTGGCGGTCTGGCCCCTGCTTAGGGAGATCAACTGGTATATGTCTCCTAGGTGGTCCAGCTGAGAGGCGTGACTGGCAAGAAATACTTTATAAGGGACTAATAGAGGACAAGGGACATGCCTTTCCCAATAGGAGTCATTTCTCCATGCCAGGAAACTATAATCTACTTTGTAATAAGAAAGAAAATATTTAATATGTCTGCTAGTAGCTAAACCTAGGGTTCTGAGTAAAGAACCTTGGCACATAGTACCAGCTAAGGAGGGTACCACTGTTGGTCAGTCTGGTAGTTCTGGATCTGGATGACAAAAACTTGGATGAGCACTTTCACTGTGGACCTATTCCCGGGAAGATAGTCTGTCTCAGGTCCTTGATTGCCTCTATTTTCATGTCCAATCTTCAAAGCCAGCATCTGAAGCTCTCTGATTTAGGTTTTCCAAAACAGAGCCAAGAGAAGAAAGGAGATGGGCGTGTGAGGGAGGATGAAGGACACAGCTCATCAGCTTAGAGAGTGAGACTGGAAAGGTGTCAATCATACGTTTGTAAAGGATTGAACTGAGAAATGACCCTTGCTCAGCCTTGTTTATCACAGTCAAAGCCCAAATATCACAACCAGCTCATTTCCAGGCGTTCCACCCCTGAGCCAGCCATTTACCTGATAGCTCTTGTGGATGAAATCGGGTGCCCAGCATAAAATCCAGAAAGCCTACTCTCAGATTGCCTTTACAACTCTCTGCCTCCAACCGCTGTTAGCCTTTCCCATCTTGGCAACAGCACCCAGTCTTGTTAGACCCAAAGCAGAAGAAAGACCCTAGACGACCCCTTCATCACTCTCTGCTCCTCTCCTGGTCCCCTATCAAACTCACCAGCATGTTTTCTGGTCCAGTCTCTAAAACACACTTAACATGACTGTTCTTTCCTTCAGCACTTTAACCCCATTCCAAGATTCCATGGAGCATAAGTAAATCCAACTCCAGCCTGCCATGACTCCTCCCCCTCATTTAGGTGTAAGGATCATCTGAAAGTATAAAGTGTACTTCTATCCATCTGACAAAATCACTGTAATAGTTTCTGCATAAAGTCAGAACAAAATCTATATGAATGTCTTATTCTGACCTCCAAGAGCCTTCCTCCACTGGCCTCCACCTACATGGAAAGCCCCACACACTGTTGCTGAACTTCACCGAGCCTTTCTCCTGCTCTCCTATGCTGAGCTAGTCCCGATCCTTCCACCCTAGCTCGCCTAGAGCCTTCCCATGCTCTGCTCATTCGCCCTGGACACTACTCCCTAGTTTTCCAACACGGTTGCATTTTATCATCAATGAATTGGTTGGGGGAGTCTCTCCCCGACTGAGCCATCTGCCCTCACTTTCTCTCTCTGCATCTCACTCCAGCCTCTTGAGAACACTCAGTGTCGGACTCTGATTTGCCTGCTTACTGTGTCACTGAGATGGTAATGAAGTGACCCATATTGAGAGCCGATGTGTTTCTGGTTTGGAGACACCTTCCCAGATTGGGACCAAATGCAGAAACCTTCACTGGAGTCTTCCTGGGACTCATGTTGCTCTCTGCCTTGGGACCCATGACAGCCCACGTCAGGTGCTCATTACAGAAGGGGCAAAGCGAGGTGCAAGGGCTTGGTCTAGACCAACTTGAATCCAGGTTAATTGGACTCCAAAGCTTTTATTCTGAGCCTGGAAGGTATTCTTTCTTACAAAAATAGAAAAGGACCACGGGCTTCTCATAACTCTGCTCCCAGGGTACCTCTAGTAGGCCATTTGTGTGTTATAGCTGGGAGAGGCTGAGGATAAAAATGGGCAAACACACGGCTGCCCTCCAAGGCTCCTGGCAATAATTGGTACCATTATACAATCCCAGATCACAGTTCCAACTTCTATTTCAATGTGATCAGCAGAGATACAAGGCAAGAAAAGCTGAAATTATATATGTGTGTGTGTGTGTGTGTGTGTGCGTGCATGTGTGAATACACATCTGTATATATGCACATGCACACACACATATACATATATGCACACACATGTATATATGCACACACACATATATGCATGTATGCATGCTGTAAAGCTTACACAAATTTGGTCCCAATCCATTAGAACCTGAAACCTTTCTGAAAGAGTCTTTTCTTGCTTTGAAATGTTTTCCTGTAAGTTTCAGCTAGCGAGTGTATGGTATAGCCAACAAATGATGGATAGTAGGAAGTAGCTAAGGGCTGAGTTCTTTGGCTGAAACCATAGACGCAGGCTTCCCTTAGTTCCCTTTTGTATTCTCTGAGCTGGAGCTGGCTACCTTCCTCACTGCCTCTTTCCTTTTTCTTCCTAGGAAATTCTAGCTCTTGAATGTTTATTCTTGTCTTTAATGTGCCTTTTTGAACTTCATATATCATGTAAGAGAACAGAATCAGCAATCATCCAGTAATTACCGAGTAATTAATGCTGAAATTAGCCACCTATTACAAATGGTCTGCTCATTTTTCTCTGTAACATCAATTTATTTGCCTTGTTCCCTTGTAGCATTCCTTCTGTGAACCCTGGGCTACAGCTGCTCTGGGTGATAAGCCATAGGCAGCCCAATACTTTGTATTCCTATGATTTTACTTAACTTCTACATGTTTCCAAAATCTCTTGCTTAGAGCTGCCTTGCCATAGATAAAGATTTCCATATTGCACTTTACAGTGGCATCTGATGCCAGAGCCCCTAGAGTGCACCTATGGGAGCAGACCCTATGGCCTACCTCACATAGCCAGGTTCTGGTTGTACTATTGTTGTGGTCTGCTGTTGTGACGGGGTCAATTCCCTGTGTGTCACAAGATCATCACCACCGTGAAGCAGAGTTCCTATGGTGATAAACACAACACTGGACTCTCAGTCACGGCCATGAGATCAGAAGAACAATATAGTCATAGCCAGAGCAATGCTAATGGTGGTAAGTCTGTTGTCATTCCCCCCTTGAAGGAGTGCGAGGGCCTTAGACCCTCATCTGTAGGCTAGTCATGGCTTCCTCTTGTCCCCAACATGTCTGTGGTTTGGGGGAGTGCTAGAATATATAGGGAGTGTAAGGCTGACTGTGTGTTAGGTCTTCAGTGGTGCGATTTTCACAAAACCCATGGTGTGTGTGTGTGTGTGTGTGTGTGTGTGTGTGTCTGAGTGTGTGTTTGTGTGTGTCTGAGTGTGTATGTGTGCTTGTGTTGAGAGCTCAAGTGGTAAGTAGTTTTCAGTGATGCAATTCTCAGAGTCAGAATGTTTCTTTAAGTAGCCCCAGTAAGCTTTTTGGGTCATTAATGGACATGGGTAGAATAATTTCTTTGGTCATTACCATCTCTCTATTTCAGGTGAACAGACTTCTCTTTGTATCTCCCCAGGAAGTCATACAACATGGGTATAGCTCCTTCACACATTTCCCAAGATTCTCCAACCTCTTAAGTACGATAGGCTGAAGAACAGACAGCCTATGTCTAGGGGTTCTCTCTTGATAAATACAGATAATCATAACATATACCCCATAGTGATTCTGTGAGGGTTTACAGAGGCATGCCATCTAAGTGTTGTGGGTTTCACCTGGTGCAGAAAGCAGTCAGTTGTTCTTAACTGCTATGAACAACAGCAACACGATGATCTCTCTCCGAATCACATGCAAGTCCTCACATCCTTGGGTGCTTACAGAACCGACTGTGTGCAGCTATGGGCCTAGATGCTCTTTTCACATTGCCTGTGCCGAGAAACTAAAATGGTTTAACTACGCCTTTTCTCCTACCCACAGCCATTCCGATGGCCTCAGAAGTATGAAGCGTCTTTGGGGCTATGAAACAGTTGGAAAGGGATAATGAGATTAGGAATTATTTCTTGGAAAAGTTTGGGGGCTGGACCTCCAAGGAGGGCTTAGGCTACCAGTTCTATTTCAAACAAGAAGTGAACAACCTCTAACCTCTCCAAAGGGGATAAGCTAAACACACAACTGGGAGAGACGCACAAGGCGTTTCGTTTGGAGCCCATGATGACTGAAAGGCTGAGAACTCAGGACTGAGCAAAGCCTTTGTTTGCACAGCTGGGAAACACTCCATTAACTCCGGCTTTCGAAGGGGGATCAGCGTGCTCATTACAAATGCTGGCACCCTGCACACTGGAGAAGGTTATCGCCTCTTTATAAGCTATCTTAACCTGCCGACCATCTTTGCTGTTGTCCCAATTTGCTTGTTTGTGCAATGGTGTGAATTCAGCATTTCAAGTGCCCAGCCTGTCTTCAGTGGCAGGGATTGTTTTTAACATCTTTAAAATGGCATGCTTCTTTGCTTCATTAGAACTAGTCCCCTTAGGGCAGGTCCTACTTAGGCATAAAATGAAATAAACCAATATGCTCCAAGCCTCTCTAGATTTTGCCAGCCTGGTGAAGACGGCAGAGAACTAAGGCCCATGAATGCCCCCCCTCCCCTCCCCCGGGCATGCGTTTCCAGTGAAAAGTACCTGAGGCCTATAGGCTATGAATGGTTTCCATGGCTATCAGACTTCTAAGAAAGATTTTCTGCCCAGACAGTAGGTCTTTGAACCCTAGAGATCCAGGGATGGCATAATGGCCACCACTCCCCTCCCCTCCTTTGGGGTCACTCTGTGGTCAGGCAGCTCAACCTGTCAGCAGGCTTCACTTTGGCCTTTCCCTGGTCTGTTCAACTCCTGGATGCTGACAGTTCATTTCACTGAAGATCTTGGTTGAGTCAGTGCAAAAACACGCAACATGGGTGGGTGGGGATTCAGACCCCATGTCACATGAGAAGAAAATGCTATGCTGGCTCCATCATGTAACAATCCTAGACCATAAACAAAGATTTAATTAATGACCATAGATGAATGCTTCCTCACTGAACTTACGTGGATAAAAACCTCATGACTGATGCAACATGAAGCCAGTGTTTACACGGGCTCAGATGAGCGGAACCTAACACTGTCATGGTGAGGGAGACTCCGAATCCCAAAAGTAAAATTGTTGGGAGCCATTGGTTGTCATGCGACAGCATTCCGGCAGAAACAAGGGCTTTCTTCAGGGGCTCTCAAGGCCTCTTCAGATAACAGCTAGCCTGCCTTCTGTGGATTTTCTGAACTATAAAGTTTATGGGCTAAATTCCAGAGCTAGGTCCTGGCTTGATTAAATTATCTTTCAAGAATATTTCAAAGATTCTTATAAATGACAACAAAAATAAAGCAAAGGTACAGGGTTAGTTGATGAAGACAAAGTTCCAGTTTGAAGGATTTTCATCAGCTGGACACATCCAGTAAAAGCAATCACCCACAACTAAGGGCCTACTAGCTGATGGGGAAAGTTGCAATCTGGTGTGGCAGGGACAAAAATAAAAATGCTTTTCAAAATCAACAAAGAAAGGAACATTTGTTTGCCATGACCACAGAAAGAAAAGAACTGGGAAGTATAACTCACTCTCTATTTAAATGTCAAGAAAGTTCTAACTAAGCTGTACAGAGGGACCTCTGTTGTCAACAGGAGTCTAGGTTTACTCAATTCCCCCATCCCATGCCTCCTCCATTCCTGCTGCACCTGCTCTGGAAAGGAAGCCAAACATGCAACCTGGGATGCGCAGGAAGACAGACACTTTCATGAGGCAAGCCAAGCAACAAACAAAAGAACTATACTACTTATTACTTCAGAGAGTCAAGGAAACACGAATGCTCTCCAGTGATGCCCTTCGTTCTCTGAGGTGAGGAAATTGAGATGTGCTTAAAGACGATTCCAAACAGAAACAGGAAATAAAAGACGAATCCAAGCCAAAGCACCACGTGAGCAGCCTTCTTGCCTGGCTCTGTGAAGCTCCTCTGTTCCCACTGGCCCGTACTTTCCCTATGTGGGCTGACCTCTACCCATGCCTGATGAAGTGACCACGGCTGGTGACAGAATCTTTTCTGGGAAGAGGGGTTGGAAGTTAGGAGTTCAGGT
The DNA here is from genome assembly GCF_903992535.2 of Arvicola amphibius. Classification (NCBI taxonomy): domain Eukaryota; kingdom Metazoa; phylum Chordata; class Mammalia; order Rodentia; family Cricetidae; genus Arvicola; species Arvicola amphibius. The sequence continues at coordinate 26,857,774 of NC_052058.2, read as the reverse complement.
TTGCTGCCCTGTGTCCAAACTATGCAATCTACTGTGTCTTCAGCATAGGACATGCTGTACAAGAGACAGGTGCAGTCCAGGAAGAACATCTCAAACCACACACATCTACAAAGCAGGGGAGAGCTAGCTCCGGAGAAGAATGATGTAGACATGTAAAGAAAATCTACAAAGAAAAGGGAAAACAAAAATACATCTTCCCTGCTCTTTCCTGAGACTTGACCTTCTTTCCCACTTAAAGCTCTGAGTCACCCCCTTCTTTTCCCAGAACATTCTTTTCTTTCTTTCTTTCTTTCTTTCTTTCTTTCTTTCTTTCTTTCTTTCTTTCTTTCTTTCTTTCTTTCCTTCCTTCCTTCCTTCCTTCCTTGCTTCTTTCTTTCTTTCTTTCTTTCTTTCTTTCTTTCTTTCTTTCTTTCTTTCTTTCTTCAGAGAAACAACTTTGGTTGCTTGAAATAAAGTTGTTTTTCTTAAGTAAGAAAAGATTGCTTTTTAAATAAATAAATAAATAAACTTTAACAACTGTAGCAGAGACCTTTAAAGCTCTCATCCCAGTCTATTTCTTCCCAGACACTACCATGTTGATGAATTACAGCCTAGAAGACCAGCGAAAGGATGGGCCACCTAAGCGCATCAGTCCCAACTGCTGGGTAACTGGACACCGTTTTATGAATATGAATAACTAACTTACTTATATTGTAAGCCATCACAGGAACACCTGCTCGGAGTAAAGTCTGAGGCTGGGTTCTGTTGGGTAGCCAAGATGAAGTAGGGGTCCAAGGCCACTCTTATAGAGTCTGTGGTCTCACAGAAGATGTAAACCAGACCTAGAGGTCACTGGCCATGGGGAATCATGAGAGCACTCATGTACTAGAAACAGGGCATGGCTCACAAGACCTAACTTCCTGCCTACAGCATTTGTATCGGTCAGGTATTATACCACCCGCCTTCGGCCGGTAATGAAGCCCAGTTCCTAGTAAGTAGGTACATGAAGAAGGTTGTATTTAAACTCCAAGAGGCTGGATTTAAAGTCAAATTTTTCTTGACCATATAGAAAAATGGAAGAAGTCTTTACTAAACAAGAAGGCACTGTCACTTCCATTCCTGATCTCTGCCCCAAGCATTGTTTCTGATACACTGCTGGGATTGGTAATAAATTGATTTCATAAGTATAAAAAAATCCATAAATGATTAAGTACCTATGAACTAGTATTGAACTACTGAACCCAGAATGCACCATTTCACTAATCCTTCTGTTTAATAAGAACCGACAGAGGAATGGGATACAAAATTATGATTCTATGGGAAGAATAAACACACGAGCTCCACTGCACAGTGTATCGACTACAGTTAATGACAATGTCTGTATTTCTGAACATCACCCAGAATCTATGTTGAATGCTCTCAGTACAGGACGTGGTAGGCAGGTAATGGAATTCAAATTTAATTGTCTTGATTTGGCCATTTCAGAACGTATTTATATCATCATAACGTCAAGCTCTAGGGTATTTATTGTTTGTATTTGTCGATTAAAAATTCAAAGGAAGAATGATTACTACTCCCATGCTGAATATTAAACTACTAATGCAAATTAAGGTTAATTTCACTAGTCCTGTAGCCAAAGCTTTGTCATTGAAAATATCAAGCTAGAAATCCCAATGGCTTCACATAGAGTCTTGGCACACATCTAGTGTGTGACAGGGCCATCTGTCCACTCACTCAGGGAGCTGAGTGTGGCAAGCCTGCTGAATGCCATCTCTGTTCTATCTGGACCATAAAGCTTCAGAGTTCATGGAAGGTAAAGGAAGAATGTGGATTCCTAAACAAGCTCCTGGATGCTTTACCTCAGATTTAACCCAGTTTGAATTCCTTCATACTACAAGAACCTGTTGTGAGGGCATGCTGGAAAACTGGGAATGGCCGTGGATGTGTGGATATTTGGAGCACAGTAAGTGTCTCTGCACAGTTCTTCCTCTATGATTACCCAGCTACTAAAAACTAGAAAAAGGGCGTAGTCACTTGACTGGGACCTCACACTATAGAAACATATTTTGGGAAGAGCTGACAGATAATTTAGAAATAGATTTTATCTTACAATTATAGCCTTCTTGTCTGCTCTAAGTCATATGCAGAAGCTAAAGGAGTAAAAGATAGAGTTAAATAGGATATATTTATTTATATATTATCAAATAGGTAGTCTAGTATTCTTAAAGCACAGTAGGGTGACTACACTAAAGTTTTGTGTATTTAAAAATAATTAGGCAAGGGGATTTTGAATTTGTCCAAGACAAGGAAAGTGTTTGAGGTGATGGGCATCATTTAAAATAATGTTCCATAACACCCATGTTAATTTTCAATATTTTGAATGCTGATAAGTGAACAACAGCCACTTAGAGACTTGGATTGTGAGTGGGATGACTGAATTAAAGCCACCTAGATACTCTAAGGATGCCTCAACTTTAAAATGAAAGCCAGAAAGTGTATTGCTTTGGGGAAGAGGTTATGCTTTGGTTTCTACAGGATTCATTCAAGGTTAACAGTAATCATTTAACTGGGGGAGGACCCCTGAAAAATCCTGGCTACAGATATAAAAAAAAAAATTAAGTAAAACTACAGGACAGGTGATGTACATTTTACACACTCAACCATAAAACAAAAAAAAAATTATCTTTGGCTGACTTGTGTACAACACACAGTTCATAATTGTGTTAATAGAGATATGTATGTTACCTTTGAAAGTTTGTGTGTTTTCAGAGCAAGGGGACCAGACAACAGTCAAAACAGGTAGCCCCAGTGATCTGCCTCTTAGCGTGCTTCTGTTGCAGCTTCCTCAGAGTTCTGCATCCAGAACAGCTTCAAGGCTGACACCCGAGTTGGTCCAGTCTTACACATGTTGTGCTTTCCCTTTGCACAGAGACTGGACAACACATGGTGTAACTAATTTTCCCAAGACTTGACCATTATCTCAATTTTCTCATGCTCCCTAAAGATGCCTTTATCCATAGACAACAGAAAACAATCTAGAGAACACAATACCTACATTCTCAACAGGTGGGGTTTTTGGTTTTTTAGTGGGTAATGTGTGTTTGTCATCATTTAGTGGGGCAATAGGAATATAGGATAAATAACAACTATTAACCTCAAATATTTTACATTGGTATGGATTTTGGTATATTGATATAAAATTAAAGTTATTTTTGTTATACTCTCTGTATGTGTCTACTCTTGTTTGGGGTATTATGCTTATGAAACTCATTTAAAAATTGTAATGTATAATTAAGAAATGCAGGTTAGTAGTTAGTCATCTATAATAATCAAACATGAAGTCATATTAAATATGTTTTCAAGGTTAAGAAAATTTATTTAGAATGATGGTCTTCAAAGACCCACAGAATATGGCATTAAAGTCACCTTCTCCTAGAGCGTCCTTTTTTCCCCATATGTGTGCCACGCATTCTGCCTCTCAGAGAGCAGCAATCCAAGTGCAGCATGGTTGGGAAACTCACCTTTGTTGGCACAAGCCATCCACTTGAGATTGTCGGCAAAAGCAGCTTCCCGTCCAATGAGGTATGTGAAGATTCGAACCTAAAGAGAAGATGGACATATGGTGAGCTGTACCGAGCTTGCGCCATCCTGTGCAGACCACATGCATGCCTAACACACATGTGCTCTACCTCCTTCCTGCTCCACGCTCCCCATCTGTAGAAACATATTTTAGACATTTGAAGTACAGTCAGCTAGAAATATATTCAGGGGGCCTTTGATCTTTGTAGCCATATGGCATAAATGGTAGTTGTTTTTCGGCAGGCAATGTAGGGGCGGAGAAGAAAAGCCAGAAGTGGGAGAGCTGGCTTGGTTCCATGAGTGGAAGAGGATCACCCAGGTCTAGACCAAATCCACAACTGTTTTCCTCATTCCCGCAGAAAACCCAGACGGTGCTGTTCCAGAGACTAAAAACACCACCGTGTGAGCCTCAATATTTCTCCCCAGCAGAAAGCACAGGCTGGGAGAGCTATGTAACTCTTCATGGGAGCTGGTAGGGCTTAGGTCATTAACTGCGACAGGAGGCACTGCCTGTGGCCAGGAGACCTATGGAGTCCCTCTCTAGTTATCCTAAGATGTTTGCTCCCAAAGAGCAGAGACCTTACTTACATTTTAAAGAAGCTATCACAGTTTGCATTGCTTCTTCCCACTCCCTGAAACAAAGCAGGGTTCTCTCCACCCACCAAGTAGTACTAAATGATCAGACAGAGGGAAGATGAAGAAGAAGAGGCTGAAGACCCTTGACACAGTGTGGAATGAGGGGGGAGGAGGACAACACTCCACAATCCAGGACAACCTCTCTTGGTAGGCCAAGTGTATCCTCTGAAGGTCATGGTGTGGCATTATATGAAGGAAATATATAGCTTTACAAACCAGGGTCCCCTCAGCCCAGGCAGCCTGGTGGGTGACAGGCCTTGCCTAGAGTTGTGGTTGACTAGTAACTTCTGTAGTCTGTTCTAGAAGACATGCCTCTTCCATTAGAGTCCACTTTCATGGGGAGAGAGAAGGGACTGTGTCACCAAACTGTGCAACCTTGGAAAGCAGAATTCGGAACATTATTATCCAGTGGCTGAATGAATGGAAACTTATAAAGGCTCACAGCTAGGAAGGTGAGGCTTCCAGGGTCATTTTGAGCCTCTTCCAATCAGGGCATATAACACAGAGGCTAGCATTTGGTCATGTTCTGATTCTAACTGAAAGAGAACCTTAAATGTATATTATGTCAACAAAGCCCCGGTTTGTCCCCATGTGTCGGAAAGACCCTCTACACTCTCCGCAGCTCAAGCACAAGGTGGGGGGGGGGGGCGCGATGTGCTACCGACAGATGATGTGGGAGTCCCCTCAGGCACCCCTCCTACAGCCAGACCTTGTTGACACCACTTCCCCCTGCGGCTCATTTCCATATCACCCTGCTCTGAAAATCCAGAAGTGGAGATAAGCTCTCCAAAAGAAAGAAAGATGGACAGATGGGGACAGGTGGAAAGAAAGAAAAGAAGGAGGGAAGGAAGGGAGGAAAGAAGGAAGGGAGGTAGACAGACAAAAAGAGAGAGGAAGGAAGAAGAAAGGAAGGAAGGGAGGAAGGAAGAAGAAAGGGAGGAAAGAAGAATGGTAGGTAGACAGATGAAAAGAAAGAGAGAGAGGAAGGAAGGAGGGAGGGAAGAAAAAAGGAAGGAAGGAAAAAAGGAAGGAAGGAGGGAAGAAGGAGGGAAGGGAAAACACTAGCGGATTTAATCTCCTAGGAAAAAAATTAAAAGCAAAATCCTAACTTTATAACATAAAATAATGGTAAGCACCGCCCCCTGCCAACAGGCTGCCCCCTCTGTTCACTTTTCCTTATTGGTCACTGTGTATACTTAGCAGAATCTCTCTGATTTAGGGGAAACTAAGGCCCAATTAATTACAATGACTACCTTAGTTTTGTCATGGTCTGGTCTCAGTGTGGGTGTTTCCCCTCACTGCCCTGAGCTGCTTGGTCTGTCAGGACAGAATTCCCAAGCAGCCAAGAGTTCCTGAGAGAAATCACCCGCAGGACCAAGGCCAGAGTCCAGTTCCCTGAGACAGGGCTCATGATCTTTCTAAATCCTTTGCTTTGATTTCAAGTTGAAGTTCTTTAAAGGTTAAAGACTAGACTGGTAAAAACCTCACATCTTAACAATTTCTTAGGCTGGCAATGAAGAATAAGAAATGGTTCGTAGGCTGTGAAGTCGTGCATTTCATCTTTGTAATCAAGGACTTCTGGGGAAAGCTGCAAAGGTAGCCAGCGTTGCCAGCCTTTGTGCTGTCCAGATGAAGAGGCTAAGCAGAAACTCTTTGCTCTCAGAGGTATGGTTCAAATCCCGGTAAAGACTTGAAGTTGCTGGCAAACTTATATAGTTCCTGATTTCAAATGTGGCAACCTACTTGGGAAGCCAGTAGGATTGTGCCAAGCTTCGCCTCAGTCACGACTGCTCAAGAACTGTGCTAACAAGTACTCAGTACTGAGAGCCAGCACCGCGAGTCCCACCTCCCCAGTCAGTGCCATCATGGATCAGGTACTCTGCTGAGAGATTACAGGCTTTCTGTTTGTTTTGTTGTTCTCTGTTTTATTGTATTGCTTATGAAAGAAAATCAGAATCACGTCCAGTATTTCCATTTATGTACAATGTTTGGCTCCCAGTGGGCCAACTCCTTATCTGAGTAGAAGCAGCATGGACAAGACTTGCTATGTCTCTGCCTAGAAAATAAACATAATCAGATGATATTGGGTCTCTGCCCTGCATTTGCTCACAATACTGCCTTTCAACTGAACACAAAAGGAAGAGACATTTTACTTCAAAGTGTAAAGTATTTTGGAGAGCAATTTAACAACATCAAGAACATTTTGTATTTGTAATTCTTTTGGCCAAGTAATTATACCTCTAAGCATTTATCTTAACAGTCAAGATTGTAGGCAAAATGCCCATGGAGACGAAGAGTCAATACAGTTGACAGGAAGTGGGAGAACACTGGCGGGCGCGTGCTTCGCAAACACATAGTACAGAGTATGGGCATGCTCACCTTCGCTACATTATGGTAAAAAATTAAACCCTGAAGTGTTTCCCGAGAACTGATTGGCTAATAATCATGCATTGAGATTTTGTTTTTCTAAGGGAGGCTCAAATTTTTTACTTCATAAATTGTATATCATTAGAATGAGTGAATGAGTTAAAAATAAGTAACTATTGCTTTAATAATTAAAGTGTATTTTCAAGGAGAAAAAAGTACCGAAACTGTAATGGTCTGAAAGTTCTGGGTGAGGATAATACGTATAAAATTGGAATGAAAGCCAAACAGAAAATGTTCATGTGTCAAAATGTGGGCTGCTTTCCTCTACTGTTTTTTAACTGAGTGCCAAACCTCTCAGTGACACGGTCAAACACTCTTCGTTTCCTCCCTGACAGATTCTATAGTCTGATGTGTTTGATTTCTACCTTTCTTATGAAGTGCCCCCAAACCAACTTTCAATGATTTGCTGTGAGCTCCGCTGTTTTCTTGATGTAGGAAGGAATTCTAGCAGAGTCGGGTCCGGCGTAATGCTGAGAGGCAAGTGGACAGCATAGATGGTCATGAACAGGAGCCTTGGCACAGGCCAGGCTAGCCCATCAGGATCCACTGTGCCACTCCTAGGAGCCAGGCCTTAGCCACAGGCACACAAGACTCCTCTCATTGTCACAGCTCAAACACAGGGCACACAAGTGGCTGAGCCACCCCACTAGTTGATTTTGATCTCTCGTTTAAGATGTTTTCTACAAACCCAATTTAGCTTAATACAGTGTTTGAATGTAGCCTTTCAAAGTTACTTTATTTCATCCAAAGGAAAACAAACATCGATCCATTCTTTTTCAAAACTAAAAGTTATGCTTATGTTTGACTGACACAGACGAAGCACATGAGAAGCTCTGAGGGATGCTGAGCGCAATGGTCAGGACCGCGATCTTACAATTCCAGGGGCTGGAACAGTAGGGCGGCAAGTTCAAAGATAACACTGTGAAGAAAAGAAAGGGAAGGAGGAGGGGGCGAAAGACAGGGGAAACATCGATGCTCTTATTCCCTCTACATTCATTAATCCAAGATTCTTATTTTTGAAAGAGGGGAAGGGAAGTGGTTGCAATAGGATTCCAATATGTCTACAGCACATCCAGAGAGGAAGCTGCCACCCCGCACAGCAAAAATAAAAGGGACAGCTATTAGTCTTCTGAGTTCCCGCTACGCGTCAGGGACCACTCTGTGAACACAAAAAAAAATTTCGCAGAGACTACATTGTCTTGAGAGTAAAATCAAATTGATAATAATGCCCATGTGTTTGCTGGCTTACAGGCTATGGAGAAAACAGAGCAGGGAAGATGGTGGAGGATAAGGGGAGTTGATGTTTAGGAAGGGAGGCGGGTAAAGCTGTCCCTGTAAGGTGACACCTACGCAAGGATCTGGACAGAGGGGAGGGGAGGAAGGAGTATGGTACAGGGCTATAAGAAAGGATGCTACAGTGAGGTGGAAAATGGTACACAGCCACGGAGACAAAGATGCTTGAAGTGATACTGAACGCGCCAGTGTGACAGGAGCCGTCATCAGGAGGGGCTGCCAAGGGCTGAACTTGGAGAGGCAGTGGCACTAGGCCCCATTAATGCCACGGGTCACTGTCAGAGAATGCTTTTTGTTTGTTTGTTTCAACAAGGTACACAGCAAAGGCCTGGTACAGGCTAGCACAGTGTGAGAGCTTCCTTTGGTATGTAGAATGGGGCATAGGTCATGGACACTTGTGCTCAACCTGGCTACTTATTTAAGTGTTTCTTAATGTGGTTACAAGTCTACTCATCCACACTTCACACAACAACAACACAGTTAGAACCTTGACACGGGGGTCGGTTTGGATCTCTCTGGCTGCACTCCTGTAGTATATTCTCACAATTGAGAAGCACAGTCCTAGTGAGATACAGATTTTAATAGACACTAAAAGCAGGCCACTGAGAGGTTCCAGATACAAAGGACAATGGTCCTGGCCAGAGTTGTTGGACAACACTGAGTATAGGAACCACCAGAAACATGTATTGAAAGCTGGGCTGGTGGCTAGCCCCAGCTTTCCTGAACTTCCTACTGTAGGTCAAACATGGAAGAAATCTACCAAGAACATGTGGCCAGAGTGAAGGGATACAGGACCTGGGAATTAAGAAAATGCTAAAGTCATTTCCAGAAAGCTGTGTCTATTGACTGCCAAGTTGTCTCCATCTAAACTACAAGGGTTTTACAATCCAGTGGGTGGTCCGAGATGACATTTTAACATTGTGTCAGTGTAAAGGGCAGGAACAGCCGACACCAGCGAGACCTGGCAAATGAGGAGAGCATAGCAAGCTGACGACACTTGCTCCTCTCCCAAGAAGGGTGGGTGTGGGAGCAGCAGTGTGGAGACACTTGTGCTGTGTGTTCCCCAACCCTCCACTGCTCTGTGAGAGCATACCAATCTTCTCTTGTCCCGAGATGCAGTGGAGATGGTGGGAGACAGTGCTGTCCCACATACACAGTCTATACCACTCTGGGAAAAAGGCAGAAGAGTGTTAACAATATTTGCTACAAGACCAGGCCAGGGTCTGTGCATGTCCACATTGGTAGGTCCTAAACTGTAAGGAGATGGAATTTGTGCTCAGCTCTTTCAGTTGCTCAAGATGATGAGTAACTGTGGATTTTAGTAAAACTGATGTCTTTCTCTCTTCATTTTTTTGTTCGTTTGGTTGGTGTATTGATTTTTTGAGACAGGGCTTCTCCTTATAGCTCTGTAACATGCTCATAGACCAGGGTGGCCTTGAACTCATAGAGATCCACCTGCCTCTGCCTCCTGAGTGCTGGGATTAAAGGTATGTGCCACCACCCAGTGATATCTTTCTATCTTAAAGTCAATTTGATGTTATTAAGCATGTTCTTAATTGGTACCGTCGCAAAAAAATTCTTGATAACTTCTATTGCTATTTGTCCATTTCTATCATTTATGATACCTCAAAGCATTTCCAAATAAAACATTTCATCTCTAAGCAGATGATGAGGGATGAAACTCAATAGCACACACACACACACACACACTCATACACACAAAGGATTCATAAATCACTGCTGATGTTTATCGTCACAAAAATGCTATGAGTGGAGAGAGAGGCCCAGAGAAGGGTGACTCTACAGGAAACAGTTATATTGAACAGAATGCCTTTTAATCTTGAAGCCAACATGATCATCTAGAGGACGAGAGAGACAACTAAGGTAATGTTGTCCCGAATGGCAATAAAATGGGATAAACTGAATTAGATTACAAAAGTAATAAACTCTCAACAAATGAATATCATAGATCATTATGAAAAATGGACTGTCACTTTAGGGATGCTCCAAGGGTCTGCACAATATTTTTCTAATTTCTTTTCTCCCAAACACAGACATCTGATGCCTCATGTGTGGTAATGAATATATTTCCATTCAGAAAGAGGTGTAATTTATAGTCTTCTCCTAGTGCAGGGACAGATAGTATAAGCTGAGCTCCTTAGCCACCTATTTTGTCAAGGTGAAGGTTATACTCAGGCCCACTAGCGAGCCTGGTACAGCGGGAGAGGAAGGAGTCTAGCTATGGCATCTTCAAAGGAGGGCAACACAATTTATTAGACAGTAGCTGCAGGGACCTCATTAAGGGGCCAGAGCAAGTGTGTTAATTCTAATATTCTATTCTCTGTGTTTAAAATATTATTTTATATATTTTAGGGTCCTGAAGAAGTACTACAAAAGACCACGATCCACGTATGCAATCAGCAAGAGTGTTTTTATTCCAGCATGCTGGGGCCTGCTATCCCACAGAAAGGCAAGGTGGTGAAGACCTCAAGAGGGACATGTGGGCTCCTTTTAGGCATACCTAAGGGAGTTTTAGGAGCAATTAGGTCACCTCAAACATAATTGGCTAAGCAAGCAGAAGTTACATTAGTATGTTTCTAATTGGCTAAGGTTTAGTCTTATCGTTGGTCACATCTGCACACACTTGGATGAGACTCAGAAGGGGGCTGCTGGGTTTGTCCATGGGACACTGTGAGGCTGAGCTAGGCCCTTTGTGTTTTTTCTTTCCCTTAACCCTGAATAGAAGGGTACAGTAGATAATTGGCTCTTTGTTGGGAGAGACACCTGTGTGTCCTTCTCAGAGAACTGAAGCATAAATTCAGTTGTAAAACGTGCGAGAGTTTAACCCCTTCATTTATATGCACGTGTGCATGCGTATATATGTTCAAATGTATGTGTGGGCATACATGTGTGCACGCATGTGTGTGGGTGTACATACAGAGGCCAAAAGTTGACTACTGATATCTGCCATGATGTCTTTCCTGTTTAGTTACTGAGGCAGGGTCTCTTGATGAACCTCATTGGCTCGTCTAGTGAGCCAGCTTGTCCTGGAGATCCCATCTCAGCCTCTAGAGTCATGGGGTTACTGGTAGGTCCTGAGTGAAGGGATAAGGCCTGGGACTTAAAAACATGTTATAGTCATTTCCAGAAAGCTTTGCCCATCAACTGCCACACTGTGTCCATTTTGGAGACAGGAGATAACACCTGCAGTGGCAGTATTATTTCTAGGCAAAACCCAGCCCATCCTGACAAAGGGCAACACCTGTCCTTTCAGCAGGGTGCTTTGCCTTTGTTTTGTTTTAATTTTTGAGACAGAGTTTCTACCCTGGCTGCCCTGGAACCAGGTCTTGTTGACTAGACTGGCCTTGAACACAGAGATCCGTCTGATTCTGGCCAAAGATTTATTTATTTATTTTTATTATGTATGCAGTGTTCTGTCTTCATGTATGCCTGCAGGCCAGAAGGCGGTGCTGAACCTCACTACAAATGGTTATGAGCCACCATGTGGTAGCTGGCAATTGAACTCAGGACTTCCAGGACCTGGAAGAGCAGGTAGTGCTCTTTTAACCACAGAGTCATCTCTCATCACGTTTATAACATTCTCTGGTCCATTGCCCAGCTGCCATAACCTCCCAGGACCCAACTATAACACTACTTGGGCCAGCCCTGTGTCCCAGGGCCCAGGGAAATTTCTGCATCATCTAATTCTAAACTTACTTCCACTTGCCTCTTTCTCCAGTAAGAATTGCAGGAGAGGCTCCCATGCTCTGCATCGCTCTCTTCTGCCCACTCAACATGCTCTTGCCTCTGAAAGTCTCTGTGTGGCTCTTCATCACAGGGCATGCCTCAGGATACCTTTGAAGCATGAATGTAATAGACCTTTTTCTTTATAACAATCTTTATGGTATCTGTGTATCTTACTGTCCCTGACTAAACGAACTTTTGGTGATCTTTAAAACAACCAGAAACCAGGAGACCCTGGTTCCATGTAGGTACATGGAGCACTTACAGGCTTTGAGATCTTGAGCAAGGTATTGAAGCCCTCTGTGTGTGATTTTGTAAGAAATGTAAGGAGTGACTCAACCCCCCCACTCCCGCCTCTGCTGAATAATAAGCAAAAGAACAGAATAAGAGACAGGAGAGGTGAGGGCCGTGCCCTCTACTAATGCCCCTCACGCCCACCTTCCCACTGTCGCAGCCCACCGGTGTGTCAGACTCGGCAAAGCTGAACAAAATCACCCTTCCACCTGGCTCCAGAGGTCGGGTCAAGAGGAAACTGACTCAGGCTGAAGAAGAGGATTTCCCAAGGAGGAGCTTTTCAAGTTGGCAGCACTAGAGTGTGCCATTCCTGAAGATAGCGGAACATTTCATACCGCTAGCAAGGTAGCAACCACAACATCTACCAACCCACAGAGACCAAGGCACAAGCTACAGACCTCCTCTAAAGCTTCCACAATTCCAGCTAGGATCTATGAGGTTCGGAAGTCCAGTCCCCCAAATCTCAGAGTCGCTTTCTCTAAAGACTTTTCTCTAGATCGCAGGTTGAGGACTCTTGCTTATACATCTTATATTCTGTGCTACAAATTCCTCCCAAACAAAGTGTATTCCTTGGATAATTAATATGGAATCTCATTATGAGATGCCCCCCAAGGTGAGGGAGAAGTTCATTGGCTCACCTGTTCATTCCTTGAAAAAAGAGTACCAGATATCTGCCCATCATCAGATCTAGAAAAAATTACTGCAAATGAGGCCTTCACGTGGAAGGGACAAAATGAGATTCCAGGAGCTGAGACAGAATGGCACTGCAGTAAATGCTGGGGGTTCTGATGCACTTCACATGCTGGAAACTTTGTAAGAAGACATCTTAAAAAGCTGGGATAGAATGGATTTCTATCGCATTCTGTTTTGAATCCAGAGACTCTAGCACAATGTATCTCTTAGACATATGACTCAAATGTGTATTGATCAGCCAGCAAGCCATCTGTTGCCACTAAGGCTTCTGAATCACATACCGGATCCCAAACTTCTACCCATAGCTACAACATAGTTTTGTAGGGTGGGCCAGCCCTTCTCTGCCCCTCTCACCCCCCAAACTTCCAAATATCAAGTGGTGATAGATTTTGGCTACCAGGTATGTACCTGTCATAGTTTAAATCTGAAACATCCTCCCAGAGGCTTGTAGTCCCTAGCTTATGACACAATTTTGAAGACTGAAGCCTTTAGTAGGTAGGAAGTATGAGGCAGGGGAAGAAGGTTACTAGGGTTAGTGTCTTAGTTAGGGTTTATATTCCTAAAACCCATGATCAAAAGTAACTTGCAGAGGAAAGGGTTCATCTCACCTTAGACTTCTCATCATTGAGGAAGTCATGACAGGAACTCTAGCAGGGCAGGAAGCTAGAGACAGAACATAGAGGATGCTCACCTTCTTTCTCCTTAGGGCTTGCTCAGCCTGCTTTCTTATAGCACCCAGGGCCACCTGCTTGGGGATGGGACCACCCACAGTGAGATGGGGCATTCCACATCAATTGTCAATCTAGAAAATGTGCCTGAAATTTCCCACAGTCCAATCTGGTACAGACATTTGCTCAGCCAAGGTTCCCTCTTCCAAAATGGCTCTAACCTATGCCAAACTGACAGAAAAACTAGCCACCACAGCCAAACGTTATACCCACTTCAGCTTCTGGCCTACTTTCTCTGTTCTCTCGCCTATGACCAAGGGAAGAGTTGTCAGGACTGAGCAGCTCTCCCCACTGTGCCTACCCTCCTCTCACTGCTGTGCCCACCCTCCCCCCATATGGACTGAAATCCCTATGAGACTGTGAGCCAAAATGAACCTTGCATCCTTTAAACGACCTTTGTTGGGAATCTTGATCATGCTGATACCAAAGTAAGGGCTCTCTTCTACAAACAATGGCAGAGTAAACACACAAACACGTAGACAAATGTACATGGACAAAGCCATCAAATTAATCCAAACAGAACAGAAAAAAACCCTCTTACAGAATAGAGACTTGTTCCACAAATTCAGATAGAGACAGTTTTACTAATGAGAAATCATAGGGTTGTGAAGTCCTTGCAAGGATGTGCCAATGCCTTCCCAAGGCATGAGATGCTCTGTATCAGAACCCCTAGGCACTGTTGTGATGACCTGGGGAACACATGAACTTCCAGACTTCATGCCTTCACCATTTACCCTTCCCATTACTCGGAATATTCCACATCTGCAGGTCTATATTTCCATCTTCATTTTACCTTATCTAACTCTCCCTCACCCCTTCCTTTGTGTCTTTCGGATACTTGGGGCACTTACTTTGTACTCTCAATGATTTGCCCAGTTGTCTGAGTTGTGTCTGAAGGCAGAAAGAGACAACTCTGTCTACCACAGTGCCCAGCAGACAATCTACTAGAGAGACATCAGATGCTCCTGTTTTCTCTGCTTCCCATAAATTTAGGTTGGACAAATAACTCAGTAGGGGACACATCTGAATTTATTAGCAGTAAAACTTTCACTGCTGATGTTTTCAAAACTGTTTTTCAAGTCTGATCTGTTATTAAACAGCTAGTTTTATCTTTCCTATTCTCTAAGTTCCCTTAGGCTTTTATTTTTAACACTGACGATCAGTGATAAAATATAAAGAAACAGAAATCCTAAAAAAACAAACCCTCTGCTCTGCTCTCATAGCTATTACTGTCTCCCATCCAAGCATCATAAAAACAGTACCTTCTCCCAAGGCTGGATATTTGGTTCTTCTGTGTGTTGGTCCCTGAGTCTAGGCAGAAATCCTGCAAAGACCTGAAGCCAAAGGGTATCTTGTAGAAGTATCTGGTTCAGAGATTATCATTAGAGACAAGAACTGATCTTAGGTGTTAAAGCACTTGGTCTGAGGGGGAATGTCAGTGGAAGGCATGATTCACTTGGGAACAGTGGGCATCCCAAATTATTTCGAAATACCAAGGAGAACAGGTGAATGCGTGATGTGGAATTCCCCTCTGTATGCTGAGAATACCATTGGTGATTAAAGAAACTGCCTTGGCCTTTTGGCAGGGCAGAACTTAGGTAGGCAAGGAAAACTAAACTGAATGCTGGGAGAAAGAAGATGGAGTCAGGGAGAAGCCATGTAGCTGCTGGACACAGACGCAGGAATGTTACCCGGTGAGCCACAGCTTTGTGGCAATACACAGATTACTAGAAATGGGTTAAATTAATATGTAAGGGTTACCAATAAGAAGTTAGAGCTAATGGGGCAAGCAGTCATGTAATAATATAGTTTCTATGTGGTTATTTCGGGGCTGAGCAGCCGGGAATGAAACAAGCAGCATATTATAGCAACTGGGTGCATGGGCTAACAGAATACAGGGTTATGCTCTTGATTGAGCGTGACATACACATATATTCAGGACCTAGGCCTTGGGCAAGGAGTTGAATGCTCACCCTCATTGTCCTAACTTGTGGTTAGTACCCCAGAATTCACCTGTAAGTGCTGTTGAGTGGGGAAAGCAGAGTGAAATACCAGAGGTCGACGGACTGAGCCCACAGAAGGCAGAGCACTACAGCCGCGGCACTTAAGAGGGAGATGTGCAGCATCCTGTGAGTACAGAACTTGAGGAAAAGGCTTGGGTAGCTCACTGGACCTCAGGTAGAAGAACCCCCCTTCTTTAATGGCTTTCTTCCGAACGATGGATTCCCTTTCCCCTCCTAGATCACAGTGTAAATGACAAATAAAATCTTCATGATTTTCCTTTGTGACCTGGAACAAAGCCCACAGTAGCAGCATACTTTTGGGATGGTGTCCCCTCCATATGCCATGCTGATTATCAGCATAGGCATGGGTTATTGGTTGAGGATTTAGGAACCTGAGATTCTTCCTGAATCATTCTTGGCCTCATTAAGAGGAACAGTAGTTGTGAATTCTAAGCTAGCATAGTGGCTCCCTCCCAAAGTTCTTGTCATTTCTATTTTCCCTACCATCCTTCTCTGTCACTAAGAATTAGTCCAAAACAGCAGTTTCTGCTGTCACCTCACCTGCTGCCTTCTGGGCAGCTTATTCTCATGAGGAGAACGAAAGGCTTGTCAAACAACTTGGAAGATATTGCTAAAGACAGCATTACCCCATTTTACCTGTGATGCCCAGAAAAGCAGGCAGGACTGTGGGGAGAGAGAGAGCTCTGTCAGATCACTAGGCAATATGCTAAGTATCTATATAGCAACAGGCCCTGGTGGTCTCCAAAGACACACCCCCCCCAATTCCCAGCTCCCCAGAATGATGGTCCTGCTATGCTGTGGTAGAGAGAGATAATACTCTGACAACAGGATTAGGGACAGGATTAGGTAGGCAAGGCAGGAAGGAGCTTGGAGTTCCTGAGGATTTGGGGGACCAATATCTCATCTTGGAGAAACCCCAGAAGAAATTTTGCACCTCATTTTCAGTCAGTACATGTTGTATTTTGTTCTAAGTTATCAGTTAGACTTTAATCTTGCAAGTGTGAATTTTTTAGCTACCTCAGGGTTCCTTGTTATTGGCAGACAATGGCTTAGACACCTGGGGGATGTGGTGGTCTTGCTATGGTCTCCCATTTTCCTTCCTGGGGACCTCAGTACAAATGATCAATTCCATTTGATTTTCTGCCTTACCACTCTTCCATTTTCGTTAAGTATTCACTAGATCCCAGCTTTGTAATTGGTGGCTTTGGGGGCACCGGAGACATACTGAAATTAAAAAGCCCACAAGGTCACCACCACTATGGAATTTGTAAATCGTTGAAATAATTTTCAGAGAATTAAGAAGGCCAAGAAATATGGAAAACAAAGTGTGTGTGTGTGTGTGTGTGTGTGTGTGTGAGAGAGAGAGAGAGAGAGAGAGAGAGAGACAGAGACAGAGAGAGACAGAGAGAGAGAGAGAGAGAGTAAAGGTACTGTCTACCTGTTAGCAGATGTTTCTGATATCTCAAAAGTCAGTATTTGAAGATCACCCTCAATTTTTAGTTATATTTCAGTGTCAACTTTAATATACAATGGAGTCATGGGACAGTTTCTCTTCCTAGCTCAATGCCACATGCTAGAAGGCCAGAGAACCATTTCCTAAACCTGTGACTCTCCTGCACACATCCTCACTCCAAAGGGCTTGGTTTCCAGAACACAACTCATACAGCCTGAGGCTTGAGGGCTTCATTGCAGCTTTTAAGGAAGCCCATGAAATTGCCAAGCCATCCTTCACCTTCATGGGTGAGACAGACATTCGGGATGAACAGACTGTTCCTGATTCCTTCTTTCATTCCTTGTCCCTGCTCATGAGCCCTCAGCCACTATCTTCAAGTATAAAAGGTTGATAAGTGTTGGTCACACCTAAGTGGCAGCGGAGACACTGTGACAGCTGAGGACAAGGAAGATATGGGACAATGGTTCATCTCCACCTCTGGGAACCTCCTTCAAGCCATGGAGAAATTGTGAAACGAGAACTGATTTGACAAGCACAGGGCTGGTGGGAAGCAGTGCAGAGGAGGCAGCAAAGACCCCATAGAACATGGAGAAGAGCCACCTTGTAGCTGGAGAAGACAAAGGAGAGCCAGTCTCCACCAGCCTGTCTCTGCACTGTCATGGCTTAGCATGCGTGTTTGTAATTTTTCTGGAGTCTGGAGTCAAGAGATGGGATGACAGATACTCTGCTCTGTAATTGAGTTGACTTCCCGAAATGTTTCCCTCTGCTGGGAACCCAGAGAACGGTCAAAGGAGAAGGCTGGGTGGCTCCGGCAAGTTTGCAGTTACCTACCTGTGATGGCTATTCTTAGTTGCCAACTTGATTACAAATGAAATAAACTAAAACCCAAATGGCTGGACACACCTGGTGGGGGTGGATAATTGAACCACTTGATGCGGGAAGAACCACTTCTAATTTGGATCTTTGAGATGGGAAGATCCACCTTTAATCTAGGCCACACCTTCTGCTGGCAGCTTATATAAAGAACAGGAAAGAGGGGAGCTTGCTATCTCTATTTGCCTGCTTGCTGTTGCTCTGAATAGGAAGTCCATTCCTTCACTGGCATTAGAGCCTACTTCTTTGGATTCCAGCATATACTGAAGACCAGCTGCAACACCAAGTCTGTGGACTGAAAATCTACCGGATTCTTGTCATTTGGTAGACAGCCATTGTTGGAGTAGTGGGACCACAGTCTAAAAGAAATTCTAATAAATCACCATTCCATATATATGATAGATAGATAGATTCATTTTTTTTAAAGATCTGTTCCTCTAGAGAACCATAATACACAGCATACTTATTTATTTATTTTTTGGGAGACTAAGGGAGAGTACATCTCCTGTATCCCACATAAACAGAGGGGTGGTCCAGAGAATCTAACACAACCTAGAAGCCCACTCTCCCAGAACACTGGTGACTTCCAATGACACTCAGAGATAAAATGGGATGAATATAATTGGTGGAGCAATAACCACAGGATCCATGACATGACTCTGGGAAACAGCAGGGTATCCGAGAGGAGTTTCAGTGAGGGCCCAGTGGTGATGGTGTGCCAGAGGCCTTGAACCAGACCAATGACTTACTGCAAGGAACATTTTGAGGGTGGCACTGATCAGACAAAGGGGTATTATGTGACACCCCACATCTCCCAGTGCCTCTGAGATGAAAGAAGAGGTGTTGGAAAGTTGGAGAAATGAGGTGGATTTGTTCTGTGTTTTGTTTTTAATTAATTTTCTGAGGGGATCCTTTTGGGTACATGCTGTAGGGGTGAGGGGCAGATATAGCGGGACAGGGAGGTGAGTGGTATTAGGGTACATGATGTGAAATTCCCAAGAATCAAGAAAGAATTATGTTAAAATTATATATACATATATATATATAATTATAATTTTACAATACAAATATATAATATATATGGAAGCTTTTTATTAAGTCCAACACTGGTGATCTGCATGCATTCCACCCATACCCTAGTCCAAGCCATGATGCTCTTCTCTGATGACTAACTGTGAGTACCACCTGGTCCCTTCTAAAACTGCCTGATCCTTGATATCTGGTCATACCATCCACCCAAGGCTCTGTGGTGCTTCCTTCCTTTTTTTTTTAGAATAAAGATGAGCCTCTGCCATACCCTGACCCTTGGTGTATTTGCATTCCCACCTCGTATTGCTCCCCACACCCAAAATATCAAATTCTTAGCCACTTCCTTTCTTAGCTGGACTTTTTTTTCTAATTGCTGTTCATCCTGAAGCTCTTTCCTTCCACGGGGCCTGTGTACATATGGCTCACGCTAAACATGTTAGCCCGGCTCTCTCCTTCCTGCCCACTAGATCTCAGCAGAACACTTTCCACATCCTTTGGAAGAGCTGGGTTTTATTTTTTATTAAGTATGTGTATGACTTGTGTCTATACATGGATGCATGTCCACATGAGTGCAGGCGCCCAGGAAGGTCAGGAGGGGTATGGGATCCTCAGCTTGAGTTACAGGTCATTGGGAGCCCCCTCACTAAGAGTTAGGTCCTCTGCCAGAACAACTGATCTTCCAGCCCTGCATTCCCCGGATGTTCTCCTTTTTAGCATCTATCGGTTTTCCTCACTGTGTTGACATAGGGTGATTTTGTTCCCCACATGCTCATGTACAAATATTTCATAGAATGAAACTTCATGTTGTTGATTCAGTATCAATTTTATTCAGTGTTTCCAAGTATCTAGCTCCTAGCAGATGCTCCCAAATATTTGCTAGGTAAATGAATTCATGTGATTATATGCAAAATACAGGCAATGAGATGTGTAGTGCCAACAGGCTGGAGGAGATAGAGGATTTTAAAAACCTGTCCCATACCCACAGATAAATGTAGCTCCCCCCTCACTAGAGAATTTTCCTTTTGTAGCATAGAGAGACCATTGCAGAAAGCCACAATTGATCAAAAGCAACAATAGTGTGCCCAACCCCAACTCATAAGTTTACAATGTGACCCTCACACCTAAAGCTTGGGGACATGGCAGGAGAGGGGGAAGAAAATTTCAAGAAACAAAGGATCAGGATATCTGCTGTGAAATAGTGTCTTCTATATAAGACAGGGAAGCTGCTCCCATGAAATCTCAAAAATATGGTCATTCAAACAAGACCTCCACAATGAGAGCATCAGTTGACATGACAGTGAACATGGAGGAAATCTCACAAGGCTCTGCCCTCTAAATGAAGAGCCACAGGCAATTAGTGGCTGCTGAAGGAAAGAGAGGGAGAGAGAAAAACTGTCTTCTCCAGGAACAAACTCCCTGGCAGATTCTCTAATCCCAAATGATTGGCCTTGAACACATAAAAGGCCTCCGCAAATTAAAGCAGCAGGCTGAATTTTTTTGTTTGTGTTTGTGTTTGTGTGTGTGTGTGTGTGTGTGTTTGTGTATGTGTGTATGTGTGTGGTGTGAGTGTGGTAATAACTAAAGCAGAGGTCACAAATTTGAGAGGAAGTGCAAGGGACGTGAGAATAACTGGAGGGGTAAGGTGGGTAGAGATCATGGAAATACAGTACTTGAGTATGAAATCCTCAAAAAATTAAAAACTATTAAGTATGTGAAAAATGAAAGCCTTTAATCTGAGAGAGGAGGAAGGGAGAGAAAGAGAGAGAGATTAAATGAGCACTGAATGTTAAAAGGAAGGTTTCTGGGATCTGCCCGCATGCCCATGAACATAGAATGTATGACCGTTTCACAGTGAGCAGGAACTGAGGTTTAGAGAGTGTGGGAGTGGGACCCTATCCCAGGTCACACAGTAGGTGAGGGCTAGTGGCTTCTGATAAATTCGATGGGATTCTCAAGCTGAAGGGATGTTCAGAAGTTCTAAGTACTTGCCGTTCTTGCCAAGGACGGGAGTTCAGTTCCCTTGGCCCACATAAACTGGCTCTCACCACCTGTAGCTCTAGCTCCAAGGGATCCAACATTTTCTGCAGCTGCATGAATACTATCACACACGTACACACACACACACACACACACACACACACACACACACACACAGGCATATTACATATTTACATACAGGAGATTTTAAAAACATATTCACCATTGTTATGGCCAAAAGAATGTCATACTGGCACCAGGCACCAGGAGATTTACAAGAAAAAAAACACATAGAAACAAACAGGAGACAGAATGAAATATCCAATACTCTGAACAGCAAACATAAGCCAGGGTTTGGGTTGTTATTTTTCTATTGTTAGTATTGTCATTGACAAATTGGAAATCATGTGCTAACGATGAGGGTATTAGGAAATGCCTTCCTGTTCCAGGAATAAGACACAGCAAGAACTTCCTGAGCAGAGCCTGTCCAGACCTGACAACTAATCACAGTGTTCCTAACACTGACGCAGAATTCTGTTTCATGAAATCCACCCAGGGAAACATACTGTGAAACCAGCTTTGACATACAGGACAGAAGTGGCGGCACTGTTCATATTGGAGGAAAATGACTAAAAAATATCATAACGCATCACTGAAGGAGAAGGCATTAGGATTCTCACCCACAAGCTTTCCTGAAACCATCACAAATAATGGCAAGGTTAAGTAAGTAACTCACTTCTGAAGACTTTACCAAATAAACAAAGGGGCTCTAAATTCTCATGCATCCTGAATATACATTTTTCATGTATGTGCATATATATATATATATATATTTCATACATATGCATGAAGGTTAATGGCAGCATCTAATGCTGTAACTGGATAAGAGTTGACACTTCTTCTCAGGATCTGCTTATTTTTATCATAAGCATATTTTCTACATTGAACACATAAAGCTTTGTATAAGAAACATATTTTAAAGGAAAAGGCAGACATTCCGTTCAGTTCCATTCAACAAAGAGTAGAAGAGCATTCCCCATATAAGTTAGTTTCCCTTAGAAGTGACAAGGATATAATGGTATCTCCAGCTGATTCTCATGTTGGAAACAGCATGGAGGGTTTATATTCCAGGTACACAGGCACAGAAGGTCAGCTTAAGGTGACAACCAACCGTAAACTAGTCTCACAAAGATGTTCTAGAATTAAGCGAAACAGTGCCATTCAACAGTGCTCATCAGCCGCGGACGAGGCCAACAGCTCAGTGAAGGAGGACTCGGGGTTATGGAGAACAACAACATCATTACCCATACACACTTTTATAAATGAAAACTTCTACATCATTTCAAATCCTTCTTCCATTTACAATTTTCTCCTTTAGAAAATGTCTAGACTCAACGGATGTCTTGAGCCCAGCATGCATCGCTGAGTGAGTCTGAGGGTTTGGGCACTGTAAGAAAGCTTCCCAAAGACCAGTCATCCAGCCTTCCTGTCCTAACGAAACCAAAACATGAAATGCAGGCCCGCAACAAACATTAGGAGAATTTTCCAGATTCTCTGGCTGTAGAAGCCTGCTAAGAGGCAATTCTGTCATTGAGAGATCCAGAAAGGGATCAGCCCCACAATGTGACATCTCTGAGGCTGGCTTGAATCCCTGCAGCATTACTGTTCTTTCCTTTAGGTGTCAAATAAAGGAGAAAGAACACTGATGCTCACCATGCTAAGGTAGATAGGGGATTACGGACAGGCTAAGAGGACCCAACTGAGGTGAGCATGCCCACCTTCCTACATACACAGATAGTGAGTTTGGCAGTCTGCAGTCTTTTCTGTATGCTAATCCTCAACCACAGAACTTCTAAGATGGGCAATATAGTTTAAAACACTTGGTATACTCACTATATGTTCCCTCCCTTGACATGTATGAGCCCCCAAATGCAGTCCAGGAATGTTCTGACAGCCAGCCATTGTCTCCCATAACACGCATTTTCAGAGGATTATTAAGTTAAAAACCACTCTGTAATAACTGACAAAGAGAAGCCAGTTTAGCAGATGAAGGTGGTCACCTGAGAGGTGCCCTTTCTGTCATACACATCTGAAAAGATGCTTCAGGACACTGAAATAAAGCCACCAGAGCAGCAATGGGATCAGGAGCCCAGTGAAGACGTGGGCTTTGGGAATCAGGAATGTTGTGTGGGGGATGTTCATGTCAAGTCACCCCCGACCCCCAATAGCCTTTCTGGGCTCATAAGAACTGATTTTATCATTTTACCCATCTTTGCTTTTTCAAGTTATTCTGTCTCCTAAACACCAGGTTTGGTGATGTTACAGTGGTCCTGGAGGCAATACTGCATCCAGGTATCACTGAAGGATGCTCTTCACTTGTTCCCTTGTGGGATACCTCAGGGGGAAGGGCTGTCATGAGACTGATTGAGGACTCTAACATGCATGTCCTAATAATCTAAACCCTGCTTCAGGAAGATAAACAGATTTGAGCTTGAAAAGAGGACATCAATGGACTGTCCTTGGTGTACAGCCATCTGGGTGTTAGTTATGACAATGTCAAACTCGATTCTCCCCTTACCAAGCTGACCCAGCCTTGTAAGGGGAAGGTTATTTTTTGGCAAAATTTGTTAGACAGAAATCTTCTCCTTAAGCAAAGCAAAGCAAAGCAAAGCAAAACAAAGCAAAGCAAAGCAAAACAAAACAAAACAGAAGAATTGCTAGGGTTGGAGAGGCAGCTCAGGAGTTAGGAGCACTTGATGCTCTTGTAGAGGGCCCTGGTTCAGTTCCCAATACCGCACAGAGGCTTGTTACAACTGCCTGTATCTTTCAGTCCTGGAAGATTTAATGCCCTCTCTTGGCCTCTATGAGCACAGCAAGCATGTGATACACTTAAACACACTAGGTAAAATACTCATACAAATAAAACACAGATGAATAGAAAGAAAAATAAGATGACAAATGAGATCTTTCCTTAAGATAGTTTTTAAAAATATTCTTGTATCATCCAAAGTCATACTCCAAATTCTGAAACAAGAAGGCAGGTTTTCATGCAACTTTTAGGATAAAATCATTGGGTTCTTTGTACTTTATGAATACACCATAAGTTCCAGCTGTTTGAACTTGGGCAACACGTTCGCTGATGAAATTAAATCGACATCATCCTCCTTTATCTTGACAGTTCAGAGGACTGGAGGCCATGGCTGCTGTGCCTGTTGGGTCACCATAGTTTGAAATTGATCACACAGCCTTCAAGTTTATCTTTGATTAAAAATTAAATTTAACTTCCCTTTATCACCCTCCAAATTCCAACAACATGTATACATGCCTGAGTTCTCCGAGTTAAATCAAGATGGACTAAATATTTAATGCCCTGTTCTAATTAGCTACAACTGTTACCTGAGTTTTCTCTGTAAATGAATTTGAAAGGACCCAGGAGGCCCAACGTTAACCTTCATCCACTCTCGTTATAAGAGAGAAATTACAGGCTCTAATTAGATGCTTCAAATTGCAAAGAAATAGAATTTTCATAACCAGCTTATTAAAATCCGAGGGCCCCTTTGGGATAGGGTAAATTGCTTCTACCCTGAGCCGCTTATCCTGGTACGGCACCATACCGAAGACACACGTTGCCTGCCTAACACAGCTCTTATTTCTCACAAATTAATGAGTACGCAAATTATTCCAGCTGCCCTGTTGGCATGGGGAAAAATTGAAAATCTACAACTGCCAAGTGATGTGGGAAACTCGGCTGCTAAATAAAACCTGCTTAAGGGGACACAGCTGCCGAGGTGCCTATTTGCATTAAAATTACTAAATCCATGAACACAGAACAAATGTCCCAAGGTAGTTAAGCAGCGCTCAACACTTGGGTTAACTCTTTTATTATTCCAAGGCCCTTAAGGTGTGAGTGTCCCACACAGTAAGGCAGAAACAGGAGGTTTTTTAACCAAATGGCTTTCCTTCCCAGGAAGGACACATAAGCATCATGATGGGAAAGCGAAGGTCCCCGGGGGAGCTGCCACTGTGGGAAGCACTGAGGGCTGTTGCTCCCACTGCTGTATTAGAACGCGTCAGTCAAAACTCTCATTCTTAGGGAGATTAGACAGAGAGTGAGACCCGAGTGTAACGTCCGTCCTGTGCACCTTTAGCAGGATTTTCTATTCTGGCGTCTGACCTTTTCAAGGGGCCACATAAAACTCTGACCTAGGATGTGAAGGGATGCCCCAAAGGTCAGCAGTCAGTGAATGGTCTCTGAGAGAGAGGCACTCAGCCATTCCGTGGAGCTTAGGGAGGCCTCCAAGTGAAGCAGTGAGGAGGAGAAATGAAGCAGCACAATAGGAGTGGGGACAATGGGACAATGGACGGGGGAAGTGGCTCAGGCACACACTTCTTGCCCAAACCCAGGAATACCTTCGCATCGCTGACATGATTGTCCACTCCCAAATTCCAGATACTAAGTGATGCTATTCAAATCCCTCTGAAATCCCTGGTCTGGAGCAAATTTAACTTAAAATCCCCAAAGTGGAACTCTCATTCAGACCCATACCTTGGCAATGTACTGCTTTAGGAGAATCAAGCGTCTCTCAAAGCCCATCTTCGGTCACCAAAGAATATACCAGTGAAGACCAGCTTCTCTTGTTAGGTTTATAGGTGGTTTAAAACAAACAAAAAAACCTACTAGTTTTAGCCCAGCTCTCCAGCTAATTGCAAAAGCCTGTTTTGTTTGCCCCCCAGCCCCCCTAAACATTCTGCCTTGGGTGCTTCCAATTGTCCAAATCGTGTGAAATTACAGAATGACGTCATCAAATAGATTCGGATCAGGAGAAACAGATGACAATTCTATAAACACTTTTCACCCTCAAACATGTAGCCTAAACAGAATACTTCCCCTCTCTATAAGAGATGGCAAGAAATGAGAATTTAAACACAAAACGGGGACATGGGAACATCACCCACAAACATTTGAAGATGATTAAGGAGGCACAGACACAAATAAAGATAAGAAGGAAAATGGGAAATGTTGCTTTGAGAACGGAGAGAAAAGGGGCCTTAACACTGAAGAAACCCAACATACAGTCAGTTTCAATTACACGCTCAGGTGGTTGATCGCTGCCATTGCTTGCACATTTCTGCTTATATGCAAGTGTTTGTCTAAATGCCTGAGTATTTCCTTTCCATTGGAGACAATACTTGCCTTTGAACAGCTGCCTCAATTAGAGTCTGAGGGTCTGAGGACAGAAAGAGAGAGAGAGAGAGAGAGAGAGAGAGAGAGAGAGAGAGAGAGAGAGAGAGAGAGAGAGAGAGAGAGATTTTAACACATGGACCTCCAATCCTGGGTTTGTCCAGCTGCAAACATCCAAAATTGAAGGGGTGGCACCCCTGGGTATTTTCGCAGGGTGAATATAAAGCTTCCAGCCGAGATAAGTGTCTTCTAAATGCTTCTCTGCCTCTTTTGTTATGGGTCCTTCTGATGCTTTTAAGGTTACAGGGAGCCTTTGAGAAGTTCTGGGTTAAATATAAAGCGAGCCCAGTGTGACCCTAAAGGGAGAGCCAAGGGTAGGAGTGACTGGCCTGGAAAAACATGCTGACATTTTATCTTGCCAGGGACAAATCAAGAAAGAAAGAAGCACCAGTAACCTCAACAGCCTGCGCGGGGGGGGGGGGGGGGGGGGGGGGGGAGGAGAGACATAGAGTCTTCAGAATTAGCTCAGAGATATGAGGTCAGGACAACTTGTTTAAGGAAAATGATATAGATTCAAACAGTGATTATCAGGAATGGTCATATGGTAGGTGAGTGGACACCAAGGACTCTGTCCATTTCAGAAGGCAATCTGAATTTACATGGAGGCATTTCTTTCTGATTATTTAGAAGCTGTATTAGCCTCTGTGTGCGTATACTACATATAAATGTATATACATATGCATGCATGCAAACATAGGCAATCCCTTAAATATGTAGCCACACAAAATCATGCAACTGACTCCTAAGTTTGTTCTTTGCTTTTTTTTGTTTTGTTTTAGAATAATTACCAACCTATACTGTAGGCCAGGATCAGATGGTCAGACAATCTTTAAGGCATTTTAATGATGCTGTTTCTTGATCTCTTGACAATTTGAATTTAGAAAACCAAACCAAAAGGATGCGTTTAAAGAAGATTTCAATTAATTTTGATTCCGTAATGCAGCAACACTTGTCAAAAGGTTTGACACTGCCTAGTCAAGAGACAGCCCTCACTGTGCTACATTAAATATTCTCTTTTAATCTAATTTATTCCCCAAAGGGGTGAAACTCTCCAGGGTGACCACTCCAATTAGGCATGCTCTCACATCTATATGCTCCGACTGACCTTCTGGAGAGCACAGAAAGCACAGGGAGGCCCCGCAGGGCAGGGCTAACTTGGTATTTCACAAATACATTTTCTGAACATGGTCATGGCTGCTACTGCCGTGGATTCCATGGGAACCTGTGGTGGCTTCAAGAGCTGCTTCCTAACTTGCTAATTACTATGTCCTCAGGATTGAGAAGAGCAAAGTTGAACACAGAAGAGATGGACGTACTGCTCTGCCTTTGACATACTGCAAATGAGCTGTGCACATTGTTTTCCAGGGCGACACTAAGACTTCCAAGCTTCTTAGTCATATTTAGTAAGTAAATAAATAGAACGCCTCTATGAACATTTATTTTTTTAAGCCGCAATCACCTTTACAAATCTGTATTCATAGATAGAACTTCATGTACTTTGGAGACCAACTTTATGGCCACCCCGAGAAAGGGACAATGTTCTTACTAATACCGCTTACACAGGGGAAAGTGTGGATAAGCCATGTGCCATATACCTCGTGAACACAGTTGTACCTGGAAACCTCCCAGCCAAGGACTCTGCACAAACTGCAGTGGCTTTCAGAGTCCAGCTTTCAGAGCAAGATGACTTTTCAACTAAAAAGATGAACTGAGAAAATACCATTTTAGGGCAGAATGAATCAGCCATTGTCATATAAATCCTAAGCACTGGGAACATCTCTTTAACACAGACAGATAGGAGGACAGATGAATAACTATGACTTCAGGCATCGAATTTCAGAAAGAAGAGGATGACAGGGAGAAGACTCAGCTCTCACTGCCATTTACTCAATCACAACATTTGCCATTGGAGGGAACAAGAAGAAGCTGGACTACAATCCAGAGTTAGCAGGAGAAGAACTGAGCTCGGGACTCCGGTTTCTCAAGGAAAGGGAAGAAAGCACAGCAAATAAAGTCATGAGCCGCTCTCTCCTTAAGCTCCTGGCAATGTCCAAGTAGCATACAAATTGTGAAGCACTCCATGGCCAGGCAGCAAGTAGATGCTAAGAAAGGCTGTGTAAAACCAAGAATCTGGCAGACACGAAATACTCGGAAATCAAAATCTGACATTAGAGTCTCTTCAAGGAGAGTAGAAACCTATGACGAGGCTACGTCCTAGCAGTTGCCTTTACAGTTTTGTTTAATTATAAACTAGAGTTTATATCTTAGTTCAAGACACTACCTGAACTCTATCTGCCTAAGGTGGAATTTATTTAAGTCAAGAGGGAGATAGAACTTCCAAAGTCGCAAGACTTTATTAGACACCTTGTCAATGCAGGAACCAAGAATTACCAAACATACCAAGAAGAGTCAGACAACTGGAAAGGAAGAGTAAAAATGTCGAGGTGATCCAGATACTGTAGTAATCAGGCGTGAACTCTAGCTACTAGAGAAATATTAAAGAAGAATGACCTACGAATTGTTTTAAACAACCAAATGCCTTTTGGAAGGTGGCAGGGAAACTGCCAGGTTAGAAAAGCAATCCACAGCCCTGCCCCGCCGTGTTGCCCACCAAACACAACAATGACCAACACAGCAAGCGATCC
Organism: Arvicola amphibius; assembly: GCF_903992535.2. NCBI lineage: Eukaryota > Metazoa > Chordata > Mammalia > Rodentia > Cricetidae > Arvicola > Arvicola amphibius. The sequence continues at coordinate 26,829,158 of NC_052058.2, read as the reverse complement.
CCCAATGTGTAACAGTGGCACTTAGATCTTGGAGTAACAAAAGCTGTCTGATGGATCCATGCAATAGGAGGGAATTCACATCTGGTTCTAAGGAGCTAGCCAACTATCCGTGAGTGGAGCGATCATGGAGCCCAGGCCTCCGGGATAGAACCGACTATTGTAACTCTCCCAGATCTACTGGTTTAATACTTAACTGCATCCCAGATCTTACCCTGAAACCCAAAGGCAAGCACAGCTCTTATTTCTCATCAAAGATACTTCTTTTTGCTGCAGGCAGAGACCATCATAGGAAGTTACAACTGCTCAAAATGCAGTAAACACTTGATCATGGCACATCCATCCTGAGCTGATATATCTGCAATGCAACCTCTACGCCTCAGGCTCAGGGGGTGTCACAGAGGAGAGGACAGAAAGATGTTTAAGAGCTAGAGGACCAAACTGTCTGCAGAGACTGTGTCTTCTACATAGAGCATGGAAGCTGAGTCTATGAAATTTTAACAATTTAACAGATTTAATAGAAGATTAAACAATATAGAAGAGAACACAAAAATTTCTGGGGAAGTCAGGAGACAATATCCAGATTGAACCTTAGAGTTGAAAAAAAATATTGCACAATGAATAATTAAAAGCCTGGCACTTGCACCCATAGGACAAGCTCACAGTTCCTACAAGCCTTGAGTCTACTCAGGGTTTTGGAGATACAGCAACTCTTCTAGCATGACAGAACAGAAGTAGAAAAGTTTTTTTTTCATTTCCCAAATAGTTAAGGGTTGTGGTGAAACATCACCTTGAGATGGAACTTGTTTTTAAATCTAAGAAACAATGAAGGTTCCCGAATCAGACAATATCAAGTCAGATAGCCTGCGACAGCCTAGCATAATCTCAAGATGTGAGACGAACATTGAAAGCCAGGGCACCAACATACTATACCGCTCAGGAGAAAGGACCTTGGAGAAAAGGCACAGCGAACAATGGCCCCACCTTTGGTTAGGAGTGGAGTCTATCACCTGAGAACCACACTGTGATATCTGACAACTCTGAGCCCAAGGCTAACAATCAAGCCCACACAACAGGGAACAAATACTTAGAATATGTAAATAGCTCTAAAAATTCAACACAGAAAGGCCATCCAACTGATGAATGGGCAAATAAATTGAGAACTGTCAATTCTCAAAAACAAAATATAAATGATCAGTAAATATAGGAAGAAAAATATCCAACATACTTAGCCATCAGGGAAATGAAAATCGAAATTTACTGAAATTCTCTTTACCCAGTCAGAATGCTTATCATCAAGAAAACTGCAAATGCTGGAAGATACGAGGAAGTAAATCCTTATACATTGTTGATAGGGATGTCAGCTGGGCAGCTACTACAGAAATCAGTATGGAAGTTGCTAAAACAATCTAAAAACAAAATGACTGTGATTTAGCTGTACCACTCAGATATTTAGACCAACACAACTCTAAGTAATTTTATTCCATTGATTCTTGCAGATCCAGGTTTAACTCAGCATCATTCATAATAGCCAAGATACAGAGCCAGTTTAGATGTCCATCATCAGATGAATGGCTAAAGGAAATATGAGATCTATACACAATGGATTTTCATTTAGCTATAGGAAAAACAATGAAATGACATCATTCTCAGGAAGATCTACCAGACTAGAGATTGTCATGTCAAGCGAAATAAACCAGTCATGGACAAGCACGGCATTTTTTTTTTCTATCATGTGTGGACTCTAGATTTGAAATATATATGTATATAGATTGGAAAGTAGAAGAGGAGCTAAGTGAGGGGAGGGAGTAATAAAGCATCCAAAAGCAGTAGAGAGAACAAGAAACAGTATGGGGAAATGAAGCAACTATCAGATGTTTTTCACATGTATTACTACAGATTTATATATGCACCTGATATTTACAGACATGTATATATTTATTTATTCATAAGACATGAAAGCAAAGGGAGCTTCTGGGGGAGAATAAATGAACCAACAAGAGTTGAGAGATAAGAGAAGGTAACAGAGGGGGCAAATATGAGCAAAATATAATGATGTATGCATGTAAACATAAACATTTAACGTCCATGGATGAACTGAGCAAGCAAAGCCATCAGTAAGGACATAGATCTGACTATCACAGTCAATTCCACCTCGCTGGCATAAGCAGAACACCCAAGTCACCAGCTGCAAAATGCCTTTTGTTTACTAGTGCTCAAGGGTCACCAACCAGAACCCACCATATGCTTGTCATAAAACAAGCCTAAATGTATTTGCAGGGATGATTACCATATAAAAGGAAATTCACTGTCTCAGTAGAATAAGCTACAAGTCAGAGAAGAGGACTGGGAAACCTGGAGTTAGAACTGTCTGCAAATAAAAAGATAGACTTTAAATGATTCCTGGGACAAAATGGTCACACTGAAAATTAGACAATAGTTTGAGTGCAATGATAATGAGACTAGGATCTCTAAAACTGAAGCACACTAAAGCAACTCGAGGGAAAATGGTGTCCCCAGCTCACAGGACAGAAAGAAGAGTGATATAAGTACCACGCGCTAACCGATTGCATCACTGGAGGACCCTGGGCAGTGGAGCAGAGGGTGCCTGAACTGACCTTGTCCCATAGTCAGACTGATGACTATCTTGAATATCACCATAGAGCCTTCATCCAGCTATGGATGGAGATAGAGACAGAGACCTACATTGGAGCACTGGACTGAGCTCCCAAGGTCCAGTTGAAGAGCAGAAGGAGGGAGAATATGAGCAAGGAAGTCAGGACCACGAGGGGTTGGTCCACTTACTGAGACAGTGTGCCTGAGCTAATGGGAGCTCACCAAATCCAGCTGGACTGGGACTGAGCAAGCATGGAATCAAACTGAACCCTCTGAATGTGGCTGACAATTGGGGCAGACTGAGAAGCCAATGATAATGGCACTGGGATTTGTCTCTACTACATGTACTGGCTTTTTGGGATCCTATTCTATTTGGATGTATACCTTCCTAAGTCTGGATAGAGTGGGAGGACCTGGGACTTCCCACAGGGTAGGGTACCTTGCCCTCTCCTGTGACTGGAAGGGGAGTGGGAGGGGTAGTCAGGGAGCAGGAGGGAAGTGGGAGGAGGGGAAGAAGTGAAAATTTTGATTGGTATTATTTATAAAGTAATAAAAAAATCTGCTGAAAAAAAGAGTAAAAATCCACTTTTTGGGGTTTCATGGTGTTTGCTTGTTTGTTTGGGGTTCTTTGTTTTTTGTTTTATATAAGCTGGAAAATATAAAACTTAACATAAAGGATATAGAAGGGATAAAATAAAAATAACATAAACCTATGACAAAGGAATTATAAAATGCCAAATGTTTTCTTCTTGAAGAATCACGAAATCAATTTACAACAATATGGATTTAGAAAGGGTAGAGCTGAAGGAGTGGACGGTCATAAAGAGTTCTAGACAGAAAAATGACTCAAGATCCAAGAGCAACTCTAGACCAATGAATATGAGACTTCACTGGAAAGGACACACTCCTCAATGAGTACAATATTCTCAAACCAGTTTGAGATCCAGGTTTAAAACAAGAATAGTCTTACTTCTATTAAATTCATTGAATCCATAATGAAAAATAATCTGTGAAAGTAATTACAGTCCCTTGTGACCTTACCATTGGGTTTCCCCTGCATGATTAAGGAAATAAATAACAATTTCACATAAGTCTTTCCAGAGACTATAAAAAGAAAAAGTTTTAAAGTCAGCACATCCTAACCCAAAATGGAAAAGATGCTGGGTGTATCATTCCACACAGACAACTCCAGAAATCTGAGACTGAGACAGCAGAGGGTGCGATCTATTCCAGTCTGGCCCATCCAGCAATGCTCTGCCTCTAAGGCAAACACAAAATCAACAAAACATCATAAACCAGTATGTTTCACATGATTTCACTCTGACATAAACACACAGATCTGAAACTGTAGCAAATTAAATGCAGTGAGACATCAAAGCTTAACATGTTATGAAAAAAATGGGATTCATGCCATGAACCCAAACAATGTAATCATTGTATTAAAAGATGGAGGAGGAGAATTCAACAGCTAAATGCTTGTCTTACAAGCATAAGAGTCAGAATTCCCAGAGCTGTGGAGGCAGAGACAAGCAGGTCTCTGAGGCTCACTGGCCAACCAACTGGCCTATTTGGACAGTCTCAGGCCAATGATCAATACTGTCTCAATATAAAAAACAAAACAAGCAAACAAAAAAACAGGGTAGATGCTGCCTGGCCAACAGAACCTGAGGTTGTCCTCTGTCCTCCACAAGCACACACGTAGACCTGTATACACATGAGTGTGCAAACACACGAATCTGCACACATATACACCAAAAACACAGAATCATCCTAGTAGATTCAGAAACCCTTGACGAAATCCCACACACAACAACCGAACATTTTCTAACCTGGAGATGAAATTGCAAAGACAAAGGAAGTGACACAAAGATATCTGTCTCCTTGGGTCAAACAGGAGGTAAGGACAATCTTGTCTGGGTGGTCCTGTTGCTGGTAGATACAGGCAAGCAAAAGAAACAAAAGGTGTATAGATTGGAAGAGAGACTGGAGACACTATGTCTGTAGACTTAAGACAAAAGTCTACACAATAAAGTCATTAAGTGAACTTTACAAGTTTATTATAAAGACAAACATAAAAAGTCTATTGTTTTCATACACTAGCAAGAAACATTTGAGAATTATCATAATTTCCACAAGCCCCTCAAATATGTGATATGTAAGACCTCTAATATAAACTATAAAAAACAAAAGAAAGAAAGCACAGAGACATAGTTTGTGGGCTGGAAGACTCAACATTGTAAATATATTTTAGTTTTCTTCCAGTCAATTTTTGCTTTCAATCCAAGTTAAGGTCCCCAAAGATGACTTTTTAGAAACCAACAAGCTTATTCTTGAATGTAAATAAATAGAAAGTGGGAGAGTTTGGAATACTCAGTGTCCAAAAAGTGGGATGTCTTCATCCAACGCCCCCCTGGGGCTCAGGGAGCTCTGCAGAGGAGAAGGCAGAAAAGCTGTACCAATCAACGGTGATGCATGACTCCAAGGAAACAGCATCTTCCAGACACAACAGGACTCATTCACACAGGAACGGATAGAGATTGTGGCAACATGCACAGAGCCGTCACAGGTTCAAGCCAGACAGGGTTCCAAGGCTAAGGTGAGGTAACAGACATGGGCTCCCATCCCATACCAAGAGGATATCCACTATTGACATCCACTTGCAAAGGAAAATTAGTTTTCTCCAACGGAGTCTCATAGGCCCCATGGCCAGCAGTCAGTGGCTCACACAAAATAAACTCAGTGGTAGTTTTGTAGATTATTTGTCTCATATTGCTTTGCTTGGACATTTTTTTGTTTACTGATCTTTTGTTTCTATATTATGGTTTCCACTTTGTATGCATATGGGTTATGTTTCCTCTCTCTCTCTCTCTCTCTCTCTCTCTCTCTCTCTCTCTCTCTCTCTCTCTCTCCCCTTTTCTCTCTGTCTCTGTGTGTGTGTGTTTCTTGTGTTTTTTTTTTAAATAATTCTGGTTAGTTGCATTTTTGTTTGCCTGCCTGCTTGTTTGAGAAAGAGAGAACTTTAGCACAATTAAAAATCTTGTGTTCATCAAGATACTATTAAAGACAATTATTATATACAATTAAAATACTAAAAAGCCAGCTGCATAACGGAAAAAATATTTTCAAATCTATATATCCAATAAATGGCTGATTTATAAAGCAGATAAAGAACCACCATAAATTACTAAGACCATACCACCAGATTTTGGGAAAACAAAGGCAGTGGGGTGTATATATGTATGAAATTGTGAAATTTTAGTTTGTCCTTCCATGATAACTATGGACTAGTGCTTGTAACAGTTTTTTCTGTCTCATGGATATTTTGTGCTTTTGGTCCCTACATATCATGCACACACACACACACACACACACACACACACACACACACACACACACACAAACACCTTCTTTTATTCATCATTTATTCAGTGATGTTCACCTAGATGGTTTCCAGGCCTTGACTATTGACTGCAATGTACCTTAGAATCCTGATATGGGGGGGCCTAGCCTGTTTGGATGCTCACCTTCCTGGACCTGGATGGAAGGGGGTGGAACTTCCCACAGGGCAGGGAACCCTTACTGCTCTTTGGACAGGAGAGGGAGTTGGAGTGGAGGGGGGAGGGGGGTAAATGGGAGGCAGGGAGGAGGCAGAAATTTTTAATAAAAATTAAAAAAATAAAAAATAAATAAAACAGCAAAAAAAAATCCTCATATGACGTCAAGCTAGTGAGTTGACCCTTGCTAACCTGGTGATCTCCTAACCCATGACTAAGTATGATGATACATGGGTGTGGAAAACCCATGATGATAAATGTGTTCAAGGCTTCAAAGAGTGGCCTTGGCGGAATGGCACTGGTGTCTCTGGTCACTGCACAAAGTCAATAACCTCCACACCAAAAAGGTTCATCAACTTCTATTACAGATGGAATTCTCTGGATGAAAACTATTGACCTCACCAATTTGTGCGTTCTAAGCATGACCCTTGCTGTCACCAGTGAGAGCTAAAGACTTCTCTTTTTATTTTATTTTTTTACTGAGTCCATGAAGGAATTCGGAGGGTATATGTGAGGCTACCCAAGGTGTAATGTTCTCTGTGCAAACTGCACCATTAAACCCGCTAGCTCTAAAGGATATGGAACTCCAGAGCACTGCTCTGCTTCCTCTATCTAGAGTGAAAAGCGTTTGGGCTTTTCTGCCTCTCCTCCTAAACCAGCCTCGAATAAATCCATGCTGTCACAGTCTCGCACAGGCGACCCAGGGCTGCCTCTAGACAACAGCACCCTTGTTTCCAGGCCTGGTGATATTCCAGCATCATCTTGTTTTTCATCATCGTCGTCTTTATCTGCAGTTCTTCCCACTGTGGGGTTAAAAACCATCCACGACAGAGTATTTCTCCTGCTGTCTCTAGGGCCCACAACATACTTCTTTTCAACCAAGAAACCACGGCTTTCTTCTATCTGTCCCTTGGCCCACTTGTCAAATCCACTTCAACATTAAATCCAGCCTCCTCACCACAAAGGTTCAGAAACCACTGCCACTCTATGTGAGACTTGAACACTGGCGACATCCTCCAGACATCCCGTGGTTATACATGATGTAATCTGGAGGAACGTTTAATGCAATAAACATCCACCTTCAGGCTGACCTGCATGACAGTAGGATCTTCAAAATAATCATCGGAGCCCACACTTCTAAGCATCTGACCAGCAGATGAATGATACTCTCATCTGGGAGTACTTCCAACAAGGTCTTCCGTGCGTACAAAGCATGTTACAGTTGTCCCTGCCCCACATGGACAGCCCAGCTCTCACTAAGTGCCAAGCTCTGTTTCTGCGGCAACTACTCACCCAGCTCCTGACTAACAGTGAGATATGTGTGACTTTTATCCACATCTGACAAATGGAGAAACAAAACTATGAAGTCACCCATCCAAGAAGAGCAGAAGAAATTCTAATTCAGTGTGTTGCCTTGATCACACGTCTGACTTCTTTCCTCACACGGGTCAATCAAAGGTGATCTAAGGAAGGGTGGCCTGCAAGCTCTTCTATCGGTCACGTTTCTGTGATGATTCTGTTTCCTTCTCGTCACTAATAAAACTGGCTTTGTGCTAACAGCACGTCTTCCGTGGAGAATCGTATACCTTCAAAGGCATCTCACACCTTGAACTTCAGCTTCTAAAAGCAAGATGGAATTATCCCTGATTTTTCTGAATCATTTTATCATACCTCCCAGCACTGGGCAACATAGCATCCCTCAGGACAGAATCGCCAACAGCCAAACCCAACCACATGAAAAAAAATTGTCAAGTCACAAGACATTATGGGGTCAAAATGAACAGTTAGTTAGTGAGCATCTGATTATGTTACCAGCAGCATCCCAAACCCTATAGGTGCCTGCAGTGTCGAGGAATGTATGATTATATGGTACCTGACAAAGAGAGACGGATGGTGCAGATAGAATTGAGATTGCTAACCAGAGACTTTAAAACAGGTCCAATGATCCTGCCAGGACAACCTAGCTACAGAGCGGTGGCAAAAAAGGAAGAGAATGTGAGGGTCAGAGTTGTAGCATGCAAGAGAGATCCACACCCCTGCTGCCTCTGCAAGAGGGAGAAGCAAAAGCCATAGGCGATGGCTAGAGCGAGAAAAGGCAAGCAAAGCAATTCTCCCCTAGGAGGCTCCAGCAGTCTTCTGCTCATGACCCGAAGCCAGATTGGCCCCTTGAGCCTCTGACGCAGATCTGGAAAACAATAAACCGGAGTTGTTTTAAAGCACCACACTGAAGTCAGTCTGTCACAACAGAAATGGGAAACTCATAACAAGGTCTATTCTACAAACGAAGAAATGGAGGCATCAGTGTTCTGGGATCTTGCCTGAGGTCAGCTAACAAGTAAGTGACAGATTTACAGCTTTAGCCAGGGTATCCAAAGACACCGTTCCTAGTAGATTATGCCTTCTTCCTTTTCTTCTAAAAGCTGAGCTCATCCATCATTCCTTTCATTGAAACAAAGGTTTGGAGGTTGACAAGACCGTTCACAGGGTAAAGTGCTTCCCCTCACAAGCCTGGGGTTTTGAGATCTAGCCTCGAAACCAACTTCACAAAGTCACCCTCTGAACCCTTGTGCACGAAGTGTGATATGAGTGTCACCACACATATCTATCACACCCATGATGATAGCAAATAGAAACAAACAAACAAGAAAACACAAAGACTTGGCTTCCTAAGTTTAACACTGACTGTGTAGCATAGAAATGGATGCTGGGAGACAAAAATGGCTGACCTCTATGTCTAGTGCTTTAGTCTCCTGCACGAACCAAGGAGGAGTCCTTCCAAGTGGCAGACCTGTCATGGGCATCTACTTTGTAAAGCACAGGTGTGGGTTATTGGGGGCAAAGAGCCAAGGACCCACTTGTCCTCTCTCTGTCCTTTTTTGGCTGCTGAGCTTCTAACTAGATGCCAACTCTTCTTCTACCTTGAATTCCTCCCAGCCCCAGTCAGGAATCATGATTGATCATGATTGGTCTAAGTCAGCTTAAGCAAATCTATTTCCTCCGTCAGCAGTTGGTTCTCCCATGCTCATGTGACCCATTCCTGGTTTGTGAGGGGCATAGTGTTGTTTGCTTGTGGAGAAAAAGGGATTTTTTTTTTTTGTTTTTCAAGACAGGGTTTCTCTGTAGCTTTGGAGCCTGTCCTGGAACTAGCTCTTGTAGACCAGGCTGGTCTCGAACTCACAGAGATCCGCCTGCCTCTGCCTCCCGAGTGCTGGGATTAAAGGCGTGCGCCACCGCCGCCCGGCTGAGAAAGGGATTTTTGTCCTCAACAAGCTAGAAATATATAGAAGCGCCTACTGCTAGGTCCTCAAACTGCAGACCCCATCTTAGAACATGATGCTATAAGCATCTATATGGTGAGAAGGCTGGGGACTCTACTGTAAAAATACTTCAAGCGGAGGAGCACTCCGGAATTGTTCTGTCTACGGACAACAAACCTGAAAAAGCTGGCTCATCCTAACTGAAGTGACAGGGTTTTTCTGTGGATACCCTTTGTCATAGTTAGGGTTTCTATGACTCTGACAATAGCAAATCTCATAAAGGAAATAATTTCATTGGGTTCAGCAGTTCAGAGAGCAGTTCAGAGAGGTTCAGGCCATTGTCATCATGGCGGGACATGGTGGCATGCAGGCAGATGTGGTACCAGAGAGGCAGCTGAAAATTCTGTCTTGTGCAGGCAATAGGAAGTGAACATTGGCTGTGGGTTGAGCGTATATGAGACCTAAAAACTCACCTCCATAGTGACACATGTCCTCCCACAAGATCGTACCTCTAACAGTGCCACTCCCTATGAGCTTACAGGGGCAATTACATTCAATCTGTCACATTATTTATTTCCTGTACCTAGTAAGACAACAGGAAGTGCTCAGGCATTATTTTACTCATGGTTTTGGTGGTCAGCAACAAGAAAGCTGCTTTTATTTTTTTTCACTCAAGAGCATTCTGCCCCCAAGGGGTAAGATAACTTGAGAAAAATCCTGTTACTGTATGACAGAGCTTAGTATTCTCCCCCTTTTGTGTTGACAGCTTGGGCTTTTTCCACCAGACCTGCCTGTATACATTATTCTATGGCAAAGAATTCAGTTACCTTGTACGAAAACATTCTACATAGCTGCATAAGGATGGTAAACAGTTAAGCAGTTATTCAGTTTGCCCAGATTGCAATTAAATTAAGCTCTTCAGATGTGCCTCTGACTTTTAAACATATTCAATTGCAGGTAAGGAGATTCAACTAAATATTCTCAGTAACTGCCTCCCCCAATGGCAGCAAATGTAGAGTAATGACTCTAAGTTTCCTGAACATACTTACAATGTTCATTACACTCTTAATGTAGCTAGCAATTAATATTCTAATTACTGGTTAAAAATTACTTCAGTACAGAGAACCCACTGGAGCCTTGGATCTAAATGAGGTCTTCTATTAACGTCAAGCTGTTGCCTGGTAAACACTCAGGAGGAGGATGGTTTCCCCTGTCCCTCGCAGTTACCGTGCACGTATGTAGCTAGGATGTGGCCCATGGAAAGAACAGAAGTGATACATTCGCTTTCTGGCTGGCCAAGAAAACATTTGTGTGACAAGCATCAGACTGTCTCCTGCCACAGTTATGAAGTCCACATGTTGAGGCTGGTGACAAGACCGGCACAATCTGGTGGACCCTCACTTCCGAAGAGAACTACTCAACCTGCATCATGCTGCAAATTTTAATGAATAAACTTTTCAAAGGTCATTTAAATGGCGTTTGCTGTAGCTATTGTTACTCAAATACAGCTCAGCCTTTTCTTCATAGCACTTAGACAATTCGCCATTAAAATCTCCTTGCATTTGGCTTGTCAATTTCCTGAGTGTTCAGTAACCATCATTTATTTACAGTGCTACCCTCTGGTACCAGTTCATTGGCTGCTTAATGATCTATGTTCCATAAATACTTGTTTAACACATGAATAAATGGAAGAGGTGTGTATGAGGCTTGTCTTTTCTATTGCTGTGTTTGGTATTTCTATGGACCAGACCAAACAATAAACAATCTAAAACCTAAACCATTTCAAAAATGAAACTGTTCAATTGGATCACGCATCCGGAAGAGCGACAGACTAACATTCATCTAGGCTTCTCTTTCCCTCACAGCCTCATACCAGGCTCTTCTCCTTGAGATTAGAGACCTGCGACCTGGAGTGGAATATTCAGTAAGTCATAAATCCAGAAGTTTCACTGGTTAGTTTTGTGTGATTGACTCAAAGCCAGGAGTATAAGCCCCCAGGCTTCTTAAACTATATGTCTTTTTCATAGCTCTGAGTTTGGGGTTTATGGGAAAAATTACCCTGGTAGGCTCTACTTTTGTCTATTGTTCATTGTGAACAGCACCACAAATGTTTGAACAAGGCATGTCCAGAGTTTCTGTGGATACAGATAGACCTGGTGTCACATGCCTCAGTCCTAATGATCAGAGTGGTCTAACTTCAAAAGGCAAATGCAGCTGAAATCATCCAGAAGGAGCTCTACCTTGAGCGAACAGGTCCTCTGACAGACAATAGGCTCTCACAGTTTCCTCTTCCCTGATGATATCACCAAAGCATACATCTAGCAAGATGTCCCAGAACCCTACTTCTTTCCAGCTTCCCACGTGGTAAGATTCTGGGAGGGCAATCCCCCTTGATGAAGGGTTTTCTTTTGTTCATTGATTACTTTATTTGTGTGTTTGAGGGGATCTGAGTTTGCATAACTGCACTTGCAAGTGCATGTGTGTTTGGAGGCCAGAGGTCAACGTCAGGTAGCGCTTCTAAGGAGCTCCACATTATTGCTTTATACAGGGTCTAACAGGCCTGCAGTGTGCAGACTGAGCTAGGCTAGCTGGTTAGGAAGTCCAAGAAAACCTCCCGTCTCTGCCTCTCCAGCTGTTACTTCTAAGCAGGAGCCATCATAGCCAGCTCTTTACATAGGAAATGTAGATCAGGTCTGTTCTTGCAGAGCAAACACTTTATCAACTAAGCTCTGTCTCCAACTTCTTAAGGGCTTACAATAATTTTGGTGTGTGTGGGGGTGTGTGTGGATGTGTGTGCGTGTGTGTGCACACACAGACATGTTGCTGAGCTAGGGTGTCATGTCGTCCAACTCATTATGCTATCTGGGAATGGCTTTGAACTCTCAAAGACTTCTTATGTTGGCTTTGGGGTGAACCTTGGAAACACCAGCCACACACAAATAAAAAAAGCTGCAAAGAAAATCTCACAGGGGAAGGACGGGTTCAGAGGCCTCTGCCATGCGACAAAACCGAGGCCAGCATCTTATTTTTGTCATATCCTTGGTTGTTCTTTGATCCTGCGACATATGTCAGCACAAGGATATAGATATCCTTTTCACTGAGGCAGTGGGTTGATGGCGTGACAAGCCAGCTCATCAGTGTATCTGTCCTTTGCCTAGAAATTAAAAGGCAATGTACACATCCTATGATTGTGATGAAATAACTCTGATATAACATGCAGGAAACACACATGACAAACTCCAAATCAACCCTCTCCTCTGACCTTGAAAATGCCAAGAACGCTCCCCTCCAAACTGGACTGGACCATGGCCAATGAGTTCTGAATTCATTACATATGTTTTGGGGGTAGGGTTTAGCTTGCATTGACGCTAATGAATTGTTTGGCCTTCATGGAAGTGCTATAATGACAATAATTCTCAGGAAGTTGCTGGTTCTTGCCATCTTTCGTTTTGCAACCTCCAATACACCTTCTATGCATTACTTAGATTAAGGACTTTGTGAAGGAGACCTTTGTAAGAGAAATAACTTGGGCAACAGTGCAGCAGGGCGTGAAATCCCAATCTGGATGGTTGGCTGTGTTGTAAAATCCATCCAGGGACATAGAAGCCAAAAACAGAGGTAGGGAGTAGAGCGGTGCAGTTCACAGTAGCTGATGGAAAGTTTCCCAACCATATCATGACAGTTGGCCTACGCAGGGCTCCGAATGAAACCCATTATGTTGCCCACCGAGCATGGGATTCTGGCGGAGTGGGTGGAAAAAAAAATGTTTCCCTCAGTGAGCTTTAGAAGTTATCAAACAGCCTCCCACTGCTCCTCACACTGAGAGTGAGGACCTGAAGCAGGGGAGTGTCAATTCCCACAGTGGACGCAACAATCAGTTAGAAGACCATTTTGAAAGGGAACTGAACACACAGTAAAAGATAAGTAAAATATACAGGGCTACAGCGGTATCGACACTCTAGGGCAGCTAGTCTGACTGGCAACATGTTACTAAGAGCCCAAGCACAGAATCCTGAAAATTGAAACCATTTTAAAATAACAAAAGAGTTTTAACTATACTACCAATAACATTACGCACCCATACACATCTCAAGGGATATTCACGAAACAAAGAGCACGGATGACTGACGCTCAACTCTTGGCCAGCGCTGGCTCAATGCCTGTACATATTGATTCTTTATGGTGGGTGCTAGCTTAGAGCTATCACTCTGAGGGGAACGGGCTCCTATTGACAGCAAGGTACCCTATACCTGTATTAAACTCAGGTTGAAAATTCAATGCTGGGATGGACTTAATGGGTAGGGTACATTTAAAAATTCAGAGAGGTTTTCTCCTGATGCTAAAAGGCAGCTCTATTTGGATACAAGAAATCGGTTCATTGCTGTGTCTCCTTGGGCATTATTCAAGCCAAAAGAATGCTGGACTACTGGAGGAACAAGATTCAGATGTAGGGATGAGGTTCATTGGATTCTGTCTCCCATTGTGCGCATAGGATGCTGCCTCAAATAAGACAGCAAAACTGGGACAGGTGAGTTTATGTGATAAGAAGATGGGCTGAGACCATCATCCCCAGTACTGATGTACAAAAGAGAGCATCTCAGTACTGATATATGGAAGAGAAGCTGAGCATCCCAGTACTGATGTATGGAAGAGAAATTGAGCATCCCAGTACTGATGTGCAGAAGAGAAGCTGAGCATCCCTGTACTGATGTACGGAAGAGAAGCTGAGCATCCCTGTAATGATGTTGGAAGAGAAGCTGAGCATCCCTGCACTGGTTTAAAGAAGAGAAACTGAGCACCCCAGCACTGATGTATGGGAGAGAAGCTGAGCACCCCAGCACTGATGTATGGAAGCTCAGCTGAGCATCCCCAGTACTGATGTACAGAAGCTGAGCACCCCAGCACTGATGTATGGAAGCTCAGATGAGCACCCCAGTACTGATGTACAGAAGAGAAGCTGTGCATTGTTAGCATTAGTCACCTTCCTGCTGCTGTGATAAAAATACTATGACAAACAGTAACTTAATGAAGAAAGTGTTTATTTTGGTTTATGGACCCATTGTAGTGGGAAAGGCACGGTGACAAGCCATAGGACACTAGCCAGTCACATTTTATCCATACACAGGATGCAAAGAGGATGAACAGGAAGTTGGGTGAAGCTAAAAATCTTCAAAGCTCACTCCCAGAGGCATTCTTCCCCTCCCAAGTAGGTAAAGGTACATACTGCCAAGTGTTATGGCCTGAGTGTGCTTGTGGAGCCCCACATGTTAGCAAGGTATAACCAAACTCCCATGTTGTCCTTTGACTTCCACATGCACAAAGTGGGGTGCACATGCTCATTCCCTATCACAGCAAATAAAACAATAAAATAATAATTACAAATACATTAGATAATATTAGACATGAGGGCCAGCAAGATGACTTGATAGATAAAGCCACCTGCTGCCAAACCTGATGACCTGAATTTGCTAACAGGGACCCCATATGTTTGAAGGAGAGACCCAAGCCTCTCCAAAAAGCTGTAATCTCTCTTTTACATTTGCACCATGGCAAGCATTTGTGCATGTATACATGTGCCCAATAAATAAACAAACAAATACATACATGATTAAAACAATAAAGTAATAAAATAATTTAAAAGCATTAGGCATCTGGTGTAGGAAGTTCTTCTGTCTATGTGTTGCTTTAATTGGTTGAATAAAGAAACTGCCTTGGCCTTTTGATAGTGCAGAACTTAGATAGGTGGAGTAGACTGAACAGAATGCTGGGAAGAAGAGCAGTGTGGCAGATGCCATGGTTCTCCTGCCTGAGACAGATGCTGGTTAGACTCATGCCGGTAAGCCACAGTCAAGTGGCAATACACATTAATGGAGATGGGTTAAACTATTATGTGAGAGTTAGCCAATAAGAGGTTAGAAATAATGGGCCAGGAAGTGTTTAAATGAATACAGTTTCTGTGTGATTATTTCAGATGTAAGCTAGCCAGGCAGGACAGAACAAAGGGCCACCAGCTCCCTACAACAGACATTGATGAGAAAAGAGATTGTCTAGTTACCATTGAAAACTCTTGACCTCTGATTTTTCCAGTATGATGTCATATACTCACTTAAAACAAATCCTAACAACAAACTTGTCACAGAGGGTGTGGTGGTTTGAAAAAATGACCCCCAAAGGGAGTGGCACTATTAGAAGGTATGGCTTTGTTGGAATAGGTGTGGCCTTGTTGGAGGAAATGTGTCACTATGGGAACAGTAGGCTTCAATGTCTCCTTTGCTCAAGTTTCACTCATTGTGACATGGAGACCACTTCCTGTTACCTGTAAGATGTTGGACTCTCGGCTACTTCTTCAGTACCGTGTCTACCTGCACACTGCAATACTCCTAGCTGCCACGCATCCCGCCATGACAACAATAGACTGAACCTCTGAAACTGTAAGCTGTCACCTCCACAAAATGTTGATAAGAATTGCGATGGCCATGGTGTCTCTTCACCGCAGTAGAAACCCTACCTGACAAGGGGCTAGGGACAAACGTTATGAGAGATGCCGAGCTGGAGTTCTTACAGAGTGAGGCATCTCGTGGGAGCAACAGATAAGTAGCCTCGTGGTTTTAGTTCAGTGACATCATTCCTAAGATACCCATCAGTGTCGTTCCAACAGCCAGTCCACCTGGGAAAGGAAGCCACATGAGCCTCCAGAGAAAAGAAAAGAAGTGAGGACCTAAAACAGGGTCAAAGAACTGAAATAAATACAGCTAACATGAATTTCCTGCACTCTGGGTAGTGTGCGCTCAGTACATGTAGAAATTTTCAACCCTTGGCAGTGAAGCATGGACTCTTTGAAGACTGAGCTACCTAGGGAACAATGAGGAAAGAAGCCTTGGGCAGAGGACACTGCAGGTATATGCCTGCACTTCTAGATTTCTGGGGCTCAGCAAGAAATGTTTGTGCTTGTTTTTGGCTCAATTCACTTGGGAAAGCTTCCTATTTGGGTCCAGGAGCAAATTCTGTGGGGTTGGGGAGTAAAGAAAGGAATCTGCCAGGCATATTCACAGCTGAGTTTGCACAGTCTCTCTCAGATGGTAATGAAGCTCTGAGTTCCATCCCCAGCAAAGGACTGAAATAAGAGCCTTTACAAGACAGCGAGGGAGTCACAAGTTCGGGCCATGGCCTTCAGTTAGGTGGGTTTGGTTTGTGTCTCTTGGCTAAAGCACTGCTTGTTGAAAGGCATTCCTTCCTAGAGTGACCATATGCAAGTTTTGATCTCTACCAAGTGAGTGGTGAAGAAGACCATTCTCCAACACGTCAAAAAAGAACCTCACTAGTGCAACAGATGCTATAGAGACTCCATAGCTCCCGGAGGTCCCTCAGCCTGCGGTGACGCAAAGGCAAAGACCTACTTAGCAGGTATCAAAAAACAGAACAAGAAATGCAAACTATGCCTGGATTGGGATGTGGTATCTCCCCAGTATGAGATCTTAGCTATCCTTAGAAAAGTCACTTTAAAATGTTTAAGGAACATACTTGGACTACAGCATTTCTAATGTGGCTGTCACACTACATTTAATACAGAAAAGATGTATTTTTAAATGATCCGGTTACTCCGAGGGCTTTGGCTTATAAAAGCCTTTTTTATTGAGATTCTAAATTCCAGTCTGAATAACCTTTCAATTTGTTCCAGTAATTTTTCCCTCTCATACATTTGCATTGGCAATACAGCTGGAGTCGTTTCAAAGCCCAGGCCCCAAGCACTGAGCCTTTTGTACCAACTTTCCCCCTTCAGCACAGACTGTGGGTGCCAGATTTGACATTTCGATGAGGCTGTTTGCACAAGGAAAACCACTTGCTTTTCAAAGATGAGATTAAAAAGGGCTTAGGAAAAGAAAGAGAGCTTGTAGGGTTTTGATCCCCACTGTGATTACCTGGGGCTTGAGGTAGGGGTTTGAACTGAGAATTAAGTCACTTCAGGACTCCAGGACTGGTTAAAAACACGGCAAACAAACATGGCTCTCTGTGAATGGTCTGTCTATATCCCGTGTCTCCTGTTCCTTATCTAATCATTAGTTACTGTCCTTGCTTCTCCACTGTGAGTGAGCTGGCTCTGTTTTCCAACATGGTATGCTGGTGATGTTCACAAACAGAATGTCCATGCAGAGACAGATGTATAGAAACTCTATCAGTCTTTATGAAGCAGCTTTGTAGTTATTCTTTTTTGTTGGCCACTTGCTCCCAAAGAATGACATGGGGATGTATTATTAATTATTTTTTTAAAGATTTATTTATTTGTTTGTTTGTTTGTTTGTTTAATATGTATACAACATTCCTTCCCTGTATGCTTGCATGCCAGAAAAGGGCACCAGATCGCATTATAAATGGTTGTGAGCCACCATGGGGTTGCTGGAAATTGTACTCAGGACCTCTGGAAGAGCAGTCAGTGCTCTTAACCTCTGAGCCATCTCTCCAGCCCCTGTATTATTAATTATTAAAGCTTGACCTTAACTTAGACTTTTTCCTAACTAGCTCTTAGAACTCAAATGAACCTGCTTCTATTAATTTACATTCTGCCTCTTGGCTCAGCTAACTCTCCTCTGTACTCTGTGTCCGACTTGTTTTGCATGGCATTGGCATCTCCTACCTTTCAGCTTTCTTCTTCCTAGAGTTCTCTCTCTGCCTGGACATCCCGCCTATACTCTCCTGCCTAGCTATTGGACATTCATCTTTATGTTACACCAATCACAGAAAAGCATCTTCACACAGTGCACAAATATCCTGCAACACAACTTCTCCCAAAAAATCTAACGGGACATGGCAGGAGCAGAAGGACTATGAACGGATCTGAAAACCTGATTGGGGGATGGATATTTATTAAGCTTCTTTTTGTGGTTCAAACTAAGTAATATGCTTTGGGGAATACTAAACAGAACCTTTATATAACAAAACCCAGACACCATTCTACTTGTAGATACAGCAGCTATTCTGAAGACAATTGAAAACAACAAGTTCTAGAGACTAGTTTTATGTTGGGATAAGACTGAATCTATAAAATCATTTACTTTGTTTTTGAGATGGGTTCCATTACGTTATCTAGGATAGCACTGAACTTATGGACTCAAACAAGCCTGTACAGTAGCTGGGACAACAGCCCTGCACCCCACTGCAGTTAACTGAGACTGTAAAACTCTTTACAGTATGTTTAAGTCCCAAAAAGTACAGTAAATATCATGTAGACAAATAATGTACACGTCTTGGTAATTTGACCAATGTAAGGTATAGTGGGCTTTATTTTTTGAGATGGAGTCTCACTAGTAGTCCAGACTGTTTTCAAACACACGACCTTCCTGTCTTTCCCTCCAGAGTCCTGGGATTCCAGGTCTGAGCAATCATGGTCCGTAAAACCAAAAAGTTTTACAAAACCTTTCATAAGTGGTGCCTACTCATAACGTATTTATATAGTGTCAATACATCTTTGCAAACAGCAGGTAGCAGTGCCTGGTAGAGAGAGAATAGGAGGAACTTTTGGTAGAATTCCTAAAAGTTGTCACTCGTGACTCCTGCACACATACAGGTCACTGAATTCAAAGCCACGATGACATAAAACAGTTTCTCATATAATTTGTTTCTGATCCATTTTCAGATATCAAATGTCCTCTTTCAGTGGGTTACACACAGTTCAGAGATTAAGATAATATGTAGGAACAGTGATGGTTTTCAAAGTCCAGGAATTTATAATAACAATTTTATGTTATTTTAGTTTTTGTTATTTCAATGAATAGACAAATTGGTTTCTCTTAGGAACCACAAGCACCCAATAGAAGCCATGAACTGAACACAATTTGCTTCATCAGTGTGGTCCAGTTGCATCCTGCTGTCTATGCTTCTGAACTAATCACCAATAGCTCATCCTTTGCAAACACATGCTCTGATTTTGAGAGATGGGTAAATGGCTAAGGGCTAAAATATGGAGCCTAAAATACCAAGGTTGAGCCTTTGGTTCATCAGTGAACAGTTTTGAGACTAAGACCAGTGGCTTTGTAACCTAATAAATTAATTAATTTAGTGATAACCTAGCCTCCCTGGATCACTAAATTAATTCATTTAGATGGACTGGTGAGATTTCTCAGGAGGCAATGTGCTTTCTGTGTAAGCAAGAGGCCCTGATTTCAGATCCCTAGAATCCACATAAAACCCAGATGTGGTGACAGAGGCCTGTAACCCTAGCATAAAGAGGCAGGCAGGTGGATTCCAGGAGATTTCCCTGCAGGCCAGCAGATCTAGCAAAATTCCTGTGATCTAAACTTGAGACCTTGTCTCAAGAAATAAGGTAGAAGAGTGGAAGATACCGAGAGCTGACCTTTAGCCTCCACAGGTGACTATACTCATGTACGTACATGTACACTCATGTATTTACACATACACACACCCTAAAATTAACAGGACAACTCCTAGAAAGCATTGGGCATGGAGCCTAACATAGAGGATGAAGTCAGCTAGATAAACATTTAAACCTTTCATAGAATCTTTCATCATTTCTTACCAAATGGCTCCTTATTCAATGTTACATCCATTGAAGACCCAGGATCCTGGCGGACACTCTCTTGAATGCTCTAGAATAGCATTCAGTAGGACTGTCTACCAGGACAAATGATGGAATTCCTGAAATGTGACCAGTGCAAGCAAGGAACTGAACTTTTAAAATTTGTCTTAATTTGAAGTAAGTACAGCATGAATTCAGATGGTCACACATGGCTTGTGGTCACCATATCTGGAGTCAGTTACCCTGGGAATGATAGGAAAATGAGCTAACATAACATGTTTGTAGAAAAGTAAATGAAGGGATGAATACCAGTGGGGAAAGCTACAAGAAAACCAACCACTCAGCCACCACCCAGCAAACACTTATGATGGCATTTGTGACTGTGTAAGTGGGGCTAAGTAGGGGTCAGGCTTTCCTGAGTTCAAAGATGCCCTCTTACAAACTGTAGGCTTTGGGGAAGCTGCTGCATCCTTGGAGCAGTAAGGATGCCCTTGGCTCTGAACAGGTGATACTGGTTCTTAGTAGGAGCTAGAGGTGGGTCAACTCCCCAAGGAAGCCATTGGTGTTAACTCTGTGTGCACACACACAAACACATGATTTAAACTGGTAGTCCATCTGGAGACTAACTTTGTATATCTTGTTTATATATTTGGCAAGCATAGGAACTGTTAAAGGCGAGCTTCTTGCTATGTGGTGGAATATATGGGAGTCGGAGAAAAAGCTAAATTCACATAATTTAGAGCATACTCAGTATTTTCTACCATCCACTTACTTGGAAGCTCAGGGCACAGTCAATATTGCTATCATTTTCTGCAGGCTATGTTTATGTTTATGAATGTTTAACATCGCTAAACATCTCACCCAAAGAAAGCATCGGAACAGGAGACTGGCATTTAGTCTGATGAAGTCACCAAACAGAAGGCCATGACTAAGCACTGTAACAGTCAATAGAATTTGAAACTTTAATAAAAGAAATGCCATGAAGTTGGGCAGTGGGGGCGCATGTCTTTAATCCCAGCACTTGGGAGGCAGAGGCAGGTGGATCTTTGTGAGTTTAAGGTCAGCCTGATCTACAAGAGCTAGTTCCAGGACAGGCTCCAAAGCTACAGAGAAACCCTGTCTCGAAAAACCAATGAATGAATGAATGAATGAATGAATGAATGAATAAAAATGCCATGAATCAAACCAGGAAGGTAAGACTCAAGCATTGGGCAAAAAGACACAGGCTAAATGTGGTCACAGTAAAAGGAAGAATGGACCATAAGGGACCTATGGGGACATACATGTTATTTTCCACAGATGAGAAAGATTTGGATGATAACGTTGAAAACAAGCCTTAGATGTCAGACTATAGTCTCAGATAACAGTAAATGGAAGCTGAGGAAGGAGGATCACATGACTCCAGGAGATTGAGGCCAGTCTGGATAACATAATAAGAGCTGATCTCAAAATAATAAAATTAAGGGGCCAGAGAGATGGTTCAGTGGCTAAAAGCATATGTTGCTCTTGCAGAGGACCAAGTTCAGTTCCCATAATCACCTACAACTCCAGCTCTGGGGGAATCTGACACCTTCTGGATGTCACAGGCTCTTGAATTCACTTGAAAAAGATATACATGGAAATATAGATTTAATATAATAGAAATAAATCTTTAAAAAATAATACAATAAAGATAACAGCAGTGGGTACCCATCTACCCCAGTAGAGAAGGAGCTTGCCCATCCCGACCTTGGTTGAGACTAGGGAGAAGTGGTGCCCCAGTCCAAGGCCTTTCCCCTCATTCCTCTAGGCTTCTGCCCAGCCTCTCCTGCTCTCTGATCCCGGCCCACCGGCTGCTTCTCCCAAGCATCCCATTCTCACATGGGACAGCACGGGGTCAAAGAAGAAAACGTATCTAAACTGGCAGCAGAGGGCTACCCCTACAGCATCCTTACATTGCTGTTGTATTTACATCCTTGAGTTTTGCCCTGCCTGGATGCTTTTGTCTTTTTAATCTTAAGTGTTCCAGGCAGGTTCAAGTCTTCAGTGTTTCCAGTGGGGCGTACTGTCAACACTCGGCGATCACTGAAGAACACAGGAATTAGACCCTCCTTCTCTAAATGCCACTAAGTTTTCAACACCCTTCTGGTCCAGTTAAGACCCTCACTGAGCTGCCTATATTTGCACGGTCACTGGTAATTTGTACAAGTTTTTACCCACATTTATGGACACCCTATAACTCTATAAGTGGCCATATTTAAGAGAAAACATACACACACACACACACAGGGTGGGAGAAAATAAGAAAGGAAGCCCACTGCCCATGCATCAATTTATAAAATGTTTCACAAAAGATGAAAAGTGCCAGGCGAATGCTGTTATTTCTATGTTGTTCACGTTTCTCCCAGTCACATCTCATCTCTGTCCGCAAATGTTCTCATCATGTTTTATTCTGACTCTACAAATTCTGCTTACTTGAACATTCTCTTCCCTTCAAAGACGACTGCAGGCAGGAGGCATTCCGTTTTAATCCTTTACTTGCCCTCCCGAATGTCAAGCATTTGTGTTCAGCATTTTCAAAATCAATAGGGACCCAAGACATATCACAATGAATATCAGATTGTTCAGAGCAGAATATTAAACATGCTTTCTGTTTTTCTAAGGCGGGTTTTAAAAACAGGACTGGCAACAAAAGCAAGTTGAAAGTTTATGAAAACAGACAACTCTAGCTGTATTGCATTTCCCTTTGTCTGGAAGCCAGTTCTTTTGAAAGAGTTCAAAGCAGAGAAAAACTGTGGCTCGTCTTCTAAGCAAACAAGACTGTCCCTACATGTCAGTAAGTCTCCCCGCTGCCTCTCAGTTTCTGATGGCCCACCTCACTCCCTGCACTTCGTTATCCACATTCCTGAGGCTCCTCCCCAGCTACAAATCTGCTGGGGATGCTATTTCATTCAGTATCCACAGGCAGTTTCCTGTGAAGCAACCATGAGTAATCGATTGTCGCTAGGATCTGACAATGGCTTGAAAATACTGTCATTTGGATTGTGTGCAGTTGATTGCTTTAAATGCAAGTAAGGAGAGAGAGCAGAAAAGATGGTGACAGAGGGCTCCAGAAAGGAACAATAAACTTGATTTTTTGTTTGTGTAACGTGTTGCTATGATAACATATTGAGTACCATTTTAACACTAACGAATGACATGCCAAATAGGGCTGAGCACCATGCCCACTGGCCAAAAGTGACTCTAAAGAAAGGGGGGAAAACTATCTCCCTAACAGAAAACTAGAATTAACTGCTCCATCTTAAAGATATTTAGAAAAGATGTGTACCACCCCATCCCCTGCCACAACACATACACACAACTCCCCAGAAATGGCTTTGGTGTTTATTAATGGCTGATTTGAATGCTGGGAAGGGAGCGAGGAAGACTGGCAGTCTCTTGCCTACAGTGTTTTCTATTCTGACTCCTTCTCCGTGGAATGCATGAAGAATAAGTTAAGTGTGCATACTCCCTTCCAGACCACAGCAGTGAGGGGCAGGACAGAGGAGGTTTTCCAAGGGGCCAGGAGCATGGGTCACAGTGCTAGACTTCTCAGTCTCCCAGAAGGGCCAGATCGGTGCTCCTGCCCATATGCTGGAATCTGTAGTTTGGGAGGGACAAAAGCCACTATTCCCTAAGACCCTGGGCACAGAAAAATCTTCTTGCTGGTCTTACCACGTGGAAAGCAGATACTCTGGTTTGGCATATGTGGGGTGTGGGGTGTTTGTGTGTGCATGCCCGCTGGGCATGCATATGTGTATGTGTGTGCATTCACATGTGTGTATGGTTACGTGTGTGTGTGTGTGTGTGTGTGTGTGTGTGTGTGTGGTTCCTCTATTGCTCTCTACCTTTTGTGGAGTGTCTTTGAAGAGTACTGAAGCAGTGTCTTTTCATAGTCTTGGAACTTGCTGTTTGAAGTACTGCGGATCTAAAACAAAACTGGACAAGAAAGGAACTTCTGGAGGCATCACCATCCCTGACTTCAAGCTTTATTATAGAACTCTAGCAATGAAAACAGCTTACTTTTGGCATAAAAACAAGTGGACCAATGGAATCAAATAAAAAACCCGGGTATTAATCCACATACCTAAGAACACCTGATTTTTGACAAAGAGGTTAAGATTATACAATGGAGAAAAAGAAAGCATCTTCAACAAATGGTGCTGGCATAACTGGATGTCAACATGTAGAAGAATTCAAATAGATCCATATCTATCACCATGCACAAAACTCAAATCCAAATGAACCAAAGACCTCAACATAAATCCAGCCACACTGAACCTCATAGAAGAGAAAGTGGGAAGTAGCCTGAACGCATGGGCATAGGAGACCACTTCCTAAATATAACCCCAATAACACAGACACTGAGAGAAACAATAAATGGGACCTCCTGGGCTGGAGAGATGGCTCAGAGGTTAAGAGCATTGCCTGCTCTTCCAAAGGTCCTGAGTTCAATTCCCAGCAACCACATGGTGGCTCACAACCATCTGTAATAGGGTCTGGTGCCCTCTTCTGGCTTGCAGACATACACACAGACAGAATACTGTATACATAATAAATAAAGAAATAAAAAAAAATAAATGGGACCTCCTGAAACTGAGAAGTTCTGAAAGGCAAAGGACAAGGTCAACAAGACAAAAACAACAGCCTACAGAATGGGAAAAGAGCTTTACCAACCCCACATCAGACAGAGGTCTGATCTTCAAAATACATAAAGAACTCAAGAATCTCAACATCAAAATACCAAATAATCCAATTTTAAAAAGCAGATACAGTTCTAAACAGAGAATTCCCAACAGAAGAACCTCAAATGTCCGAAAGACACTTAAGAAATTGCTCATCATCCTTAGTCATCATGGAAATGCAAATCTAAATAATTCTGAGATTCCATCTTATACCAGTCAGAATGACTGAGTCAAAAACATCAATGATAGCTTATGCTGGAGAGGATTGGAGTAAGGGGAACACTCCTCCATTGCTGGTGGGAGTGCAAACTTATACAACCGCTTTGGAAAACCATAGGGCACCTACTCAAAATTGGAAATCAACTTCCCTCAAGACCCAGCAATACCACTCTTGGGCACATACACAGAGGATGCACATTCATACCACAAGTACATTTGCTCAACCGTGTTCATAGCAACATTATTCATAATAGTCAGTAGCTGGAAACAACCTAGATGCTCCCAATCAAAGAATGGATAAAGAAAATGTGGTACATTTACACAATGGGGTACTATTCAGCGGTTAAAAAAAAAAATGACATCTTGAAATTTGTATGCAAATGGATGGAATTAGAAAAAAAAAAACATCCTAAGTGAAGTAACCCAGATCCAGAAAGACAACACGGTATGTACTCACTCGTAAATGGATATTAGACGTAATGCAAAGGATAACCAGCCTATAGTCCATGATTCCAGAGAAGCTAGGCATCAAGAAGAACCTTAAGAGAGACATACATGGATTTTCCCTAGGAAGGTGAAATAGATAAGCTCTCTGAGAAAACTGGGAGCAGGGCAGGGGCAAGGGAGGGGAAAAGGGAAGGGAGGAGAACATGAGGGAACAAGAGGGTCGAAATGGGGAAGGACAGAGAGGGAGAGCAAGGAAAGAGATATCTTGATTATCTATCTATTTCTAATGATTTCTAGCCATTATGTGGCTAGAAAGAAACCTGGCACCAGGACAATTCCCAGGAATTCACAAGGATGACCCCAGGTAAGACTCAAAGCTGTTGTGGAGAAGGTGCCTGAACTGGCCTTGCCCTGTAGTCAGATTGATGACTACCTTAATTGTCATCATAGAACCTTCCTCCAGCAACTGATAGAAGCAGATGCAGAGATCCACAGCTAAGCTATGGGTCAAGCTTCTAGAGACCAGTTGAAGAGAGACAGTAGTGATAATGTGAGCAAAGGGGTCAAGATCAGGATGGAAATACCCACAGAAACAGCTGACCTGAGCTAGTGGGAGCTCACTGACAGTAGAGGAACTTGCATAGGACCAAACTAGGCCCTCTTAATGTGGTGACAATTGTGTGGCTTGGGTATCCTGTGGGGCCACTGGCAATGAGACCAGGATTTATTTTTAATGCTTGAACTGGCTTTTTGGAGCCCATTCTTTTTGGAGGGATACCTTGCCCAACTGAGATATGGGGTGTGGGGGAGGGGCTTGGTCTTGCCTCAAAGTGATGCCTCTGACTTTGTTGACTTCCCATGGGATGCCTTACCCTCTCTGAGGAGTGGATGGGAGGTAGGATGGGAAGAAGGTGAGGGGAGTAGGGGGAGGGGAGAGAGTGGGAACTGAGATAGGTATGTAAAAGAAGAAAAGATTGTTTTAAAATGAAGGAAGGAAGGAATAGATAGTATGGCTAGCCAGTTTGCACTGGCAATTTCACATCTTGGCCTCTATATCCTGGGATTACAGACAGGCAGGTCCTGGGGACCTGAACTCTGGTCCTCACACAGCATGCGGTTTTTCTCAACCCCGGAAAGCAGGTTTCTTATCGCTCCTGGAGTCTCAGTGGAAGACACAGACGATATCACGGCATCAAACCCCTACATGAGGTAGCTCATTGGCTAAAGCCATTTTTACTTCCAAGTCTGGCTTTCTGAGGCAAAGCCCAGGCCAGGTTGAGTAGATGAGAAAGAAATAACACTGTTTGTCGGGCTGTACCCTCACACTGGGTGCCATAAATGCTGCTGAGACAAAGAAGGGGGAGCTGCCAACCTCAGAAGGATCCTGGCGAGCTCTGCCTACGAGTCCTTATTCCTCCAGACGCTCAGCAGCCAGGACAACACTTGACTCCCATCCTTTCTTTCTAAGAAGGAGGCAGAAGAGGAGACAGTCCTGAGTCTGAGGGTTATGGGGAAAACCCTGGGGACTGGAAGGAAGACTCCGTTTTCACCCTCGTACCCCTCAACTGCGGGTGACTGATGACACCATCCTTGTGAGCTAGCCTACTCTAACGGTTCTCCACTGCGGTGGGTCTCGAGTTCTGCTCTAGGTGAGAATCAATCACCTTGGGAACCTGAGCATGCCTAGGCCGATTATGTAGATACCAGAAAGTGACCCCCAAACACAGACACAACAGCAAAGTCAGCAGACTCTCAGTGTCTCAGAAGCCACAGAAGTCAGAGGTCTCAAAGTCATTCTCACCTGCCCTGGGCTTCCAGAACCTGAGAACACTATGTCAGCCTTTATCATCATAAAGCTGATTAATATGGGGGACTGTCTTGTTTAAATCTTTTTAAAGTGTCCTCTGAGAGGCTGCAGAGATGGCTCAGTGGTTAAAGGCATTTATCGCTCCCGAAGAGGACCTAAGCAGGATGGCTAAAATCTATATGATGGCTCACAACTGTCTATAACTATACTTCTAGGGGAACATATGCCTTATTCTGGCCGCCACAGGGATTGCACACACATGGTGGGTATACATGCATGCAGGCAAACATTCATGCACATAAAATAAAATAATTATTTTTTAAAAATATAATCTAGAAGATTTAGATTGGGATGTTGACAGGGTCTTTAATGACCTGGAACAAGAACTAAAACTCCGAAAAACCAAACTTGTGAAGAAATGTAGAGGGATAAGGGACACAAATGCATCCACTGGCAAGAAAAAGGATACACAGGGCAATGGAGCTGAGCCCAGTTTTCCTGGGGATACTACCAGCCCAATGGTCAGTGCCTTTCTAATGATGAGATTCTGCACAACTGACCACTATTTGTGGTCTACCCAGGAAGCAAGAGCCTCACTAAGGCATGTGCCCAGGTCCAGAGAAACAAACAGCATGGACCAGAGAATCGGGAGATGGGGGATGTCAGCACATCCCACACAGCATCAGCTCCCTGGGGCATCTGAAAACTTTCCTGATGCCAGTACAACATGAAGCAGCCTCCTCTCTGGACTATGGAATGTCTCCCTGCTAAAAGGGCATTGGCTTGCCAGGCCATTCTAGCTGAAACATGAAGGCTGTGGGAGCCCTCCCAAACTGGTGACCAAGGGAAGCACTGGCCCAAAGCACAGATACACCAAGAATTGTTTGTGAGGTTACAGCTGTCAGCAGCTACAACTGAAGCTAAGTTTTTTTTTTTTATCTAGTTATAAGGCTGGAGCTACACGATCAAACAGGAACACATCTTGTTATTTGACCTTGGCTATGCCACCCACCTCTCCTTAGTCACAAGGACCACAGAGAAGAGAGAAGTAAAAGAGAAGAAAGGCAGCGAGATTCAGAAATGAGAACACAAAGCAGCCTTCTGAGGAACAGTATTCAACACAAAAGCCAGAGAGGAAATAACGGAGCATCCGACTTCACAAAATTTCTAAATTTTGACGTGGCCAAAGCCACCATAAAAATCAGAAGGCAGACAGAGAGTTGAGAAAAACATCTGTGAACAATGACAAAAGTTCTATGGATTTCTTGATCTAAAACAAGAGGAAACGAAGAGCTTAAGAGTTGTTTAGAAAGAAGAACAGAGGACCAGTGGGAGAACTGTGGATGGAGAGAAGGCGTGTTTGCGCCACCAGCAACCAGAATGACTGAGGTTTGATACCGGACATCTCCAGCAACAGCTAGAGACAGACTGATGGGTCTCATGGGTGAAACTTGCTTGAGAGCCGTTTGGAAACAGGTATTCCCAGTTAAGGCATGCTCTTGGCTCTGGTTGGCTCCAGTTTTGTGTGTGTGTGTGTGTGTGTGTGTGTGTGTGTGTGTGTGTGTGTAACAACTTGTAACGTTCTTTAAAAGGTGAACTAAAAACAGAAAGCCCAGGAACTTAACTATGACTCCATGATTAAATGTATTTTTAGGGGTCTGGAATGATGGCTCAGTGATTAAGAGTTACTGACTCTCTGATAGGTTTTCCAGAGGATCTTAGTTCAGTTCCCCAGCACCCACACTGGATGGCTCGTAACTACCTATAACTCCAGCTCCAGGGGTTCTAATACCCTCTTCTTGCCTCCCCAGGTACCTATAGGCAGATTGTATAGATAGAGACACACATCATGGTATAAACATACATAGATACAAACACATAAATAAAAATAAAGTGTAAATCTTTAAGTATTTTAAAAGCATACTTCCAACATTTGAACGCATGTACTTAAAACAAAAGGCTAAGAACCTAAACACCAAGATGAAACTTCCCAAGACAT
The DNA here is from genome assembly GCF_903992535.2 of Arvicola amphibius. Classification (NCBI taxonomy): domain Eukaryota; kingdom Metazoa; phylum Chordata; class Mammalia; order Rodentia; family Cricetidae; genus Arvicola; species Arvicola amphibius. Next base: position 26,800,028 of record NC_052058.2, on the reverse strand, counting down.
ATATTTATCACACAGCTTTAAAAAATATTTACTGACTATTTCTCAAAGAAATATATCAAAGGTTTCAGAAGTCAAAATAAGGAAAAAGGAGAGGGGAGAGGAGGGAGAAGAAGAGGGGGGAAGGTGATACGAGGAAGAGATGGAAGGTGAGGAAAGGGAATAGAAGAGGAAGGGAAGGGAGGAGATGGGTAGATGGGGAGAGGGAAGAAGGGAAATCAGAGAAGCAGGGAGGCAGCAGAGACCCAGTCAAAGAGGGCCAAACCCAGACAGCAGAGCCTGTAGCCTTTGCTCAAAGGAGTCCTTTGAATACAGCAACCAGGCCTTATCCTCAGCTCTGTGTTTGAGGAGTTAATTACTTTTGACCCCGAAGAGGGGTAAATACAACACAAAAAGATATTTTGGGTAGTGGGAACATTCATCTGTAGCACGACTAATAAAGACCTAGAGACAGAAATTGGGGTTCATCCTTAAGGTCAGAAAAACAAAACAGCCAGCTACTGGCTTTGCCTCTACCTTAGTCTGAAATGGCAATCCTGTCTCAATGAATGAGATTCTGTCTGAGAGCTGTCTCCTCCGGTCTTAGACTCCTCTCTAGGTCTGGGATTAAAGTTTGCCAGTTTTTATGGCAAACTAGTGTGGCCACCTGGGATTAAAAGTGTGTGTCACCACTGCCTGGTCTCTAAGCCTGGCCAGTATGACTGTTTTACTGTCTGAACTTCAGGCAAATTTTATTCATTAAAATACAAATTAAATATCATTACATTCACCTAAGTTTTATTAGGACATATTGTTTTGTGATTATATTATTTCATTAAGCATAATTATTGCTAATCTCTAATTGAGACTAATTTATAAGTTAAAATTGATCACAGTGTATGTATGGGGTGTAGAGGGTGGAGTGGGCTTGGTGGTTCCTGGCATCCACTGGGCATCTTAGAACATCTGTTCTAAAGTGAGGGGGTACTATTATATTTGAATTGGGGTATCTGGCTGTCTGGTGACCAGATCTGAGCAGTGTGAATCCTCTTAACCAATGGTGAGTCTGGAAAAATGTCCTCAGGAAGAGCAGACCACAGGAAAGCAAGCCTTCCTTCACCATGCAAAGGGGAAATAAGAGACTGACAGTTTCACATGAAGTTACATGTACTTGGGTCCTAGGAGCATCTTCGATTAGGAATCAATCTTCATCTCGGTGTTGAGACTTCCATTCTTCTCTGAGATGATAACGTGGCAGAAAACAGTTCTTCTGTTCATTTCTCTCTAACACTGAATGAGCTAAATGAAAATATGCCAACCCCATACCATAGCACATGCCCTACCCCCTCTTCTGATAGTTTACTGGTCTCTGAAATCCAGATATCTGATAGCTGGATCTCTACCACTTCAGCCTAAATGAAAGAAAGAGAGTTAGCCATTTCATGAGACACAGCAAAAGGGAAATGACTTTTTCCTTCAGGCCCCTGCTGGGTAAATTCTCAGACCAAGATGAAATTATAGATAACTGGCTCCAGTTGAGCAGGTTTGCCAAGGCTGAGGCATCTGTAGAGTGAGAGTATTCTTCCCCCAAAAGCTGCTGAGTTTTGTGTAAACCTCTGCAGAGTGGGAAGGAAAGCAGCTTTGGAACTGAAGCCTGCACCAGTGCTGTTGAGTTTAAACCCACAATAGGCAAGAATGCACCAGTTTGCCAATGAGTTGCCTGGAGCTTCTAGAGAATGTTGACAGGACCCAGAGCTTAAAAGAGAATTCCATTCTAGCTCTCTGTAGAAGGGCATCTAACTAGAATAAGGGAAGAAGGTGGCAAGGGTCGTGCGCACTGAGGTTGGACATGAAGGCCCTGTGTTTGGCACCAGTGCCTCGGGTTTCCATGCTCCCCCTCAGACCCAAGTGCCTAACCAAGTGACAGGACAAGACTCATCTGTGGCATCTGCCCCAATCCCTCTTCACTTTTAAGGGCATATTTAGAAGGAATTATCCAAAGAAGGAAAGGAAAAAAACAGCTGACCACAGGATGGGTAGAAGTGGACATTACTGGTTGCTTTAGCTAACTCAGCCACATCTTTGTAAGGTGTGGGCCACTTACAGAATCAAATCAAAAGCAAAGGAAGATAAATGGAGAATGCCCATTGGGTTTTCACCCTGGGTCATATCTGATGGCAGAAAAAAAAAACTGTCCACAAATGTGAACATTTAAAATTTTATCCCCAGGAAAAAGCAATCTATTCCCCAGCACTGAAACCCTAGAGCTGTTCCACAGCCTCAGGAATCTAGAGGATTCAATATTTTCTGGCAGGCAGGTGGGCTAAAGTCTGGGTGCCAAATGTTCCCCCAATGACTATCAGTGATGGGTTGGTCCTCAAGTGCCAACATTTAGAAGTAGGAGAATGGCTAGCAGGTAGGGCCTGGTGGGAGGTCCTCAGGTGACTGGCAGATGTCCTTAGGGACTGTGTGACCAGCATCTTCCTTTCTCTTTTCCACACTTGGCCATGAAGTGAGCAGGTTGCTTTGCTCCATCCTCCTTGCCGTTGTCATCTCACCAGTTTGCCCAGAGCACTGGTTTCCCTAAGGTTGGATAGTGACCTCCAATGCTATAAGCTGAACTCGCCCTTTCTCTTGATAAACTAACAACATCAGGGGATTTCATGACAGTGGCAAAAGGTAGGAAGTCACAGAAAAAAAGAGAGAGAAAAGAATACAACAAATACAGTTTATACTTTCTTGACATTTGTAGGTCACAAACCACCATAGACGATAGCAAGAAATCACAGGATGAGGGACAAACAATGGACTTGAATGGGTTACACTGCATTATCCCTGAGAAGTCACTGTCTAGACTCATGTTGACTAAGTTAAGATTTTTTTTTTCCCCATCATGGACTGAATTTGATCAAAATGTATGATGATAAATTCTTAAAGAATAAAAATATCATTAGTTTTCTTAGTCTAGAATTAAAAAGGAAAATGAAAGACAAAACCTGTTCACCATAGTTTGCCAAGAATATTACGCCTTCCCAAGTTGCATGAAACGATCATTGCCAACATCGCACGCTCTGCGGAATGTGGCCTCCATGACTTGGTCACATAACTGAGATGACAGAAACTTTACAGCTGCTGGTTTCTTTATTGGGTGTTACTGAATATTCATCGGGCCTTGCTAAATGATTAGCATCCATCTGCAAGTAAATGGCAGAGAACAATCATCATCCTTGTGGTGCTAAAATTCTAGGAGAGAAGACCAGACAATGAACATCATGAATAAAGAAAGCATCTGGTATGGGAGATGATAATAAATACTCTAGGGGATGTCCCCAGGCAAGCCATCAACTAAGATTTGCATCCCAGAAGGATTAGGGCAAACTGAGAGGCACTAGTATCAGTCGGAAGGTCACGGTGGCTATCTTAGTCTTAGTTGGTGTTTCTATTGCTCTAATGAGACACCGTGACCATGGCAACGGTGGCTATCTTAGTCTTAGTTGGTGTTTCTATTGCTCTAATGAGACACCGTGACCATGGCAACTCTTAAAAAGGAAAATATTTAATTGGGGTAGCTTACATTTTCATCAGTTTAGTCCATTATTGTTATGGTGAGAAGCATGGCAGCATGCAGACATGATGCTGGAGAAGGAGCTGAGCACCCGACATCTTGAACCACAGGCAGCAGTAGAAACTGCCTACCACACAGGAGGTAGCTTGAGCATATGAGACTTCAAAGGCCACCCCCACAATGGCACATGTCCTCCAACAAGGCCACACCTCCTAATAGTGGCACTTCCTATGGGCCAAGCAAATTCAAATACATGAATCTGTGGGAGCCATACCTATTCAAACCATCACAGTGGTCCTCATGGAGAAAGTGATAGTTAGGTAAAAACTGACCGATGGTGAGAAAATTGGTTGCATGAGTGTCTGGAAGAAGGTAAAAGCAGTCCAAAGGCCCAGGAAGGTGCTCTATGTCTACAGATTTGGAAGGAAGTTGGAGGGTCTGCAGACACATGAATGGAAAGGTAGATTGTAAAGAAGATGATAGAGTTGTAACAGGTAGATGGGTAGGGCAGGACAAAAAGAGAAAAGAGGTCTTTATAGGAATTGGATTTGAGGCCAACAGAAGATCATGAGGGAGGAGAGTTATAAATTGTTACTCATTAAACAAGCAAACAAAATTACTCTAGATATTATGTTGATCATAAGGGAAGGGATGTCGCAGAGGATAGGAGCACTGGAGGTGGTGTGTGTCCAGGTATGTTTGCATGCATGAATATGCGCATGTGTGTGTATGCATGTATATGTGTGTGAGAGAGAATATATGTGAGAGAGTATTGTATGGGTGTGAGCGTGTGTATGTGACTATGTAAGTGTGTGTGTGACTTGTGTATGACTGTGTATGTGTGAAAGCAAGTATGTATGTGTGAATGTGTGTGTGTTTGAGTGTGTGCCACAGATGGTATACCTGAAGTCAGAGCCTTCAGAATTAACAAGAATCTTGGTGAAGATTATAAGACCCAGAGCGATATGAAAGCATGGCCTTGGGTTTAGGTTTCCGTGGCCAGAAGGATCATCAGCCACAACAAGGATGGTGGAGTGTGCTGGGAAGATAAGTGAGGAGCAGGGTGGGGTGTGGAATTCTGAGGCACAGTTAGATACCTGCTCAGAAAAGGCCAGCATGAACAGTAGGAGGAAGGGATGAAACTTAGAGACACAGACTGAACCAGGAATCCATCCCAGGGAGGACGACAAGTGGAAGACCAGCAACACCCAGCAGTGTAGCCTCCGAGGTCAATGAAAAAAAAAAAGAAACTGGAAAGAGACTTCTGGGAAACAGAAGGGAGAGATGCACATCTAGAAGCCATGTGAAGAAGCTGGGGGAAGAGGTACTAAAGAAAGACAGAGCAGAATCGCCGCCAGTGACAGGACCAGTAATGAACGCTGGGCTGGGCTGGGGGGCGGGGTAGTGCTCCGCTTCTCTGCGTCTGCAACTCCATCCCCATTGTTGTTGATGCATCTGACCTCATTCGTTTCTTACAGCTGGCCCTGGAGACTGTTTTATTATCACTGTGGAGTGGAGCTTTGCAGACAAACAGGGTGCTCGGCCAGCTGTGAGGAAGCAGATGTGCACATGCCCTTGATAGCACACAATTGCTGTTCTGCTCTCCTTCTACACCTACTTCCTTCTGGCCATTCCTGACACTCGCAGACAAATAACACTGCTATGAACATAGTTGAGCACATGTCCTTCAGAAAAGTCATCCACCATGATCAAGTTGGCTTCATATCATAGATACAGGGATGGTTCAACATATGGAAATCTGTCAATGTAATTACCATTTAAACAAACTGAAAAAAAAAAAGAAACCACATAATCATCTCATTAGATGCTGGGAAAAAAATTGACAAAACACAATATCCCTTCATGATAAAGATCTTGGAGAGAGTAGGGATACAAGAAACATACCTAAACATAATAAAGGAAATATACAGCAAGCCAACAGCCAATATCAAACTAAATGGAGAGAAACTCAAAGCAGTCCCACTGAAATCAGGAACAAGACAAGGTTGTCCACTCTCTCCATATCTATTCACAGGAAAAGCCATTTCCAGAGTATTAGTTAAAATTTCAAAATAGTTGCTATTCGGGAGACAGCTCAGTTGGAAAGTGTTTGTGGGACAAACATGAAGACCTAGGTTTGGATCTCCAGCATCCATGTAAAGAACTGAGTTCAGCTGCACTTGCTTGTGATCCCAGAACTGGGGAGACAGAGCAGGACACCCGGACTGACTGGCCTTCCAATCTAGCCAAATCAGTGAGTTTCTGGTTCACTGAGACAGCTCAGAGGGTAAAGGCATTTGCCACCAAGACTTACAATCTGAGTTTGAGCACCAGGACCATATGATGGAAGAAGAAAACACACACACACACACATACACACACACACACACACACCCCATAAAGAAATGTAGTTTTTAAGTGGGAAGTGATTGAGGAACACACATTCCTACATCACACACAAATGCACATATAACTTCAAAGTCAAATTAATCCAGATATGGGCAACTACATGGGATTCTGAACAACTTTCTTTGCTAAACTGCTATCTGGAGGTTTTTTAAACACATTCCTCCTCTTTGGCCAGTGTTGCATCTCTAACATGCAACAAACATGCAGCTAGTATTTACTGTAACAGCTAAAGCCAAGTGACTCCTGTTAGTTTGGATATTGCATCCCAAACGCTCTCAGCAAATCAACCACTTAGGACTAAGATAATCAACTTCCCATCCTTCATGATTTTTGTTTCTTTAACAAAACTTGGAAGTTTTTCCTAAGCAAAAGAAAAGTTTCCTATGAACGTCAGAGGCATTGAGGGATTATTTTTTTGTCATTCAGATATGTCAAGATCACTTACCAGGGATTCCAGATTCTTCACAACCCCCAATGACTCAAGGCCAAAAGAAATATTTAATTGAGTGTCTTTTATTAAGTTGTGTTTCAGCAGTATAGGAAATATTTGAAAATAGTATTTTATAACATTCTGTTTTAAAACTTTATTTATTATGTGTATTTATAAAAGAGAAAATGTTCAAATGCACACACAGAGAGACTGTGTGTGTGTGCATGCATGTGTGTGCTCATGTGTATGTGCCAAAGTCATGTATGTAGAAGTCAGAGGACAGCTTTCAGGAGACCATAAACCTTTCCTGGCCAAGGCAGTCTCTCCTGTTGTTTCTACCATGCTGCGCATGTTGCTGTGTCTGTATTCCAGGTAGGTAGCCAGTCAGCTTCCAGCCTTAGCCATGCTGGGAAATAGATGGATGATGGATCCTACCACATGTAGTTTTTTTAAAAGTTAAAGTTCCAGGGAAAGAACCCAGTTACTGGGCTTTCATAGCATGCGCTTTTACACTCTGAGCCATTTCTCCATCCCTGTTTTATTATATTATTCTCAAATAACCATATATACAGCCAGTAGATTAGGCACAAAGTCTTCAAAGCCTGGAGATCAGACTTCATAGTAACCCCTATTTCCTGTTCCACACTGCTTTGTACACTATATTCATTTGTAAAAATCACATAACCGCCAGAAGTCCCTTTGGACAAAGAGACCACATGCTGAAAGAGCTTTCTCCCTATGCCACCAGTAACTCATGCAATGTCAAACAGTGTGCAATCTATGACTCTGCCTGCACCCATGCAACAGCATTCTGTACCCCAGGGTGCCTCGGCATACGGTTTGGGAAGCAAAGTCATGAACTAGTCTGACATCACAGTGTCTGAAATCTGATGCAGTGGAAACTGGGAAAACATTTAAAATTCAACTAAGTGATTGAAGATTTCCTCTATTCCTTCCTGGCTTGTTGATTTAATCTTGATATTACGCTAACATTTGACCATAAATCTTGATGTAGGTTGACAGCTATGAATCTTTCCTGTGCAGTGTCAGCCATCTCCGGTTTAATGGCAAGTGTTCGTCAGAATATCATTGCAGAATTTAGCTCAGAGATCAACAAACCTCTGTAAATGCTTCAGTCTCTGTGGGCCATGTGATCTCTGTCAGAGCACCTTAACTCAACCACTGGGTGAACAACCAGCCACAGACAATAGGCAGGCAAATGAGAATCGCTGATTTCCATTAAAACATTATTTACAAGATTGGACATTAGGCCTGATTTGGCCTGAGGAGGCATTCTGCTAAACTCTGGTACAGCTAAGCAGGCAGACTGCCCAACTGCATTATTGGGATAAACACAGGTTAATATGAGAAGCGGGATAAAAAGCATTGTTCCAACATAATACTTTTGTTGGGCCAAAATTATCTCAGGGCCTGTACCTCGAGGACTGTAGGACAGAGAAAAGCCTGGCTGGAGTTTGAGGGAACCAAGTGAGCATTAGACATAATACTCACTTGGATATTATGACAAGAGCTCCTGTCTTTGGACCAGAGACATATAACACTATCTACTTAAACCACAAAATGCACCATGGGAAAACAGGGTAGCAGAAGACCAGTGAAGTAATGGCTAAGTGTTCACTATCTAAAGATTAATCTTGTTTACAGTGTCTAGGCAAGGCTGGATGGGATATGCAGCAGCTATTGAAACACACCACTTCAGAATGTATCTATTCTAGAATGAGACAAAGACATATTTGGCTTAAGATTATGATGCTATTTCTTCTGGACAGAGAATAGCTGCTGTACCCATGAACCCACGGTAGTTGATGGTTGTACTTAACTGCGTAAGAGCTGGAAAAGGGTGGGATCATCAACTTTCCTTCATGAACTGTGGAAATCTTATGAGCTGCACTCCTCCCTGAAGAGCTATAGGTCATTAATGGTTGCTGGGGTGAAGAGACATTCCTGAGCATAGTCACTAGTAAGTTGCCCTTGTTTTAACAAATAGCCCCCATCCGTATTAAGGTAATGTCTTAGTTAGGGTTCCTATTGCTGTGAATAGGAATATATCCTGAGCATAGAAAACCTCAAAGCTACTCCCACAGTGACACACATCCTCCAACAAAGGAAAGCCACACTTCCTAATAGTATCACTCCCTTTGAGGTTATGAGGCCCAATTACTTTCAAACTACCGCAATTCACTCCATGGGCCCCCTAAGCTTGTAACAATATCATAATGAAAAATGCATGTAGTCCAACTTCAAACATCCCCATAGTCTATAACAGTCTCCATGATATCTTAAAGTCTAAAGTTTAAAGTCTCTTCTGATATTTATACAATATCTTAAACATAATCACCCATACAATCAAAATCAAAAAGCAAATCACATATTCCCAACATATAATGGCACAGGATATACATTATCATTCCAAAATGCAGGGAAGGAAGCATAGAAAAGAAATTTTGAACTAAATCAAGACCAAAAAGACAGGCAAACTCAGAACCTGCATCTCCATGTCTGACGCCAAAGCTTTCTTCAGATCTCCAACTCCATTCAGCTCTGTTTACTACAATACTTCTTTTTCTTGGACTGGTTCTACTTGCTGCTAGTGGCAAGTATCCCATGACTCTGGCATCTCTAACATCTTGGGTTCACCAAGGCAATTCAGGCTTTAACATCACAGCTTCACAAAATGCCCTCTCTATTAGGCCTCCATTCAGGGACAGGTCTGACACACACCTGTCCTCAATGGCTTTCTTTGGGCATAGAGGCAAATTCCATAATCCATTTCTGCAGAACCATATGGCTGAAGCTGCCTAGTTCTGCTGCTTACTGGGACTGGAACACAGCCCCCTTGTTCAATTACATCTTCACCAACTTTCTGTACTGTACTGCCTAAGCTTGACTGTCCTAAAGCTCGATCTTTAGACCAGGCTGGCCTCCATCTCAGAAATCCACTAGCCTTTGCCTTCCTGGTGCTGGATTAAAGGTGTGCACCACTATAAAGAGCGCTAAGATTTTTCTTCAGTTTGTTTTCATAAGTTGGAAACTTAGCTGGGTGGGATCTTGCCTTGAGGTCACTGCTTCCTTTATTCCATTTCTTAATCTGTTTATCTCCTTAAACACAGAACATAGCTCCATCCCACTTTCTGGTATTCTTTTTCTCCTCAAATTTTTTTTTTCTTGCTCAGCTTAATTCTTTTTATTATAAATCGTTGTAAGCATGAACACTAGTAACCACATAACCAAGTCTATACTAGGCTGTTTTGAGATTTCTTTTGCCAGTGGAATTAATACAAAACTCTTCACTTCCGCCTCAGGCAGACTCATTGGACAAAGGCAAAAGGCAGCCACTTTCTTCACCAAAATATCATAAGAACAATCTCTAAGCAACATACTAAAATTCTTCTCCTCTGAAACCTCTTGAGTGAGTGCCCAGCAGTTCAAGTAACTCTTAGCACCGCTATCTACCATGCTCCTACTAGTATGGCCCATTAAGCAGTGCTTAAAGCCTTCCACTGCTTTCCTAACCCAAAGTAAAAAGTCCAATTCCTCCAAACAAAAACATGGTTAGGCCTATCCTAGCAAAACCCAAGTCCCTGATACCACCTTCTTTTTTAGAGTTTCTATTGTTGTGAAGAGATACCATGACCCATCAACTCGTATAAAGGAAAACATTTAATTGGGGTGGTGGCTTACAGTTAAAGAGGTTTAGTCCATTATAATCATGGTGGATATCGTGTTGGCAAACAGACAGACATGGTACTGGAGGAGTAGCTGAAAGTCCTTGTAGGCAACAGGAAGTCAATTCACTCACTGGGTGGTATCCTAAGCATACAAAAGCTCAAAGCCCGCCTCCACAGTGACACACTTCCTCGAACAAGGCCATACCCACTTCAACAAAGCAATACCTCCTAATAGTGCCACTCCCTCTGAGATTATGGGGGCCAATTACATTCAACAGGGAAGCAACCTTAATTAAATGCAGATAGCTGCACACATACACAAAAGACACAAAGTAGAGAGGACTTGCTGGGAAGAAGAAAGGGTTTTGTGGAGGGGGAAGGAGATGAGAGGATACTGGGGGAGAATGAGATCAAAATTGTGTGTGGGGGGTTAAAAAATAATAAATGAAGATGCTTCTTCTTATTAGTTGAATTATGTATCAAATTCCCAGGATATGTTAAAGGCCTAACCCCCAGAAACTGTGAGTGTGGCTTAGCTGAATCCAGTCAAATTAAGATGAGGACATACTAGATCAGAGGAGCTTTCAGACAATAACCGATATCCCTATAGCTATGTGGCTTCCATGTCTAGATGCATTTGCAGGCATCAGAAAGAGGCAGAGGCTAGGACTGTGCTGCGAGAGCCATAGGTGGCCTGCAGTGACAGAGACTGCCTGCACTGGGCCTGCAGAACATACCTAGAGCTCCGCTGACTTTGCCTTCAGACTTCTAACTTACGCAGCAGAGACAGGGTGCATGTATGTTGTTCTAGATTCCCAGACTGGCTACCCTGGGAAACAAATAGCATCAGATGTGGTCCCAAGCTCAGGTGAAGAAAAAAAAAAAAAACAACCAGAGTGGATGGACATCTTTCCATACCCTAGAACATACAGTGGTATGTACAACATTCTGGTGCTCACCTTTGTTGATCGAACTTTTGGTCAAACAGTTATAGAACTGGTCTTGTCAAGAAAACCTGACTGCAGTTCAAGGGCCTATCAGGAGCAACAGCAGCAATCCAGTTGGTGAAATGACTCATTTTCAAAAATATTTTTACATATTCTTTGAAAATTCCATGTATTTACATAGTGTATTTTGGTTATATTTATCATTCCCACCATCAGGCCCCTCCTAACACCACCCTACCCATTTCCTTCCCAATTTCATGCCCTCTATGTTTTTTGTCATGAGTTATAAGACACTGACCACTGGCTTAAGACCCCAATCAAGCATGTTCTTATTTTCACCAGATCACATCAAGCTAAAGCCACACTTATGAGACAAGTGCTGTCCATATGCACATGGGATTGGGTCATCAAAGAATGACGAACCTACCTGTAGCCATGTTTACAATGGAGAATAATTCTCCCTCATTCAGCAATCATGTTCAAATAACACCTCCATTGAGATTTGGGCCTCAGACTCCTTCACCATTCATGTTGGAATTCTGATTGTCTTGCTATTATAATATACTGACTCTTAACTTATGTATGTGACTACTGCTTCAGCCTGCTTAAGCCATGCTGAGACATCTCCTTTCTATCTATTCTGTGTCTTTATTTCATTGCTTAGCCAGCTGGTCCATAGAGAGAGGCTGGTTCCTGGAGCCCTTGGCCAAGGGAACTAAAGGATTGGTATTATACATAGCTACAGAGGGGCAACTCATACAAACTCCTCCCAACAACTTGAAACTAGGCATGTCAGGCAGCCTGGAAAAGACTCATTAATCTTAGGATTCTGTATTCATTATCAGACACAAGTTTCCCCTTTTCTCTATTCCCCCCCCCCGTCAGAAACTGACTGCAAGGGACAGTTTGCAAACGAAGGGGAAGAGGACATAATCTATGACACTTTTTTTATGTAACCCTTTGTCTAATCATTGGCACAAGATAACCAGGATTCAATTTCTGCTGTTCATAACTTCGTGGCCTATTTTGTCATATGATTTAATCAACTCAGAAACTAAAACTAATAGCTCAGCTTCAATGATGCCATCAGGGTTGACCCAGCTCAAAAGAAGGCAGTGGGGTCTGGGTGTGGTAAGCACACAGTTTGCTTTAACTCTCTCCCTAAACAGACCACAGGTCCCAACAACCCTTGTAATCCCAAAGATGACCTTGCGGAAAGACAATGAAGTGCATTTTCATATTTCTCAGGCTTATTAATGAATGGAGGTTATATTGAAAGGCCACTCTGAGGATATCTAGGATATTTAATTTTTAAAATGTAATTGTTTTTTCCAATATTGATATCATCACTAATGTTCTAACAATACATAATGTCTCGCTCACCAATAGCTATTTTCCATGTCCTTCTCTTATTTATACTCAAGTTGCTTTTCTTTGTGGTCATAACATTATCAGGGTATTGTGGGGTGTGTGGCATTTTATTTTTCTATAAAGCAAGTGCAGCAGAAGGTAGCATGGAGCAACAGAAACACATTTGGCCAGCAAGTCAGTATAGATGCAAATTCCAAGTCTCTGACTGCTGGGGTTCTCTGGTGAGTCGCTCTCTTTATCTGAACCTAAGTTTACAAATCCAAACTCAACCAGAGCTATTTCACTTTCCCTATCTGTTGGCGTCTGGCCCCGACGCATCCTCAAGGATTCCTGTGTTGAAGTTTTCATCTCCAGTTGGTGGGAACTTTAGGAAGCAGGGCCTGTGAAAACAGAGTCAGGCTAGGAACAGTGCAGCCCTGGAAACAGAGTCAGGCTAGGAACAGTGAATCCCTGGTACTTTCTCTAGGCATTCCTCCCTATCCCTCTGCTTTCCAGTTGCCACGAGTTTATAGTTTATAATTAATATAAGCCTCTGTGTGTTCCTTTAGGACTGAATGGCTGCAGGGCTTGGCAAGACAGAAACTGCTGTTTACACTCTCGGGCTATCCTGCTATTGCCATGATTTTCTACCTTACCGTGGACCCAGGAGAAATTGAAAATGCCCATGGACCAAAACCTCTGGAAGTTTAAACCAAAACATTACAATAAATCTTGTCTTTTAAAATTGTTTCTGTCAGACATTTTGTCAAAATGTTTAATTAAAACAAAACACCTTTATGCTCTTCTGCATGTCACCAAGGTTACCTCTTAGTAGCATTTTAACCTTCCTTTCTCGCAGAATGTGATGGCACAGTATAAGTTCATGCCTTTGCCCCTGACCCTAGACAGTCTTTCATATTAAAATAGAAAGAAGACATTTTAAAATAGGAACTCTATATAGTTATATGATTTCAGAAATAGAAGCCATTAGATAACAAACTAGAGATTTCGTTCATGGAATAAATACATGTGGAACATGGACAAGGGTTCCTGCCCCATTTCTAAATGTAACAAGGTCAGTGGGATGCTGAACATTCCCCTAAGCACCCAGATGCCCCAAGTACAATGCACATTCCTCTTCCCAGAAGATGGAGCATGGAGACCACCTCTGCTGGAATAGTTCTTTACTTCATATTTTATAAAATTACATGCTTATTCCCTTTCCTCTTTCTCTCTCTCATGTGTGTATTTGTGCACACGTGTATACCTACAACAACATGTATGTATGTCGGAAGAGTTAGTACATTCCCTCCCCTGAGGGAATCCTAGGGATGCTCAGGTCATCAGGCTTGGCAGCAAGGGCCTTTACCTGTGGGGCCAAGTTGTCAGTCCTGGGCCAGTTCTTGCCATAGAAGCCACCAGTCATCAACTCCAAATCAACTCGTTATGGTTCTAGAACTAAGTCCATAGATGTCCATTTTGTCTGGAAATGTCTTAATATCAGTAGAATGCAGAGGCACAGGTCAGAGAAACCTGAGGCTACTACATGAAAGAGTAAGTTTCCTTTAGACGGGACCCAGGCTTGGGGTGAGGGCAAGCTAAGGAGTTTACACACATTTTTACTCTCTGAAAGCTACACAAAAACTCAATAAAAACTCCATTGATCAACACAGCCTCAGAAATTTGCAAACATATAAACACACCCTGAAAAATGAGAAACATCTGTGTAGCCAACAGCACAAAGTCTTACAATGAGGAGGAAAGATTGAGCTCGGCAGTTATCAACTTGCCCTTTCCCACAATTATGGGAGTGCAGATCTTTGGAAATATCTATATATTTAGTCCAGGGTCAGAGTTGATTTTTCCCCCAGCAAACAATTTTTAGCTTCTACATGAATTCAGAGTTACTTTGAAATTCCAACTTTGATGGAGGACTCTCATTGGCTAATAAAGAAACTGCCTGGCCCATTTGATTGGCCAGCCTTTAGGTGGGTGGAGTAGACAGAACAGGAAGAAGGAAGTGAGGTAGATGGCTCAGTCAGATGCTACACCTCTCCTAAGTTAGACAGACCACCATGCCTCTCCTCAGGGAGAGACGCAATGAAGCTCCAGCCCAAGATGGATGTACGCTAGAAACTTCCCGGTAAGGCACCACTTTGTGGTGCTACACAGATTATTAGATATGGGTTAAACAAGATGTGAGTAAGAGGCAGAAAATAATGGGCCAGGCAGTATTTAACAGAATACAATTTGTGTGATGTTATTTTGGGTTTTAAGCTAGCCGGTGGCCGGGAGCCGGGCAGGATGAAAAGCAGGCCTGCCCGCAGCCCCTCACTACACAACTTCTGGCAGCTCCCCTCTCCAAGCCATTCTTGCAAACGTTCTCTGCACAAAGAGATAAGCCTTTTTGTTCATAAATGTGAGCTGAAGAGTGTCTGTAGGCTGTCATTGGCTTTTATGGCAATAAATATATTCACTCAGTTCTAGTATATAGGTTCAGTTTCAGAGAGACCACAGTAAAAGATTGAATCTGGGTTTTAAAAGCTTCAATATTTTTAATTAACTTGCAAATGTGGCACTGACACAAAGGTGGGCTTTTTGCTCAATTTTTATTTTTGCTTTAGGAACTATTTACAGTGGGTCTGACACTTTATTTAAAGTGAGAAATGTTCTTTCCATTGAACTCTATTCACCAACACAATGGTGATGGGTTTTCATATCTTTTTGACCTTGAAAACACTTGGAAGCACATCTTCCAAGAGTGGTATGCTGGCCCACTGAATCTACTTCCCAGGGTATCAACTGAGAGAGGCAAAGGCACATACTCATCAGTATGGGGTAGAAGAATAAAGTATCATCCTAGGCAAGGGGTGTGGCATTCTCTGTCTCTGGGCTCACTTCTTCATTGGCTAAATACAGAATCTTTAGTTATTACTGCAACACTGTCCACTAAAAATAGACTTTCCCTCCAATGTTGACTATTTGTGTGTGTGTGTGTGTGTGTGTGTGTGTGTACATATGTGCATATGCATGCAGGTGCACAGATGTATATGGACATATGTGCAAATGTGTGTGAATGCACTTTCTCTTCTTGAATCCAAACTCCATCTCCTTCTTATTTTCTCCATATGGACAGTAGATGCAGGGTATCACTCTCACCTGATCACAGAACTGTCTACAATCACACTACTCCTTTAGATAGAATCCTTCCAGATAAACTGAGATGCACTAGGTACATTGGAAAGGTCTGTGTAAAGCAGATTGTCTTAGAATGCCAAGGTCTCACCGTCCAGCGTATGTATCCCTAGAACTCTCTTTAGAGTTCTCAGACTCAGAGCCTCAATAGAAGCCTTCAAAGATAACATCCACTCACCGCTACCTCCAACCACTCTGTATGCATGTGAAAAAAGTATCATTTGTTCCCTGAAGTTTTCATTTCTAACTTCCTCTCTCATAATAAACCAAAGACTCTAAAAGTACCCCAACTTACCCTGTTGTCTTAGATAGGGTTTCTTTCTATTGCTATGAAGAGACACCGTGACAATGGCAACCCTTACAGAGAAAAACATTTAATTGGGGGGCTTACAGTTTCAGAGGTTTAGCCAATTGTCATCATGGCAGGACACAGTGGCATGCAGGCACACACGGTGCTTGAGAAGGAGCTGAGAGTTCCACACCCTGAAGAAGGCCACAGCAAGTGGACTGTGTCACTGGATGTAGCTCAAGTGTAGGTATCCTGCTGCCTCAAGATCTGGATCACAAGCATGTCCTCCATTTCTGGATTGTAGATAGCCATCACACCCACTAATATTAAAATGCCTCGCTCTCCCTCCTCTTCTTCGTCCTCCTCTCATGGCTTCATAAATCAAGACATGTTCCTGGGGTCACTACACTATTCCAATATTTTCTTTGGTTCAAAAACTGGTTATTTTCTCCCACTGCGATGCCAATTCTTGGTTGTCAACTTGACTATATCTGGAAGGAACTACAATCCAGAAATGGAGGGCATACTTGTGAGAGATTTTTCTGCTTAGTTTGAAGTGGGTGAAACCACTTCTAGTCCAGACCTGTGAGGTATAAAGACACAGGGTCTTAAGGCTGGAACATACAGGCCTTTAATTTAGATCATGAGGTGGGAAGACACATGCCTTCAATCCAAATCTTGATGCAGAAGACACACCTTTAATACGTGCCATACCTTTGCTGGAAGTCTATGTAAGGATGTAAAAGAAGGAAACTTTTCATCTTTGCCTGCTTGCTCTAACCTTGCTAGCACATTCTTTCCTTTGCTGGCATTGGAACCTACTTCCTTGAGTTTCCAGCAAGACCAACTGAGTCACAGGGCCTTGTGGATTGAGTATCTACTAGATTCTTGAACTTTTGTCTTCACAGTTAGCCACTGTTGGATTAGCTGGACTGTAGCTTGTAATTCATTCCATATGTGTGTGTGTGTGTGTGTGTGTGTGTGTGTGTGTGTGTGTATGTATGTATGTATTTCATAAGCTCTGTGACTCTATAGAACCCTAACTAACACACCCACTGGAACAATAAATGGACAGAGGTAAACACAGTAATATTTAGTGAAGGAACAGAAGAGTAAAGGTAACAACTTTGGCCTCAACAAACCAACTCTTCCAACATTGTGATGATTTTAAGCAATTGAATTCTCATCTAGTCACTCCATACCATGGCTGCCTCACCAACCTTGAAGGTCTACTAAGATCCAAACTTCTCCGATGAGCACCTCAATTGTCTTTAAATGGGAGCCAGATCTAAGAAGGTGCCATAGAGAAGAGGAGGCAAAGAGAAAGGGACAGACAGCAGGAAGGTGGGGGAGAGCAGGATGGAGGGAACTGTAAATTGGCTAAGTTTTGCTCCCCAGACAACAACTTGTTTATTTGGGGTACTGTACTCATAGGCATGGCTGTACTTAGTCCCTTCTGTTTCTAGAATGCCACACACCCTTTGAGTTTGAAAAGAGAGGAGAAATGTCACGACTAGTTATGAACTTCCAAGAAAGGCTGAACTGTAATTAAATAACCCCACATATTGCCTTACTTGCTGTCAAAATAATTGTTTGACCTAAATCATTTTGGGCATTAAAGTTAAATCCAAGGAAGAGGGTCCCCAAACTACCAGCCCTGGCTAATCTGTCTTCCTGCCTATAAGAGCCATTCCTCCTGAAGCTTATGTTTAAATTTAAAATAGAACACAGTCTACTGATTATCCTTGGCTCATGACATCTGAAGGGCTTTTTTCTTTGAAGAAGTGGGTTTGCCATATGCTTCCTGGGATACCTTTGCCCATCCTATAGGAAGGTTGGTTTAGACAGTCTAAATCACCAGATACAGCAGAAGAGAGATTTTGCCCCCCCCCACGTCCCGCAATCAGCCCAGCACATCCTTCTCCCCCACACCTGCTCTCCATCGCACAATACCATTGTAACTACAAGCTTCAGGGCCTGTCTGAGAGCTGTCAAGACTTAGGACCGGTCTTGAGTGTTGGAGAGTGTGAGATCCTGTGTAAGTATAAGGTGGCAATAACTCCAGGGCCTCCACATTCCAGGTATCCTTTACTATAACTGTAAACCTCCAACAGTTAGAGTCGCCATTTTAGTTCCAATGTCTATACTTCCAAAGACCTAGCCATGGAAGGAGAAGGGTGCTAACGTTTCTCAAGGGCCCCCTATGAGCCAGGGATCCTGTCAGGTATTCCTCATGTTAGCACCCAATGCCCACAATCTACAAGGCAGATACTACTAAAAGCAAGGAATGTCATGTCAGAAATGGAAAGGAAGGGTAGCTGGTAGTTACACCAGAACTGAAACATAGCACTTCTTGGAGCATGTTCCAGAGAAGCAATCTCTGCAGATTATCAGAGGGTTCCATAAAAGATCTGTCTAGGCTATGATCATGGGGACATGGGGCAGAGAATACCTTTAGGAAGGAAGCTGTTAAGGTCTGGGACCATAAAAGAAAACAAATCTGCATTGCTAAACTGACACAGGACTCAAGGCTTTATCTTGTCACCTCATCACGTGTCCAGCCTACAGAGGACTCCTCCCAAATGTCTGTGATCGCTGAGACAGTTCATCTGCAGCTGCTCTCCAGCAGGGCACACGCAGAACTGTGAAACCTACAGTGGGCACACTAGGGCTGATGTGGGAGTAGTGTCCCCTGCACAGATTTACCCTTACCCTCTGCCTATGCCATGAACCTCAGAAAGAGATACTTCTGGTACTCAGGAACAACCCTCCCCTGAGGCCAAGAGAGCCTTCAAGCATTGTTCTCCATTGCCAAGAAAAGCCAAGTCCTCCCTTGTGTTATTCCTTAACACCCAGCCCCTTAATCTCACATGCTGTCTTTTGACAATCCCTTAACCTAGGCAAGTCCATCCTTCCCAGTTGCTTGAAGTTGCTTGTCTGTGCCTTTTGCAATTCCTGGTCCAGTCTCACAAAATCTACCTCATCCTCAATGTCTCAAGATGACATTCACTTTTATGCTCTACCTGTCCCCGGAGATCTCTGCTTCTTCCACTTCTATCTAGTGATAGCTCTGTGTTTCCCACTATCATGGATCTGCATCATTCAGTAGAACATATTCCTGGAGAAATCCAAATACGGCTTCTTATAAAAAGTCAATGGTCTGTAGCCTCCACCAGGCTATACTACTCAGTTCCCTTTTATTACTGCTATCTTTTAACCTGCTGATCACCTACCCATGTGTGCTTCAACGCTGAGCTCACTGCCTTCCAGTATCATCTTCCTAGTGATGGGTTTGGAGCCAGTGCTGATCCTGGTTCTACATAATCACTTCCCCTGGCAGTCCTACCTACCTGACCCGTCTACTCCCAGGGCTTTAACTGAGATTTGGCAGTGTTGGTACCAGAGTCCCTACAGGATTTTGATTTTTCTGAACTCACCATCAGACCTTTAGCTTGTTCCCCCCTCCCCATCAATTAAGTCCTTAAGTAGCTGTTCTCCTCGGATCTGTCACCTCTGTGATGGCTAATCTTTGTAACTTGATCAAATCTGGGATTAACACACATCTGGGTGAATCTATGAGGGTGTTTCCTGTAAGGGTTAACAGAGGGTGGAAGACCCTCCTCTGAAGCAGGTGGCCCCTTGCATGGTAGCCCAGATAGAAAGAGGTCTGAAGGAGAGAAGGTTCATGTTTGCCTGCTCACCTTCCTCCTTGCGTCTACCACTGATGATGTCATCCCTTATGGAACTGGAACTCAGTTTCTTTGACCTTCTACTTTAGACGGAAGATCAGCAGCTTGCCAGGGCTTCCGCACCAGCTCAGGACTGCTGAGGCATCCAGTTTCACTGGCAGGGAAGCTAGCAGGTTTTCAGCCCATTTGGTGTGTAGATGGTGACAGTTGAACTACTCAGCCTGAATCATGTGAGCCAATCTAATAACCTCTGTATAGTATATATTCACTGTGCCAGTTCTGCTCCTCTAGAGATCCCTGACTAATACAGCCCCCCCTCATCCTTCCAGAACTTCCTTACCAACTGCGGATTCTGACACACCTTCCCTTTGAATACACCCAGTTCCATTTATTAGTTCTTCTTTCATCTAATTGAAGACTCAATTCTAAGTAACTTCCCACTTCCAAAGAGCTAAGTATGGCTGGAGGAAAATACAGTTGTATTAGCCAGTTTCCCTTTAGATGTATAATAAAATATCTCAGGTGTCTCCTACTGCTCAGTACCCTTTAACTTTCCTCTAGCCAGTCAACTGCATGACCCTCCTGGAAAAAAATATACCCATTATTTTCTTTGGACCCCCCCCATCTTCTCTTCTTCCCATTAACCTTCAAGATCTTCTTCTCTCTCTTTTAACTCAGTGATTTAAAAGAAAGAATGCATGAGGCCATCACTCTGGGTGCCCTCTCAGGAAGAACATTCCCTTACCCTTCAGCCAAGCAGAAGATACTGAGGACTCAATCCCTGCTCTGAGTTACTGCTGTTTGGGAGAGACCAGTTACATGTTGTTATTTTGTGGCTGTTGTTGCTGTTTGTTTTGTTTTTTAACATAGTACATAATTATGGGGACGACGACTAGTTTTAACAGTCTTCAGGGTGACACCTGACAAATGCCAATGCATGTAGAGTTATTTATTAATCACAATGGAGAAGCCAACAAAAGTTTTAGATTTCTTGTTCCTTCCCTGCTACTCCCCCCAGTTCTTGTTTACAGTCACAGGGGACATATGTGAACTTCTGGAGTTATTTTCTTTGCCTCTGAGGCAGCCAAGGGACTGGAGGCCAAGATGAATGGAAAAGAACAGAGTCCCTTCTCCCTAGAGGTCCTCTGTGCAGACCAGTCCAAGGAGACAAACAAGAGGAAGGATCTCTTCAAGCAGACAATGGACCAAATTGTGATTTACCACAGAAGCTGAAATTCTGAATAATTATCATCAATGGTAAGGCTTGGCATTTAAGAAAACACTGTAATAGTTTTGAATGTTGTTCCAAAGAAGAATCATCACTTAAATACGATCCTTAAGAAGTTTCATGGTTAAAAAAATAGTTCATGGTGGGACATGACACTCATGATTTAATAATATTGGAATTTTTGAGACTTAGACATATTGAGAATTTGAAGAGAAAAAGTAAAATGTACTGCGAGAATGATCTAATCTCTCAGAGCCCATTCTATGCTTTTGACTAGGCTCACAAGTTGCTCTCTGAAAAACAAATGAGCAGGTTAAGTTCAGGAAGACTGGCATACCCTATTTGCTTTTGCAAGCACGTTAGAGGTGCTCAGAGACTTACAATAGATGACCATGTCTTAACTCATTAGGCTGTACACAGCACTCCCAGACCTACCCACCCCCTTCTACATGCACCTATACGATGCTGAAGCATTCAACTTTTTCACAAACACAGATCTGGCCAATTGTTAGCATTTATGATATAGATTCTAAAACATTCATAATTATCATTAATATTATAGCTATTGAGGACGGGCCTCTGGCATGTATGCAATTGTAAGGATAAGGAACCTCTTTACTGAGTAGAGTGCTCAACTGTATTCAAGTATAACCTCACAATGTTGCTCAATACAGTCAGTCAGTGATGATTCATGTTGACTCTGGGCATGTCTGCAAGAGGAAAGATGACCTACCATACCCAACAGACCAATTGAAAGGGAAGGGGTGAGCTGAGCACTAGCATTTAACTCCATGTGCTTCTTGACTATGGATGCACTAAAACCAGCTATCTCAAGCTCCTGCTGCTATAACCATAACGCCCCAGTCGTGATGAACTATACTCTGGAACTGTTAGCCACAATAGACCCTTCCTTCCTTAGGTTGTTTTCTGCCAGGTATTTTGTCACAGAACTACAACTAATATATGTCCTATTCCAAAGAAACTGGGATGCAAAGTTACCTTTGAGTATCATCCCTAAACTAGCTAGTAAGCCTTTGATCTATGGATTTCCAAAATACAGAGGTGGTTGCCATCATCATCATCATCATCACCATCAGCAGCAGCAGCAGCAGCACCATCAGCAGCAGCACCATCAGCAGCAGCACCTGTCATCAGCTGTCATCTACCATGTAATTACTTTGTGTCAATTGCTGTGCCCAAGTATCTATACATTCTGCTCTCATTCCTGAAATTGCCAAAGAAAAGAAAGCTTGGATGACCAACTATTCCACACACCATAAAGCCCACTTCGTTGTGCTCAAGGTCTCCCAGCATGAAAAGGATAATATTGCCCAGCAAGCTGCCACAAAGACACAGCCTCAGTACTGACAAGACTTTTATCCTGAGTTAAACAATTACCATGCTCAAGAATCGATAACACAGCCTAGTCCCAATCAACTCATTTGGTCTGTAGATTTATTCTGGAAACAACTCTTAAGATGAAGCCGGAGAGCCCAGCAGTGCTGTTTAGGGAAAGAGCAATATGGACACAAAGAAGGTCTGAGGTCTACCCAGGTATCAGGGAGGTCTGAGGTCTACTTGGATATCACAGAGATATGAAGTCTACTTGACTTTTAGGGAGGTCTGAAGTCTACCCGGGTATCAAGGAGGTGTGAGTTCTATCCGGGTATCGCGGAGGTCTGAAGTCTACCTGGATATCAGGGAGGTCTGAGGTCTACCTGAGACTGCTGGAAGAAAGGGCCTAAGTGGGGCTAGAACTTGCATTGTAGGGTGAAAACACACACACAGGGCCCTGAGCCATGGGTTGCTTTCTCATGTGGCCCTTACCCCAGGGACACAGCATCTCTGCTTCTTTGTACAGTCTCTTCCCAAGAACTGCAGAGCAGCCAGCTTGATTAAGACACTCCAACCAATAAAGGCAGCATTGACTGGCTCCCATGGCTCCTCTAAGGTACTAATTACCTTCATTGGCTCAGCCAGCTTCCATGGAAACCTTAGAAAAGCAGCCATGTGCTCAACATCCTGTACCAAATGAGGTCTCCTGATACTCAAACACTCTGCCCTACAACCAAAGGTCCCCGCGGGGGATTCCCATCATTTAGGATAAGGCAAGAGCGCCAGGCTCAAATTTCCCTTGGCAGAGCACAGTCACCTGGTGAACATGTTCCTGTCCCTTGGTGACCCCATCAAGTCTCACTGACTTTCCCATTACAGAAGGGGCAAGTGGGGCAGATCCAACGGTGCCCCACGACTAACTCCTTCTGGATTTTATTGTCTCTCTGAGTCTTGGGGTACTGGATCTTGGCAACTCCCAATCTGCAAGCAGCACTTAGCTTTCAGTCTCCATTTCTATGACTGCTTCGATCATGAGGTGACTTCAGCCCCTCCCCCTGCAGATTTTGGCTCCTGCTTCTGGGAGAAAGCCTAAGGGTCTCCTATGCCTGCCTGCAGGGGCAGCTGTACTCCTATAGCGTCCTGAACCTCAGCTGGCCATCTGCTGGGACAAGGGGAAAGGAAAGGCATTATGGAAATAGGAAGGGAGCTGAGGGCTGGGGCAGGCTTTCCTTGTCACTTTTGATAAATCGCACCCTCCCTCAATTGCTCTTGCCTCGCCTTCGCTGTGGCAAAGTGATTATTGAGGAAGCTCCAGACAAAACCTTACAGAAAAGAAATGGTCTCAGACAGATGCGCTCCACTTCCCAAGAGCCCCCAATGTCTCGCTGTGTCTGTGACTGTGACACAGCATTCCAGAAGCTTCCAGAGCTCCCCATAGCACTCACAAGGCCAAGAGCATGGACCAGTATGTGGGGAAAAGGGGGAAAGTCAAAGACAACACCTTAGACTTGACTGGATACAAAGTTTTCTCCACTGAAGACCTCAGCTACTCCATTAAAAAGAAACAAAACAATAACAACAAGAAAAACAAGATGTTTGCTTCTAGAATGGGGGATGGGCTCTCCTGTGAAACTACATAACCATCAAGACACAGATCCCCAACTTATCTCTAGGTGCTATAATTTTATGTGATTCATGTCTCTCTTCAATCTTTATTTTATTTTATTTTTTTAATGACCACTAAGCTTCCACTAGGGAAAGGTTGACTTCCTGGCCAAAGTAATCTATTTCCAGCCAACATCATCTCATGAATAATTTCCATATTTACTGGCTTTTATTTATCACAGTTCCCTTTGTGCAGGTGAGGAACAGCATGAGAAAGGATGCTCGCCCACTTCCTCCCCCAGGGTTGCATATGTGCAATCCCCCTTATTCTCCTGGCCACTGCGCTCAGCTTAGAGCAAGCCTCACCATCCCGCAGAACAGCATGGGGATGGAGGATCAAGGTGTGTCTGCCTGCACAGCTTGCAAGACAGCCAACAGGTCTGCAAATTAAATGTGAGAGATCAGGGAAGACTGACCCATCCCAGGAAGGGAGAACAGGACCCTGACAACCCAGCTAATGTCTATAATCACAGCGATAAAGGTCTGCAAATGGCTTCATTCCACACTGTCACTCACAGCCCTGGTTGTGCCCTCACTCCTGCTACCTCCAGTGACCTCTGTGATGGCTGAGAAAAGAGCTTCCCGCTGTGAGTTCTCTCACAGAACAGCCAGATGGGGCGGGTTTGCTCCATCATTTGTGCCTGTAAAGGGAAAATGCCAGCAGAAAGATTCATGGTAATCCATCCCATCTCTGCAAAGCTTCTCTGATTTATTAGGGCATAGACTGCTGTACAAGCCATAATGAGACATGAATGTTCTGGAAGGCCTATGAACTCCAGGAGGAAATGGCCCACCATCACACTTCTGTGCACCTCATTTATTAACAGTTTATGCCGACAGAGCCTGGAAAATGCTGCCAACTTCAGAATCCATGGCATGGTTCTGTGTGCGGTGGGCATGGAAGAACCGCAGGAAGAGATGTCCAACTCAGACAAGTGACAGAAAACTTATTGGCACTTTGCATATAACCTCCAAGGCTTGTGAAGTACATAGTAGTCTCACGACCATGCTTTTTGGGGTGCAGGTGCAGGGGGGGCGAGGAGTCCCCAGCTGTGAGATAGACAGATCTAACTGAACGTTTGGCTGCACCAGTGTCTCTTGGTCCTGAATGAACATGGGAAAGAGTATGCTTAGATTTCATTCAGAGCCCCTGTTACTGGCTTCAACTCCTCCATCATTTGAAGAGTGTTTTCCCCAATCTAGGGGCTTCAAAACAATTATCATATTTGTGCTCTCTAAACATTGCCCTTTTGATTCTAAATTTAGATTAAAAAATTAAGAGCAGACTGGTCCATGTTCTTTTATATTTCCTAGTTTGCAGCCATTTCTTTTCCTTTCCTTCAAGTGTGTGTATCACTTTAATTCAGTTTTGGCTTCATTTGTCAAATGTCACGAAAGGAATGAGCTGAAGCAGTGAGTGACCAGGAGAATACACAGAATCCTGATGTGAGATGAGGCATTAGCACCCGTGAGATCAGCTTCTGACACCCTCGCATTTATTCCCATACTCTCTCCCAAGTGTAGCGTTGTGTCGGAGATCTAGCAGGAGCAGACACAGCACAGGCAAGGACTGTGGTGTGCAGAGTCTGGTGAGAAGCAGAAAGGCAAAAGGAAGGATTTCACAATGAAAATGGCAGGACATTCAGCCAGACTCGGGGATTTTCTGAGCATGGAGACCCGGGTGTCTGTGCCTAGTGACACCCTCCAGAACCCGTTCTGTTCCAATCCTTGAGGCGGGCGTGTGGCTTAACCAAGGCCAAACATTCAGACTCAGTGCTCAGGACGAAAGCAGCACTTCCATGCAAAGCCTGACCAAGGCACGCAAGTTAGGCTGCGCTGAGGGCAGGGAATGCCTGTGTCGATGCTGGAAACTGTTCTTGTGCTTGTCTCCTTGTGAGAGACAGAGAGGCTTAAGCAAATGCTTCAAAGAGAGAGCCTGTGATTGGAAAAGGATCGGGTTTAACAAAGCGGAAGTGTCTTCTCTGCCAGAGGCTGCATGCACCTTACAGTGCCTTGCAGGCTCTCTGGAATTACTGTTGAAGACGCCACTGTGGAGAGCTCAGGACTGAGGGCTCTCCCATCTGCTGTGTTGCCAAGAGAAACATAAATAAACCCTCCTGGTTCACTTGGGCCTGTAGATGTCTAATGGGCACTGGAACGGGGCGAAAAGGCAGGGTAACCGTTTTTCTCTTTGCCACCTTAATCTTCAGGCTAAATTCCATTCAACTTTCACGCAGGCATGCAAATTGCCCAATGAAGCCGGTCAGCTGCTCTTGTGCTCTTTGGGCAGCTGCTGTGGTTTGGGCATCTGAATGTTTTAGACAATACCATGACCATCTTTTAGCCCACCTTGGCAAAATGAAAGCGTGTGTTTCCTTCTGATCAGAGCCTGGTCTCACCATCAGTCAGCTGTCAGTGGTAGCAACCTTCTGCTCCTGAGCCCGTGAGCTTGGCTTCCATTCCCAACACACCTGGCTCACATGTACTGTTTCTATGCCTAAAGTCCTCTTGTTTCCCCAGACAGTTGCCTGGGTCTTCTTCTAAGGTTCTCACTCCTAGTGCTAAGTGGCTGAATTGATAAATAATAAACCCATTTTCACCACGACAGCCCCCCTTCAAGGCTAGCCAAGAGATTTACATTGCAAACACCGGAAGAAAGAATTTGGTTTTAGTTTAAGAGACTGAGAACCCCATTCGCTGCAAAGCAAATGTCAAGACTGAGCTCAGGGTGCATTCCACACCTGAGCAATAAACCTGTGTCAATACTGCCTGGAACACTGTCATTGTAATTAAACACAGAGAAAGGCCAAGGATGTCTCCACGCCCGACGCTGGAGCCTTTGCTCACATTAACTATGCTGGTCTTGGGTTCTCAGAGCATCAGACCCAACATCCTGGCAGGACTCCTGGTGGCAGAGCCTAGAATCTGCCAGGGCGCATGCCCTTGAGAAACTACAGAAGAGTGAAGGCCAGGTTCTGACCTTGGTCACATGTACACAGGTCAGTATGGAAAGCAGAAAGGGACTTTGATGTCCTGTTCCCTTTGCCTCTTCTATCAGATCTAATTTGTTATTAATATTTCAGCTATTCTCTCCTG
The DNA here is from genome assembly GCF_903992535.2 of Arvicola amphibius. Lineage (NCBI taxonomy): Eukaryota > Metazoa > Chordata > Mammalia > Rodentia > Cricetidae > Arvicola > Arvicola amphibius. Next base: position 26,773,165 of record NC_052058.2, on the reverse strand, counting down.
TGTTTAGAGGACTTGACTTTTTAATTCATCAATATTTCATGAGGCCTATTGATATTTGATCTTAAAATCAAAGTGTTCCTTAAACACAAGCAAATTGAAGAATCCTCTGAGATTTTGAGTAAGTAATGGTTTCTTTATAGCAAATCTGCTTTATTTTGCTCTTTAAATGTGTGGTTCAAATACATTTATTGTTTTTTAACAAACCAGACTGTTGTATCTATTTGTATAATGTTTAAATCAAGGAAAGAGATCCATGAGGTGATCCAATGTCCTGTTTGGTATGAAGGTAGAGGAAGGAGTCACAATAAAATGAACCAGGCTCAGCTAACATGTCAAGTAGAAAGTCCCTGCAGGTGCCACTGGCACTGACCTCTCTTACTGATCCCTCCTACCTTCTACTATGGATGAGCATTACGGATGTTTCCAAATAGCTAAGATCAAAACTGACCGGCAGATGTCATAATCCAGTCTTAAAAATCCAATTCCTATCTTTTGTTTTTTTATGGTAACATCAAATCCTAAGATTCAAGGGTTCCACCTTCATGTCTGAAAAGAATTCGTTTAAAGAAGGGTCTTTTATCTGAATAACTTATGAATGAATGTTATAAGGGCGTCTGAAGCTGTGTCCATACATCATACATGCTATAATAGTCAGAAAGTAGAGGAAGAACTAAGCTCTACTGGACCCAGACCTGTGGATTTAACTAGAGCTGCCTCTGTTAAAACCAGGAGTGAACTAGCCTTTGGAGTAACAGAGTTCACAAGCAGTTCTCTGTGCATGTGGACCATGTGGTATATGTGTATGTATTCACATGTGGGCATGTGTATGCAGGTGTGTATACCATGCATGGAGTCTGGGATTCAACATCGGGTATTCCTCCTCCTTATTGTTTGAGGTCGGGTCTCTCATGGAACCTGAAGCTCACTGATTTTTCTAGATTGACTGGCCAGTGGTTTTCAGAAATCTACCTGTCTCCACCCGCAGCCACGGCTCATGCTGAAGTTGCATGCGCGTGCTACAACCTTTTTTTTTTTTTTTTTTACAAGAATGTGGCCCAACCGAGGCCCTCGTTCTCCAACAGCAAATACTTTAGCAGGTGCGCCACCTCCCTAGACCCAGGAACTGCTTTTCTGATGGGAATAAAATCTGGTTCTAGATCTGCTCCTGGTGGCAGCCTTCAACTCAAACCACATGGGCAGATTCTGCTGACTCAGAGCCAGACGGAGGTGTCTAATGAAACTAGGTGTTCAGACACTGTTGGGGATAACAGTTATGGGTTTCCCTCACACTGCTAGGTAATCCCTGAATCACATGGCTCAAAACAAGACTGACCTTCTATTCTAGGAAAATTTAGTTTCCCATCCTTCAAGTCCTTCTTGTATTTGTCTGGTGGCACATGTTTGGACAGAAGGGGCTTTAGAACAAAACTGCCCTTAGTATCTGCAGCCGTCAGAACAGACACAGGGACCCTCACACGAAGGGAGGAAGGTGAGAAGAGACCCTAGCATTCTTCCCTGTGGTGTCTCCATGTGATAGAGCAGCTCCACACGGAGCCTCTGCAAGGATACATGTAAAAACCAAGGCAGAAACACCCCTTGAATCTTTCTCCAAATGGCATCTTCCTGGCCCAGTTTCCACTCACTAATGCATTACGGAAAAATCTACTTCAAAGGAACGTTTAAGCACAATTTTGTTCTAACTTTGTCTGGTTACCAAGGACTTACTTATAAAGAATGCTTTTTATTTTTCTGCTCGTTTACCTAGTTTTTACGTACATTATCTCTGATTTCCTCAATGTCAGCTTCTCCTGCATTATTAATGCAATCCACTGACGCTGTCTATTGAGAATTGAAAAGATTTTGAGTTTGCCTCAAGACTGAACATAAATAAGGAAACTATCCTACCTTTTTACCTAGTAGTGAAATACAGTCCTGTACCCAGAGGCAGATTTTCATGGGATAGATTTACCTCTTCCATCTGCATGCTGTTCTCTCTCCTTATTCACCCTTCCATTCAAATGTCCATGGTCTTCTCCCTGCAGCTGTGCCCTGACTTTCCCGGAAACCCATTCACTCAGCCACCTATCCAACCCCACCCAAGACTACTGCTGCAGTTTAGCAGTCCAAGGTCAGTGGACTAGCGCCCCCTGGCTTCTGTCATCTACTCCCATTCCTGGCTGTCCTTGTGGTAGTGTAAGCCTTCCTAAATCCTTTGGGGGAAATCATTGCATGCTGGGATTAGTAGAGCTACTTTATGCTTGGCCACTTAAAAAGTATCTGAAGCTAAGGAAAATGGAATTTCTTGGAATTAAAAGGAAGTACCTCATAAAAATAACTTGGTGTTTCATTCCCAAGGTCTGTGACGGCAAGGAAAACTTTTCTTGTTGAGTAAGGAGGCAAGCCCCAAAGGACTGACTTGGAACTCAGTGCTAAAGGACAGACGGAGCACCAGAGAGATGAATGTATTTCATTACCTTGAACTTACTCTACAGGCATAATTAGAACTCCTCTGAGAAGTCACCTAATTATGTAATATACAGCGAAGTATGTGAGCATTTCATTTTGGCATTAAGCAGCATCTATCAAACTCCCTTTTAATCTATGATTCCATACTTGAAGGGGAACAAACAGGATAGGTCGTTTCCACGGTGATGCTTTCCACTTAGCACCAGCAGCTCATCTAAAGGTGGAGGATACATCTTCCCCTTGCGGCGTCTCTAGAAAAAAAGGCGTCTTAGATCACCCTGGCATATTATTAGATGTCCCTGTTGTCCTAGAGTAGTGTAGCCTTGGGTTCATTATTTCTCACAGAAATATTGGTAGTGTGGGGGACCAGAAGAGACATCCCTAACCAGGTGGTTATTTTCCCTCTAGGTTGCCCGGATGGAACAGGGCTACTTGGCCCAGTAACAGAGCTTACAGTAGAAGTTCCTGGAGTCCTAAGCCACGCTACCACTCCTACCCACGCCTACGGATTATCCAAGGCTCCTTCTGTCTCCTAATAGCTGGTCTAGAAGTTTCCTCCACCTCGCTGGCCTCCTGGAGGAAGCCTTGCTTTCTGACTTTTCTGTCACCAACAAGCCTCCCCTCACACTCTGGACCCAGGAAACAGCCTTAGCACTTTTAAAGAACTTCTCACTGTGTCAAGACAGTATCCTAGCAGAGCAAAGGTATCTATCAACCAGAGGAGAATGAAGGCACAAGTAGGCAGCTGTGAGTGCTGGAAACTTGCAAGAGAAAATTTATTCCCGTGGCAAGGAAGCAAGGAATTCAGATGACGCAGGCACGCCAACCACCCCAAATATTCCATAGGTGCAATTAGACTCTCTTAAGACACTAGCAAATTATGTGAGCTTACATGCTTGCCATTTAAGTGGAATCTGTCAAACTCCTTTTAATTTAGGATTCCATACTTGAAGGGGAACAAACAGCACAAGCCATCAGATTTTTGGAATCTTCAAACGTCAGGAAAACAATGTAGGACATGTAGGTTTGGCCTTCCATGTTCTGAGATTTCAAATGTCAGGGAGACAATGTTGGACATGGAGATCTGGCCTTCCGTGTTATGAGAGTTCTTCAGCCACACCTTGATTGGAGCTCTTGGGACATGAAGAAGTCTTGGGGGGAAAGGATGGACCTACTTGTGGCCCCAGGGCTTCTTGATAGGGAGAGGGGCAGACTCTCCTCCCTGGCCCCTCCTCAGGACCTTTACCAGGAAGTACTCCTGAGCTTCACTTCTCGGGCCTTCAGTTGGCCCCTGGGGTGAAATCTCTTTTCCATGCAGGATTCCATCCTGGAGAGGCAGCCAATATTCATGAAAAAGCGAAGAGAACTTTCTTCTCCCTGATTGTTCAGAAGGATTGTGATGATAACTGAACCATCTCAAGTCATTTCCAACGAATGGAAAGATTAGTATCTGCACAGACAAAAAGGTCAACGCAAGCTGGGGACAAGCAAAGGCAAGCTTCTTCAGCTGATATCATCAACCACAAAACAGATGCAATGAGAGGAGGGTGGCAGTGACGTGGCCATCTTCCCAGTTGTAGACAAATGCCCCCCCTTGCTCACACACCAGACTTCATCCTTGGGGTGTTGGTCCCAGGGCTGGTGTGCACATGGGGAGGAAGGGGCTCAGTCTCTGCACCTCATGCATCTCACACATGTGTCAGCTGGTATGAGTTATCCAACAGTGACCACATTTTGGGGAGAAATCACCCATTGATTTATCACAGGGGGCATAAATCATAAATGCATTTAGTTGTCTTCATCGCCTTTCCTGTCATCCTGCCCCTCTGAAGTGAAATTAAGAGGCAGATGTCTTATCTGGGATCAATTCCAGATCCCATTTTGGGCTTAAAAAGGAAAGCCAGGGAAGGGTTTCATACGAACCTTCCGTCACAGGTTGATCAAAGTCTTGGTGTCTTGAAGGCCAAGCCCCAGTGCCATAGTAGATAGCTCGGAGAGGTCCAGGGAGGCAAGAGGTAGACACCTTGGCTCACACAGTTCCCTCACATCCCAAAGGAGACTGAAGATGCTAACAAGTTCCACACTGTCTCTAAGACAGAACCCTCCCCCCTCCCATACACACCCTGTGGCTTACAGCTGCCAAGGCCTGCAGAGATTCCTGCTCACAGGGGGAGGTCCCAAATGCCATGGAAGAACAGAGACTGTTTGGCTGCAAATTTTTAAATTTAGACTAAACCACAGCAAGGGAAGAAAAGGATCCTTCCAGAAAGTTCTCAAGAGCTTCCCTTAAACACTTCTACTTTCTCCACCCTCAGATTCCGTGGAGGTCTTCGGGGCTCCTGCCTCATTTGTCTCTTTCCTCACGATTCCTGTCCTATTTTCCCTCCTGGTTCCAAGTGCTAATGGCGGCATAGTTTTGTTGTTGTTGTTGTTTGTGTTTCTTTGTTGTCTACCCTAGAACTCTCTCTGAAGTCAGGCTGGCCTCAAACTTACAGGGCTCTGCCTTCCTCTGCCTCAGGTGTGTCCCGCATATGCTGGTGTCTATCCTTGCACCAAAGAGGGATATGGCATTGGCGAAGCTGTTTTGAAGATATCAGAGTCAACTGGTTTGAGATTATACAGTTTAAGGTGAAGTTTATCAACAAGCTCGGCTTTTCTGCTTTTTCAAATAGAAGCCTTTCTAACTCTTGGTTGTTCCTCTATGAAGTTTCCTATTTTACAGCAAGACTGAGAATCAGTACCGTTTCCTAGGTCTTTGGAGTGCATTTATACACTCCAGCAAGGACACCAGCTCCTTATTGTCCCCAGGGAAGACGGCAGATATGATGAAAGCATATGCTAAAAGGAGCGGGTGTATTCAGGGCGTGCTTTACTGAAGACGGAGATGGAGATAAGCATGCCTATGAAAACACACAGTTCAGAACTTTGACCTATAAAACATGGATGGAAGCTGTACAGCCTTTGTCCTGGGACTGTCTTGACACCAGCAGCAGTGTCTTGACAACACCAGTACTTGGAGTGTTGGCCCTTGGCCTCCACTGGCCCACCTGAGGCAGTGACAGCATCTTCAGGGGTGCTGTCTATAAGAGGGAAGCAACACAGCCCGGTGCTTTCCTCATGTCCAGAAGTGAGCTGTTAAATGTTTCATGTATTTTTATAAAATTATTTTTCAAGGGAGCCCGAACTTTCATCTAATAAGAAGAGTTCCTAAAGGGCTGCTTCCTACACTGAGAGGAGAGGAAGGAGTGGCGCTTCGGAAGGCGAAGATGATGACTGTGCAGAAGAAACACATTTCAGTAAGTGCTGCTTGGCTCCTGCTCACATCCTCCCCTTTGGAGTCCCGAGCTGGACCGGCCTCCTTTGAAATTCAAAAACCATCACATCTTATCCTATCCCACTGAGGTACAGAATAAGTCACATGAAAGCAAAACTGAAGTAATCCAAATCTTAAAAGCTGCAGAATTTCCATGGGTTGTGGGGGTCAAATTCATAGAAGCAAGAGTTGAAAGTCCCCCAAATCCAGGCTTCTGAAGCCACTGGCTCCACATGCCTGCCCCCAGCCTGGTCCTCCTTCCCCAAAGCAGAGGGCACTTGGGAAATCTGTTCCAGAGCTCTGCAGGGCCCCCAGGAGGCTTCCTGGCCATTGAACTAATCCCCTCTCCACATCTCACTTTCGGTTCGCATTCCAGTACCGATTTCCACATGGGCCTCTCTGCTTTCCAACAAGACATGTCAGGCCACAGAATCCATGCCTGATAGTTAGCACACAGCTCATGTGCGTCCCCCAAAGAGGCCCCATTAGTCACCACCCTCAGCTGTTTCCTCTCCTCCAGAGGAATCCCTGAGGAACAAAGAGACTAGAACAAAACCTTTTTTCACTTTGTAGAAGAGAGAACAGTGCACCAAACTCAAACTGAAGATCCTGGGAAGGGGTAGGGAAGCTCTTGTGAGAGGCTCTGGGCTCCAAGGAGGGTCTAAGAGGGACCAGGCTTGAAGTGCTGGGCTGTAGTACCCCACACCCTCACAGAAGTTTATTTTCTTCCCACTGTTCATAGACAACATAAGGTTATTTGGGTGGACAAGAAGTTGGTGGCCAAAATCATCTGGCATCAGGAGGCTTATGGTTAATGCTTGGATGTAGGGGGACAGAATGCATGGTTTGGCTTATGGAGGCTATTAGACTTCCCAAAAATCTACTGTGAAAAGGAGCTTCATTTATGAGAAAAGAATGGTGATCTGTCTATCTCCCCCTGAAAAAAAAACAGAGAGAGAGAGAGAGAGAGAGAGAGAGAGAGAGAGAGAGAGAGAGAGGAGCTAAGTAAGCAAATAATGCCTTGTCTGAGATTAAAACCCTGTACTGTGAAAGGCTTATGCCAGGTTTAGGGACTCAGACTCAGAATCCTTCCTGTTGGGCTGCTAGGATCAAGTTTTAAAAGTAAAGCATCTCTCTGGTATACTTAGCATTTTAAGGAGCACAGGAGCACATAGGGAGAGGTGGAGAGCTTGCCTTGACCTAAATCCACCTAGTCTTCCTTCCATCCACAAATGTTTATCCAGCACCTACTGTGTATTGGGCATTGCACCAGGTTCTAAGCTTAGAAGAAAAAAACGGCAAACACGATTCACCTCCAAAGGTCTTATCTACTGGTTACAAAATGAAAAGTGGGACCCATAAAAGGGAAGCCACAATGAAGGCTAGAGTGACCTCAGGCCGGCAGTCAATATGAACATCATAGAAGACATCGGAGACAAACCATGAAAACTTGAAGCGCCAGTCAGTGCAGAAGCTGGAAGCAAAGGCCCAGCACAGGGAACGGGGTACACATGTCCCAATGTAGCCAGCAGCAGAGTAGAGCAGAGAGCACCAGGCATGAGGGGTAACATCCATGAGGACTGGAATTAGGTCATCACGGACCAGAGAGAGGCAGCAATGGAAGTCCAAGGGAAGATCAAGATCATCTGTTTCTAGTTTCCAAGATCCCCCCATCCTGTGGGCTGACTTTTCATTCTGCTGATCATTTCCTGCGCAGACACTGTTTAGTTTGGTAGAGTCCCAGTTATCTAGTTTTGTTGTTGTTGTTTGGCTGGTCATACTTTCTCATCATGTCCAAGACAAATTCAAATCATATAAAAATCACATCCAGACTCCACATCTGACAAAGGGTTAATTCCCAAAATAATAAGGAACTCTGTAAACTCAATAGTAAAATAAAAGCACAAAACCAACCTGATTAAGAAAAGGAACAAAGGGCTTGTATAGCCATTTTCTCAGAGGAGACATATGAACAGCCAGCAGGTGTCTGAAACTATGCTCAAGGCTACAGGCTTCAGGGGAAATGGAAACTAAGGAAATCCCCATCATCCTTGTTATGGGGAAACATAATAAAATCTGGCAAGAAAGGGAACCTCTGTACAGGGATGGGCTGTAAACTGGGATATTCCTTAAAGAAAATAGGATGGAGGTTATTTAAAAATTCAAACAAAACCACCCATGGACCGCAATCCCATTTCTGGGAATAGAACCAACAGAACTGAGATGGGGATTTCTAAATGATTGACGTCCTCCCAATGTACATCACAGCTCCACTCGCAGTGACCAGAATATGAGAACAACCAAACACGCACGTGGGAAGGGATGGGAAAAGAGAAGGTAGCATGCATGTAAAGAGGAGTCTACCTCATTTTCTACAATACAGATGGACCCTGGAGAAACCAGGCTAATTAAACCGATCACAGAAGTACAAACACTACATGTTTCCGCTCACATGATCTGACTACAAGAGTCAAGGTATCAGGGGTATCAGAGGCTGCAGAACAGGACATACTGCTGGAAAGACGTGAGTTGAGGGGGATGGAGGAGCCGTTCGAAGAATCCTATGAGGAAGAACCCCTTAAGCCTTACCTTAGCCGGTAAGAGGGCTTGCTACCAAGCCTGATGACCCAAGTTCAATCCTCAGAACCCACAAATTGGAAAGAGAAAACAAACTCCCAATAGTTGCCATTTTACCTCCACACACATACTGTAGTGGGCAAGAGTTCTCCCTACACACACACACACACACACACACACACACACACACACACACACACAGGCTGAGTTCCAGAGAGCTGCTGGACAATGGTATTGTACACATCTGGTGAGATGAGATGTGCCATGAAAGTTCCGGGTTTATGTTTGGGTTTTGCCTAGAGTGTGGTCAAGGTGAGTAGATACAAATCTCCAAATATGCCAATTGTACATACTAGTCACATGCTGTGTATAGTATACCAATTTTACCTAAAACTGGACATTTTTACAAAGAAAATGTCTCTCAGGCTAATCGATAGAGAACAGGTCATAAGGAATGCTTCCCCTAGAAAATACATGGACTGGAAACCCAGAGGGGATGGGTTTTGTTACTGTAACATGTAACAGTGCATGTATGAACTGCAGACAGAGGGGGATCTGACTAACTAGGCACCAGGCATGTGGCCACTCCTTCCACACACCAGGTATGTCACCAAGAGCAGGATGGAGGGTGAGGACTTCGCTTTCCCTTCAGTCCTGTTCCTACTTGGCTGGTTCTATGATGAAGTTGATAATTGCTCATGACTGAGACAATGAACACACAAGGTAGGGCTTTGCCAATACATCTTGGGAGCCTTAGCAGTTTCCAGCTACCTAGATGAAGAAGGTATAGATTAGTAGAAGCCCCCCTTTCTAGGTTTATGCATACTATCCTGTTTAATTCTTTTTTAACAATTTTATTTTGTTTAGTTAACTTTTTCATTTATTTTACATACTGACCAGTTTTCTCTCCCTCCTCTCTTCCCATCTCTACTCCCACTCCCATCTTCTCCCTTCCCTATCCACTCTTCCTCCATCTCATTGGTAAAGGGGCCAGCTCCCACAACATATCAAGTTGAGGTCGGTCCAAGCTCTTCCCCCACAACAGAAAGGCGGGGCAAGGTAATCCATCATGGAGAACAAGTTCCCAAAAGTCATCTAGGTGCCAGGTACATGTCCTGATCACCCTCTAGGAACCTTACAAGCTCAAGCTATACAACTGTCACACACAAGGGTCTAGGTCAGCATCATGCAGGCTCCCTAACTGTCAGGCCAGAAACACTACACGGTACGAGTAATTAGTCGATTTCCAGATGTAGAAAATGTGAGCACCCAGACACCACCTTATTCCATTAGGTAGTATTTCCCTGTCCCTATTCCACCTAAGTCCCTCAGTCTATAGTTCAACTGAAATAAAAAGAAAAAAAATACACTGGAAATAAGAAGATGCCATTGATATGCAAAGAATGCAGAACTTACTTGGCATATTTTGACTATCATTGGGTATGCAGGCCAATAAAGTAATGTATCTCTGTAAGAAAGAGGCAGGACTTTAAAGGCTGGGGTTAGCTCTCGACAGACCAGATGTTTACTTTGTCTGCTGTTCCAGGCCAGGCAGCAGAGGCAGGCTAGACCAACACAGGAAGGAGAGGAAGTTATCCTTCCATCCACTTCGTTCTGGCTGTCCCAGTCAGCTTTAACTGCTAATTGGACACAGTTTAGAGTCACTTGAGAAGAAAGCCTAAATTGAGAGATTATCCAGATGACATTGGCCTGTTGGCAGGTCTGTGGGGTATTGTCTTGGATGCCAGTTAACACAGGGAGGTCCAGCCCACATAGATGGCACCATCCTCAGGCAGGTGGTCATGGGCTGTATATAAAAACTAACTGAACATATGCCAGTCTGTGAGTCAGATAGCGAGCATCCTCCTCCATGCCTCTTCTTGTACTTCTCGATATTGAGGTGAATCTGAAATAGTGTTGTACCAAGCAGCAAGAGGCCTTCCCTGATATCTGTGGTAGTTTGAGTGCAACTGGTTCCCATAATTTCTCATAGGAAGTGACAATATTAGGAGGTGTGACTTTGTTGGAGTAGGTGTGGCCTTGTTGGAGGAAATGTGTCACTGTGGGGTGGGCTTTGAGGTTTCCTATGTTCAGTATACCACTCAGTGTCTCAGTCAACTTCCTGTTGCCTGCAAGATGTAGGACTCTCAGCTACAGCTATAGCACCATGTCTGCCTGTGTGCTGCCGTGCTCCCTGCCATGATGATAATGGACTGAACCTCTAAAGTGTAAGTGAGCCACCCCAATTAAATGTTTTCCTTATAATAGTTGCTGTGGTCATGGTGTTTCTTCACATCAATAGAAACCCTAGGTAAGACAATTTCTCTCAATGATGAACTATGACCTGGATGTCTAAGACAAATAAATCTTTCCCTCTCCTAAGCTGTTTTGGTCCCTGTGTTTATCACAGAAAGAGAAAGGAAACAACACTGGTTCTTGTTCCCAATGCCTTCCTCTCCAGCAATGCTGAATCCCCTAGCTGGGCACAGTTATTACCCCAGCAATAGTGGATTTCCCAACATGGGCACAATCAACCCCAAGCGCTTCATTTACTCCTTCCCAAAACACTGCAACCTAGCCTCACAGGTCCTTCCTCTGAGCCCTCGCCAGAGCTCGGAGACCCTGTCCCCTAGGTTCTTTCTGCAGCAGATACAACTGGTCCAAGTGATATTTCTCATGTTTCCAGACTGGACAGAGGCTCTTCCTTGAGTCCTGGCAGCATCACTTCGTATCCTCTTCACCCTCCATTTATGGCTAACACTCAGATAAATAGCAATCAGATCGCAGGGCTCTGCCTGCAGGCAGAGGAGCGCAGCAACCATTCTCACAAGCTCCCCATTTATCAATGCCTTGGTGTCTCCAAGGAGTCACAGTGATAGAGCAAAGGCCATGGTTACTGTCTAATATGAGAGGGTAAAATCCTACGACAATCAGTCCATACTCTGGGATCTGGGGCAAATTTTTTCACCTATTAAACAACACTTTCAATCTGAGTTCCAGACTGGATAGGACTACATAGTGAGACCTTATTTTAAAAAAAAAAAAATTAAAAAAAATAATAAGGACTTGCAATAAGAGAGCTCCCCACAGGGCAGGGCAGAACATTGTATAATAAGCTACAGTAAGCAGAAGAGTTAAGGCTTTTCTAGCACAGTGGGTGAAGGCTCTCAGATAGTCCCTCACTGCTAGACGGTGGAGTCACCTGGTGGGAATAGACACTGTCCCTCATATGCTTTCTGAGACAGCGCACCTGGCTGAAAGCCAAGGCCAACAAGCCCTGGAAGGGACACAGCAGCTGAAGCCACCAAAAAGGGGCACACAGTTGCCTGGAGCCCGGGAGTTCTAGGGATTCTTTCAAGAGCTGGACACAGCCACTCATCAGTGTGTCCTTCCTAACATGTCTTGTCATGTTCTTCTTGCTGGAGTCACAAGATGTCTGATACCAGCAGAAGGAATCAAAATTAACCCAGGAGACAATGAAGCACTTCTGCCTGCCTTCAGCTGTGAGGAAGGACGACGTGCGCTCTCACCATGGTGACGACAAATGCCTTGCCTGTTACTCGGCTGACTGACTGCGAGTCATGAATGTCCTTACTAGTTTTTCAAGACAGCTGTAGGATTTATCACCTTTGAAAGAATACAGCGGAGATACGTACTCACCCTAAACTCCCAGGCTACAGGGTGCCTGCAGTCCAGGAGAAAGAATGAGTGGAAGAGGGTAAGGGGAAGGAGTAATGAAAGGATCCTCTCAACAAAGCCCTGCGAGAACACACCAGTGAAAAATAGCAGTCTTCTGAAGCATTTGTGGGAAACAGGGTCCCCCCCTAGACTCCTGCCATCCACTAAAGTCAATGAACCCTGGCAATGAAGGTCAACTCCTACACTGCATGTTAGCCTTGTCTTAGTTGCAAAGAACTCAAACCAATAAGCTCATGTACATTCCCTGCACAAAATCCTACAGAGCCCCTGCCACTCTTGTATTAAGGAAGGATCCCAGCTTCTTGTGCCCATCAAATGCAGAGGTACCAGGCTCTGCAGTCCTGCCAGCCTGTCACATGACACAGTCCCAGTGCCTCCCAGCCCCAGCCATGCATTCCTCCGTGCATTCTCTCACATCCCCAACCCCATGGTTTCTTTTAACTTACCTATGTCCCCCTAGAGGCTTCCCTTCTTGGCCCATCTCTACAAGAATGGCCACCCTGCCATTCTTCATCTTGGAGAGATGTTTGTCTCATTCAGAAAATTTATCAGATTTCAAGTGTTATTTGTGATTTTCTGTGATTCCTTTGTAGGTTTATAGCAACCCCACACTCTTGAGCTCTCTTAGAATACTCTGAGGCACAAGGGACCCCAGGAAACAGTTACCCCATCATGAACTGTCCGATACCTTCTTTCAAATATTGCTTCTGCAATGGTCATATAGCAATCTGGTTCTATGGAAACAGATACAGACAATGTAAGGGTGGTCATGAGGACTATTTACACACACACACACACACACACACACACACACACACACACACACACATGCATACACATACTTATCTTTGGGTAGCTCATGATCTTGGGAAAATCCTATCTCCTTTCCACCCGCTCAAAGGAAGGTGAAAAGCCATACATGGGATACTGGAATATTGGAATTTAGGAAGAAAAAGAGAGAATAAAAATGTCTTTCCAAGTGGCTTTCAGTTATTGGAAAACTGAGTTCCTAAAAGAACTAGCCCGTTGGAGGTAACCAACAGCTCTCTAACTGGACTTAAGGCCCGCTCCATAGAGGATATCATGCCTGGTAACAGAAACCTAACCAATTTCTCGGCTAGTGAAGTGGATCTTGGAGAAGAACCTACAACTGTCACTTTACTAAACCAGTATTGCCCCTAAGCACATTCTAAATACTTGTTCTTATACCCACAGATAAGTGTAGTCTTCACCCGCATTAAGGAAGCTTCACAACAGATGGAGACCATTACAGAAAACCACAACCCATGTGGAGTTGTAGAACCCTGTCCCAATAGATACATCTGCAACATTTCCCACACCCAATGCTCAGGGTTCACCGAGGAAGAGGAGGCAAAAGAGTCTAAGGCCACCTGATGGTGGTGCCCGCCTTTAATTCCAGACTTGGGAGGAGGAAGCAGGTGGATCTCTGTGAGTTCAAGGCCAGCCTGGTTTACAGAGCTAGTTCCAGGACAGGAAGAGCTACACAGAGAAACCTGTGTCTCAAAACAGACACCACACACACACACGCGCGCGCGCACACACACACACACACACACACACACACACACACACACACAAACACACACACACACAAGATTTTAAGGGCCAAAGAAACAGAGTTTCTTGTGTGATTTGTGTCTCTCAGGAATGTCAGAGGTTACCCCCATAAAGTGTCACCAACAAGACTTCATAAAAATAATCTGAACAAGAACAGCAACAGATGGGGCTGGAGAGATGGCTCTCCCGGAGGTCCTGAGCTCAGTTCCCAGCAACTGCAGGTTGGTTCACAACCATCTGTACTGAGATCTGGCGCCCTCTTCCGGCCTGCAGACACACTTGTGGGAGGAACACTGTATACATAATAAATAAATAAATCTTTTCATTTCTTAAAAAGAATAACAATAGACACACTAATGAGTATGAAGGTGTCAATGCTACACAAGAACTGCAGGCAACTAAGGAATGCTGAGAGCAGAAGACAAAGTCTGTCCCAGAGGGGAGCATAGCAATTGGTTATCCACTACAAATGGTCAGCCCTGCACATCAGACAATAACATCACACAGACAGAGCAGGTTGCACTTATGTGTGTAGTAACATCACACAGATGGGGAAGGTTGCACTTATGTGTGTAGTAACATCACACAGATGGGGAAGGTTGCACTTATGTGTGTAGTAACATCACACAGACAGGGCAGGGTGCACTTATGTGTGTAGTAACACATTAATAACTAATGACAAAAGGAGTCCATAATTTTCTGCAAAAGAACAAAGAGGGCATAGGGGAGGGTTTAAATAGAGGAAATGAAAGAAGGAAATAATGTAACTATATTATAATCTCAAAAAAGAAAAGGAATAATAAAAAATAAATAAAAATAAAAAGCTAACTCTGTCTTTGCTCAGAAGCTAAGCGCCTCCCCCCCCACAATACAGGCTTCATTGAAAGATGAAGTGTAGGGACACTGAGCTTTTACAAAACTCCTCAGGGGCACTGAGGCAGACCTAAGCCTCTGGCCGTCCTGAATACCACAGGGACAAGGCAGACTACAGCAAAGGAAGGAGGCCTGCCTGGACAAGGCCCCGTGCAGTCCTTTAGAGATCTAGGAGGATCAGTTTTAATCTTGGTGCCTTCAAGGGCACAGCCCATCTACAGTGTTTGGAAGGCATGCCCTGGGGTGCTCCTAGGATCACAGCCTTTCCTTCACCCCATCTAAAACTGGCGTTGGCTCCCTCCCTGTGGTCTCCACTAGGTCACCGAGGACCGTCCAAGAACCCTGAGTCCCAGGATACTCTTTCTTGCTTTTTTTCTTTTCTGGTGTAAGGACTAGACCCAGGGCCTTGTGCAAGCTAGCCAAGTGTTCACTCTGACCTACATCCTGCAGCCTATTTAGAGGATTCTGAAGGACCTGGAAGCTACCTACCATCTCCCAACCTTTCCTAGAGATAACTGAACAGCAAAAGCCACACAAGGGGACTATCATTTGCCTCTGACTTGCCTTCATCCTTTCTGAAGAGGGAAGTCACTTACGCACACAGACAGCCTTGTCCTGAGACCTCGCAATTGTCTCTTTTGCTCTTGTCTACAGCCCTGGGTTTTCCAGCACCCCAATTCCTGTCCTCCTGCAGACTGTCTTGCATCTGGGGTCAGTGAAGCCAGACAACAGACTCACCGCTCCAAAGACACAGGACACAGTGTGGAGCCTGTGACCTGTGCTCGTTTCACTTTATTCTTCCTCAAGATATCTGCACGCTCCTTAAGAACCAAGCTTAGGGCCTGACAGGCACCACTGACTAACTCCATCAACTGCTATTGGTGCCTAGAGTCCCCATCTCATGCCATGGCACGCGAAAGGCTTAGAACAATAACTGACACTTGACACCCAATAAAAATTTGCATCAGGTATTAGCGTCATCTTATGATTTAAGAACACAAGAGATCAATTTAAAGCTTGTTATTTATTGAAGGAAACCCGAGTTCAGGGGGAATGGATGGAGAGGAAGTAAATAGAGAATTCAAGAACAACTTCTGTTGCTCCACATAGAGCCCTGTGAAGACGGACTGCTGAGTGACATCCAAGAGCAAAAGATGATTCATTATCCACATTACACACACACACACACACACACACACACACACACACACACACACACACTCTGGCAAACTTCATGTTGCCCTTTAGGGGTTAGTATTTTACTCCTAAAGTTAAATAACAGATTACCTATTAACTTGTTCTTGGTGCGGGTAGAAAAACACAGTGCCTGGGTGTTAGATGTCCCCCCCTCCTGCTTTCCCAACCTTTCCCCCAGCCTACCTCTCATCTCCTTCTCAGAGAGGGTAAGGCCTCCCCTGGGAAGTCAACTGAGTCTGTCCTATCACCTCACTGAGGCAGGACCAAGCCTCCCACCCCGTGCCTAGGCTGAGCAAGGTGTCTCTCCATAGAGAATGGGTTTCACAAAGTCAGTTCATACATTAGAGTTAGCTTCATTATTCACATTACCACAGGCACTGTGTTGTTCTTCTGCCCACACCAAGAGTAAGTTAATAGGTAATCCATTATTTAACTGCTCCAAGTAAAATATTAACCACTAAAGGACAACATGAAGTTTGTCAGCTCCTGGGTAGATTGGTCCTGCCCTGGTAACATGGATTAAGCAGTGGTTCTCAACCTTCTTAATGTTGTGACCCTTTAATACAGTTCCCCATGTTTTGGTGACCCCCAAATATAAATTTTTTTGTTGCTACTTCATAGCTGTAGTTTTGCCACTGTTATAAATTGTGATGTAAATATCTTATATGCAAGATATCTGATACGCAGCCCCCAAGGGAGTCACAGCCCTCAGGTTGAAAACTGCAGGATTTAGAGCAATGTTGTTCAATTAAAGTCCAGGGAGAGATAAAAGCTTTTTGAATCTCTTCTGTCCCTGTACTGAAATCCAGACTAATGGTCTCATGGTATGATGATGTGGGATGCCCTTCTGTATGTGTGTTGCTTTTCTTGGTTGATGAATAAAGCTGTTTCGGCCAATGGCTTAGCAGAGTTAAGCCAGGCAGGAAATCCAAACAGAGATAGAGAGCGAGAGTAGGCAGAGTCGAGGAGACACCACGTAGCTGAAGAAGGGGAAAGATGCCAGCACACAACTGGTAAGTAACAGCCTTGTGGCAATACATAGATTAATGGAAGTGGGTTAATTTAAGATGTAAGAACTATCTATCTAGGAATACACCTGAGCCATGGTCAAATAGTGTTGTAATTAATATAGTTTCTGTGTGATTATTCAGGTCTGGGCAACCAGGAGGGGTAGCCAGGAAATAAAAGAACAATCTCCGTCTACAGCATGAGGAGCATGAGGAGATGGGTAGGATGGGAAATGTGTAGGGTGGGATGCCCAGGCACAGCCGTGAGTGTAGTGTGGGACGCCCAGGCACAGCCATGAGTGTAGGGTGGAAGGCACAGGCACAGCCATGAGTGTAGGGTGGGACTCCCAGGCACAGCCATGAGTGTAGGGTGGGACGCCCAGGCACAGCCATGAGTGTAGGGTGGAAGGCACAGGCACAGCCACGAGTGTAGCCCAGGCACAGCTGTGAGTGTAGCCAAGGCACAGCCATGAGTGTAGGGTGAAACACATAGGCACAGCCACAAGTGTAGCACAGGCACAGCCGTGAGGGAGCTCATTTTTCTCCTTATGCTGTCTTCTGCCATGTGAGGATTCAAGATGGCAGCCTTCCAGACTGGAACCCAGTTCTTCCCACACATGCTGGCCCCCCAGTTGTGAACTCCCAGGCTCCTAGATTGTGAGATATAAGTCACTCTCGATAAAACACTCAGACCATGGCATTTTAATGCAATCCAAATCAACAAGGGAATACCTTGTCTCCTGAATCTTGCCAAAGAGGGAATCTGATCTTTATAGTCTATTCTTTCCATCACTCCACTGACCTGAGAGCCATGGTCTCCCGCCATGTATCCACCCATTAAACTCCAAGGCCATCATGTGCAATGGTTATAAGACTCAACCTTTCAGGTCCTGGTTCTAGCTCAAGGCCTGAGAACCACTCCCCCCACCCCCCCGCATTCCTATCCCAAGCACGGTAGCCTGGGTCTGAAGCAGCACCGAAGGAGTCATGAGGATGGGGATCCAGCTCACCACTACAAAGCAGGAAGGCCCTGAGCATTCTAGGGCAAGATCTCCAGCACAGAAAAGCATACTTGGCTATACAGACCATTCGAGAAGAAAGGAGCCTGGGAGCGGGCAGACCTCCACTGCCATTCTCAGCAGTATCCAGGGTAACACACCATGCAGAGGGCATCTCAATGGTGCACAGCTACACAACACTTCTCTAATTTCCCCAAGGACTGTTTAAAGCAGGCACTGGCACACAGTCCTAAGGAACCGTGGAATAGCTATTTCAGGTTCCGTGGGCCAGTCAGTCTCAGTCACAAGCAAACCCAGGCATCAGCCATAGCACCGTGAAAGCAAACGGGCACGCACACACTAAAATATCCCTGCCTACTGACCGCAAAATTTGGCCTTCCTATGCTTTTCATCATAGAGTAATTTTACTTTTATTTAATTTTTATTTATTTCTCTGTATATGTGTGTGTGTGAATGTGTGTTTGTGAGTTCTGTATTGTGCATACACGTGTGCATGCCTGAGCATTTGCATATGGAAACCAAAGGAGGATATCAGGCATCCTGGTCTATTGCCTTATTCCTCAGAGATCCTCCTGTCCTGTCTTTGCTGGCATGACAAGCTGATGCAGCCTGCCTGTTTTTTTTTTTTTTTTTTTTTTTGGTTTTGTTTTGTTTTAAAAGCAGGTGCTAGAGATTTGAACTCAGGACCTCATGCTCATAGAGCAAAACCTCTTCCCTGCTGAGCCATCTCCTCAACCCATTGTTGCTGCTTGTCCTTTTTGTTTGTTTATTTTAATTTAAAAATACGCATGTTATCCATAGACTACCATCTGCCAAAGCAGGTAGTAAGCCAAATGAAGCTTGTGGGGGAGAGGCTGCCAACCCCTTCTGCGTGTCATTTAATTAATCACTTCCTACTGGTCCAACCACAATCCCTCCATGTTTTATACTTCAGGGGACTAACAAGTGACAATAAATAATTCCATAATATTAAGTTAGACGAGCAGCCATGCAATGGTGGAAGACTCAGTCATTTTCCTAATTTAATGTACACAGCATTGATTTAGAGCAGGCCCTGGAACAAGCACCTCTGATGTTGCAGAGTTCATGTTTTATTCCAAATCCGTTGGAGCTGGTGTTAAAGCCACTAACCAAAGAGTATTAAGCAAAAGTAAATGGTGTCTCATAAATGACTAAACAGCTCCTCACTTCCACTCTTGGAAATAAGTGCTGGCAAGGGACACATTGCATAGGCAATAACAAGGCTGCCTTCAGAGCTTCTTGGTCAATCTCCAAGAACGCATTCTCTCTAGCAATATGCTCAAAGATGTTTCATTATGCAGCTGTCTTAAGCAAGGAGGGCCTAGGTAGATATTAAACAGCTTTTAAATGTGACCATCATAAGTGCTCCCCGAGTCTTTTCCCCCCATTTCTTCTGCCTTCTCTTTCTTGGAACCCAGATGCCAAGCTATACAGAGTCCCGCTGATGTACTGAGGAGTGGACCCAGAGCTACCCTCAAAGACTTGATACCATATAGGGAGGCCTTTGAGGCTACCTGCCAAGCTCCAGTCGAGTGCAGCTTTACTATTGACCTCCCTGACACCATGTGTAGCACAAGCATTGTAAGTTAGCAAACCCATAGAATTGCATGAAATAATGAATTGCTATTTTATGGCAATAAATATGGGTTGTTTTACAGCATAGCTCTGGTAATTGTTTTTCCTTCCTTTCCCCCATCTCCTTGCTTCCTATATATTGGTTTTTCTATTGCTGCAAAACAAAATTACTAAAATCAGAGCGCTTGCTGGCACTGTTTTCTAAGGCTGTAGGTGAGGTAGAGAATGGACTGACTTTTCATCCCAAGGCCTGGCCTGCTAAGAATTCACTGCCAGGGTTACTCACACTGTTGAAGGAGATTCCTCTTCCTGGGTCTGAAAAACTGAGAGCCCAGCTTTCTTTTGGGGGTGAGCTGGAGGCCCCTTGGGTCTAAAAGGCATCAATTGTTCCATCTGCTTAGGATTCTCAAGTAGCTTTCTACTTCATCACACCAGCAATGAGGATCTCTGGTGTTAGCCCTTCTTCGAGGGTTTTCATTAAACAAGTCCCATTCAGGATAAAGTCTCATTTGATTAGCTCACATTAATTAGAATGGGATAAAAACACCCCTCACCATTAGGAGATTCTATTGGTTAGAAACAGGTCACCAACACTACCCACACTGAAGGTGAAGTGACCACACAGCACATAAGCCCTAAAGGGGTGGGAGCCAGAAAGTTCCCTAAGGTTCTCTTTGCCAGACCTTTTGCCAGGCTGCAATGCAATGCCAGCTGGCAGGATTGCTCAAAATAGGGAACCTGTCTTTATATACTCACCAAAAAATAATGGTTAAAGACACCAACAGAAGCAACTTTAAGACTGGACTTTGACATCCTAAGGAGTATGGAGTTTAGAGCTCAGCCTTGTATGTGTTGGTCAGTGACAGACGGTTTTCCAGGGTCAAGGGCAGGAAACACACTGTATATTGGACTGGACCAAGGAGAACAGGAGTGGTGAAGACCCCACTCCATCAACTATTTCTTCTGTGTGGGGCTCCCATTAAGAGCATCGACTTCGGGAAGAGAAATACTAGGAGTGTTTACTCTCAGACCCTACCCCCATAGTAGTGAGTTCAGAAGCCCCACACAGGCCCTGTGTGTGAACCAGCCATCCCTTCAGGGCTGAGGCTTGCTTACTTCTGAAAACTACTGTTTTATGGGAATCAGTTCCATTCTGTGAACCGTTTTTTCTCTCTCTGGATGGTGCTGCCTGTTTTTATAGTCTTGAAGATTGCCAATTACTGTGTGTCAGACACAACCCTTCACTAAATTGCTAGCGTTCAGAATAATGGAGAAAGATGACTGCTTGGACCTTCCATGCCATCTCACTTTACTGGGGTGCTAAATCGTACCTGGGAGTTAGGCAAATTTATCACCTCTACCCTCACGAGGAAGTTCATAAAAACAGAGAACGCATGAAGATGTGAATGTCATGGAATTCTCCACAACGGGCTTGGAGGGCAGGGAGGAGGGCACTAGTAATTTCTAATAATAAAAGACCCTCTGACTACAGAAGTCCTTTCTGCTTCTGCTTGACATTCATTTACAGGACCCTTGCTCCAGAGCATAGGGAACATGCCAGCCCAACAGCCAGCACTGCTCATGGGGGAAAGGAAGGCGCGCTAAAATCTGTACTTCATCCAAAGACTTAGGGCTTTTCCAATGTCTCTCCCTATAAGCAAGGTCAGAATGTCTCAGTACCAATAACTCCAGGTAGCTGCGTTCACTCCACAATCTCCAAATGGAAGAGATTTATAGAGCACAACACATGCCACATAATGGATAGAATCCATAAATGCTTCTCAAAGGCCCATCACTTTCTTCTTCTTTTCCTTCAGTATGCTGTGTGATGTCAGGCCACTTGTGAACTTTGTTTTTCTTGTAAAATATCCAGGGCCCTAGTCTCCCTTCCTAGTGCTGGCCTCTGTAATCAGACTTTATTTGGACTACCATGACATGGGAAGTTATTATTAATTACAAAAGCTTGACCTTAGCTTAGGATTGCTCCCAACTAGCTCTTATAACTTAAATCAACCAGTTTACATCCATCTATGTCTGACATGTGACTCGTTACCTCTCTTCAGTATAGCACGTCCCATTTTCTTAGACTCTGCCTGCTGAATTCCACCTCTCTTTTTTCCAGAGTTCCTATCTATTTCGGAAGCCCCACCTATCCTCTTCTGCCTAGCTAGTGGCCATTCATCTCTTTATTAAACCAATCAGAATGGTCCTAGGCAGGCAAGATAGAACAGCAACATATCATCCCAGTGTATAGAAAGATTATCCCATAACAGGTCTCTCACCTGACACTCTCTGTCACTAAGCCCTGTCCTTACAACGCCATTAATTCAGACTCATACTGCACTGTGTACTGCAGAAGCACAGAAGCCATCAGCCTTCTTCTTCACATCCTATATACTCACTAGGAATGAGCATGGCCTCTGCCTGAAAACCATCACCCCAATTAACTCTTAGATTCTAGCATCTAAAATCTTGTGTTAAGGCCAAGAGGGAACTTTCCCTCTCATTTGAGGGTTAAGTTCTAAACCCAGTGTCTCTCACTGGTCACACTCAGACTCACGGTGCAGAGTCCTAGATATTCTCAGTAAACCAAGCACAGTCAGTGTCTCTCTACCTTCAGAGGTGGTGGTTATTCCCAAGGTTAGGCACCGGTCGATCCCTTTGGAAACTATACTGTACAGAACACATGCAGCTTTAATCACCAGATTTATTGTATTGGTAAGAGCCTATGTGTATCAGAGACCTATACAGGTCATGAATGACAAACGTAACATGGAATGACTTTCCCTATCATAGTCCTGTAATGTACATGCTCCCTGGATAGGACAGTTGGCAATGGCTACCTTCTGTTTCTTTTTGACAATGTGTTCAGTTTGTACATGTCTCATAAACCAAACAGACAAAAGAGAGAAAGAAAGATTGACATGGTCTGGACAGTCTCATACTTCTATACAGTCAAGATAATACGGGGAACAAGAAGATACCCAGTGATGCCTGCTCTACCCGACTTTGTCCTTGGCTAAAATCCTATCTTGTAAAGTGGCACAGTGATCCCCAACCACCAATTCGTTGACACAAGCCCGCTAGTGGACCTTGTTTAAAAATGTGGGTTATGAAGACACATTTCCAGAGATCTGGGTGCAGGATAGGGTCCAAAAAGCCATAATTTTAATTTTTTCTTCTGAGAACCCAGACTAGCTACCAGCTTTCAGGAACCTCAGGATTAGGTTCCTCAAAAATATTAAAGTCAGTCACTGATGCTCTAGTATATGGGTTCAAAGGTTAAAAAGCATTGTATTGATTTCACTTGGGGATAAGAAATAATTAGAACCGCGGACAGATAAGCTGATGAGCACACTGAACTGTGTCCAAGAATAGAGAGAAGATTCTAAGTAGAGCTGGCCCAAGGAAGTCCTACAGAAGCTGCATAATTGAAGAGATCGCTTCAAAGTTTCTGAATCTTAACATTTTACAAATCCAGGGCCTGCCAGGAAGCTCTGGCTTCAAAAAAAAAAAAAAATTAAAGAGAAGAGCCGCATAATAAGGAATTTTTTTACACAACACAGTAAACACAACTTCACAGGTGCCTTCCTTCTCTCGAAAACACTTCCATTTTACGACTACCAAAGGTATGGTATTTGATTCTGGCTAACCCACAAACATAGACTGGGAAGCCATAGATCATTAAAGTCTACACAGGACACTTATCCGAGGACGATCTGGAGGTTGCAATGAAGACTGATCGTGGCCACCACTACACAGATGGTGTAAGCACCAACTCACCTTTCGGTCTGGCCAGTTGTATTTTGCAAAGATGGTATCGTAGGTGTCCACGGCCCCATCAGTTATGAGCATGATGGCTTGGCTGCAGATGCTTCCTTGTCCTGTGTGGTTGAACTGTGGAAAGAGATGTTAAAATAAGACACATGTCAGACAGTCTGTGTATGCACAAGACCTCCACGGCATGTGGTCCTCGAAATCCAAGAGCCCATTGCGTGCCACCAATACAACCCACAGGAGAAGCTCGTGTGTGGGCTCAAACTAACAGCAACTAACTGCAGAAGTTGGAACTACTGTAGACCAAGGCCGTGTGTGTGTGTGTGTGTGTGTGTGTGTGTGTGTGTTTGGAGGGGGCTCTAAAACACACGCCTGCAAGCTACCTAAGTTTTCCTGCCTGCAAGTTCTACCTTCATCACTGAACACAAAGCGGGCTCTGAGAGAGGCAACATAGCTGTCAAAATCTTAATAAGGCTGATCTGAGGGAGTCAAGTAGGTACAGAACATTTATATGTTAAAAATCAAAACAAGTTTCAGACAAGACGGAAGCTAGGAGAACGATGTCACACCCCAAGGTTAAGTACTCATTTTGAACACTGAACTTAAAATGCACACTTTAGTGTAAAGGATTTGTAATCGCTTCCTAGCATGTGTGGCATGCTGAAAACCCCAGATTGCACGTGCCAGTGTGCAGATCCCATCTGCAGCTTCTACTCTTAGCTAGGGATGGGGCATATGCTTGAAATTCCAGCACTAAGGAAATTGAAGGGCAGCAGGATTGCTGCAAGTTCAAGGTCATCCTGGTCTAAGTTTCCAGGCAAGCCTGGGTTAAGTCTCCATTCCCAAAACAAAACAAAAATCAAATAACTGGGAACCGGGGGCTGGGGGTTGGGTGCCTGAGACACGGCTTGGTGGTAGAGCACTTCTGGTTGTAAATGTGCCAGGCCACACCACACACACACACACACACACACACACACACAGGCACACACACACACACACACACACACACACACACACAGGCACACACACACACACAGGCACACACACACACACACACACAGCTTCATGCATTTCTGGGTAATAGCTGCAAGTGAGCAGAATAATTACCAGAGTTGTGCACCCTTCCTATGAAGAGGAGGTAAAGAAAAAATATATGTAATGAACGTTCTTAATGATGCAAGTCAAAATAGCACCAAGTCTTTAAACACCCCACAATTCCATAACACTGTTGAGGCACTGATTTACAGAACAGGTCTTTAGCCTTCAGAAGAAAATGCCCCCTCTATCATAATCCACTGTTTCTTCGCTTGCTAACATGAGTGAGTGCTGCTGGGGATGAAATATGCCCAGATCACTCCCTTCCCTTAACTTTGTATTCTCTTTGAAAAGGCATAGAAAAACTATTCTATATGCCTGATGATGATGATTCTAAAAAGGAGGAAGCAGAGAAGGGAGTCAGGAAGTGAGTTTTATGAACTGTTCTCAAGGAAGACTTTACAAAGAATGTGATATTTTCCCCCTTTCTTTTGTTTTCTTCTTTAAGATCCTGTCTCAACAGCAATGACAAAATCCATCTTGGGGGTGGTGGGTATGTGAAGGGATGGAGACTGATTTGAGGCTCAGTGGAAAAGCACTTTGCTAGCCTTTCCCTAGAAGAAGGGCACCCCAGAAAATAATGTGTTAAATGTATTGGCCACAGCACTGGGAGAGATTGAAGGATACTCTTAGCCTTGCTGGTTGAGATCAAATAAGACATTCAAATTGAAAATATTAATGTCTAGTCTTTACGTAATTAAAAGCCTGATATGTTCATCATAAATAATTGAATAAAGGAAGGATGGATGGATGGATGGATGAAATTACTCTGAGGCCTTTTTAGGGCAGAGCAAGCAGACCACCACACATGGAGAGTCATGATACACTGTAAAGTTCTCTATTCTAATCGAGATCCAGATGCATGCCTGAGATGTTCCTTTCCCAGAGCATCCATTTCATCATTTGTAACATGGGAATGACATCCTGACATGGTTGTTATAACAGAGGTTAAATGTTTATTGTGTGCTAGGATAGAAGCTTAAACCTACCGAATCTTTATTGGTCTTGGAGGTTGAAATTAGCTTATCTTCCTTTCTTCCTTTCATAGGCAGAAGGTTGAGGCTCACAGACATCAGTCGAAGGAGAAATGGCTACTGTTCAACAGCTGATACCTGAACACAGGCAGGCCAACCCCAGCTACCATCTGCACTGGCACAATCCGTTATGTGGGAAATCCTTCTGTATATGTGTTGCTTTTATTGGGTAATGAATAAAGAAGCTACTTGGGCCTATAACAGGGAAGGATAGAGCTAGGTGGGAAAACTAAACTGAATTCTGGGAGGAAGAAGGTGGAATCAGAGAGAGACCATGTAGTTACCAAAGGAGAACGACACCAGCCACCAGCAAGAACCTTACCAGTAGGCCACATTCTCATGGTAATTCACAGATTATTAGAAATGGGTTAATTTAAGATGTGAGAGCTAGATGGGAATATGCTAGAATCACTGGCTGGACAGTGTTGGAATTAATACACTTTCTGTGTCATTATTCGGGTCTCAGCAGCCAAGAAATGAACAAGCAGTCTCGGTTTACAGTCTATACTCTAGCTTTTCAGTAAGTATAGGGAAGTTTCTGAGCAGCTAGTGACTGTCATGATCTGAGAATGTCCTGCAATTGTCCTTGTTTTGGAGGTATGACCTCTTATGTAGGTAGCTATGTGGACAAGTGGTACAGATATGTGAGAGGTATTGCCAAGTGGAAGGTCCCTTTATCATTGAGATGCCCTCCAAAGAGACCAAAACAGTTCTTGAGAAATCAAGAAATGAGAGTGAGCATGGCCTTCAGTGTCTTTGGCTTCCTGACCTCTCATTCTTACATATACTCCTGCTATGATGCCATTATTTGCCACCAGGCTCTCACCATTGGTCAACCAATGGGGCTCCTTACAAACTCCCAGTCTGTGAGTAATAACTACCTTGTCCTCCCTACTGAGACACCACTAAGATTCTCTCAGGGTATTGTCTTTCTTCCTTACTTCAGTAAGAAAACAAAGTCTCCTATCATGGTCTCCTGGACAGGTTGTTGGAGCAATGGGTAAGGAGGCCACATTCTACACAGTCCTCCCAGTCTTTGGAAAGCCCATAGCAAGCCTCCAAATAAAAGCCATTCCTGCTTCAGGTCATAGAGACTTCAGGGACCAGGAACTGGGACTAACCATGAATCTCATTCAAAAGCATTCTGGAAGACACACTCCCACCAAAAAGAAAGAAAGGGAGGGAAAGGAAGGTTTCTGAGTACTGTGGCCTGGAAGTCAGGACCCCCAGGAGCTATTCATTACAAAGCCAGCCCTTCCTCTCAGGCAGGGCACCCTTGCATATCATCTGAAGCAGTGCAGAGTTGGAAGATTTTGAGGACTGCATTTGAATTTAAATGCTTTGATGAGTAATATATCTCTTCTCTTCATATTTGTCTAGAACATTTTTTTCATTGACTAGGGAGCATGAAGAAAGTGTTTTCCATAATAATAGCAATGACAAGGGCCTGGTGATGAACCACAATTAGCTCCCTGATTCATCAGTTAGCAGCGAAACTTTCAATGCATCCTGACATTTCGAGCATTTGGTTGTGATTAACAGTCTTTGAAATGTCACTGAATTTTATTTAATTGGCTAAGAAAAATTTTTAAAAGGTAATCACTGCAAAGATCACATTCATCGCCAAAAAAGATAATTGCAGTTGTCACATGACAAGGTAGATGCTAACTACTGTAGCAAACTGGTTCTGTGTTCTTTATGGAGTCTAATGAATGGAGTAGAGATCAAAAACTGGAGAGGGCTTAGAAGTTTATTTCAATGCTCTTTTCAAAGCCATGAGTATCAATGATCACAAGCCTTTAAGTTATCTGAGAAAATACCAAAACTGAAATGTTGGTAATTGCACGACAGAATAAATTCCATTTAATTATTGCAACCTCTGAGCCATTCTAAGCTCCACCCAGTCAGTCTTAATGTGTGTGTGTGTATAGGTCTCTCTCTCTCTCTCTCTCTGTGTATGTGTGTGTGTATGTGTGTGTGTGTGTATGTGTGTGTGTAAAAGCTTTTTAATTTTAGATACGTTTGCAAAGTCGAACATAACACATAGGAAGAGAATTCTGTCACTTAAAGGCCACACGGATGAAGTGGAAAATAGATAAAGCCTTATTTTCATGGGAGATTAACCATCTCTGTGTTTGTATAAGAATTTAGCTGTTGAAAAGCCCAATGGAGAGAGATGGGGAGAAATGTTTCTCTATTAGATGAATGTGCACTCAGACAAATACGGTGCCAGCTGCTAGCCAATGTCCAGCATGGGCATTTGGCAGCCTTCACTGGAGCTGTTTCCCACTCTCCACGATTGATGAGCAATCCATTTGGGGTCTGACTGGCCAGACTCTATAGGGTTTCTATAGGCATATGGATCCGTAGAAGGTTTCACTGTTTAAGATAAGGAGAGCCAATAAGATGGCTCAGTGGGTAAAAGCTACTTGTCACCAAGTCTGATGACCTTAGTTCAACAGACAAGCTTATGCTGGCCTCCACAATTATACACACATACATTCATACACACATACTTGTGATAAAAAATTACTAACAAGGATTTGAGCGGGGTTAAAGGTACCCATATTAGTATTTCCTCTGGATGTTAGTGGTCTCTGGCACTGTGTACACAATATTTTGGAGGATATAAAGGGTGTTATGCCCAAACATATGCTTAGTAGACCCAGACTACAAGATTTTAATATTAAGTTTATGATATGATATAAAGTATTAAGTGAGCCCAGACATCTAAATACCAAAATAAACAACACATTTCTCTACCCTGCAAACTTCTCCTAGTCTTTAATATATATAAGTGCAGTGACCCTTCTTGCAAAAATATATTTAAATTTTGAAGTGAAGAACATATATGTGTGAGTACATTGCAAATATCCAGGATAAGGGTAGCCCCCAGCTTGCACACCACCCTATGTTGATGATTTTGGTGGCTCAGCATTTATCTGGCTGTATCACTGGCTCAGGAATGTTTGAAGCCAAAACTGATGAACGAAGGGGACAAGTAGGGAAAACAATTAAAACAAATGTTCCAGGGAAAGAAAAAGGAGAGGGGATGAATGAGAGGCCATGTGAGGAGCAAGGCTGTCTCTGAGAAGAAGCTAGAGCTGTTTTGAGGCAGGATAGAGAGACTTGGAGTTCGGGGTGTATACGCCCATATTTCTATGTGGCATGACAGCCAAGCCATCAAGCCATAGGCCACACCTGAGATGGGTCACGTATCCTGCCAGGCAGGCTGTCGCTAACCTAACAAAAGGTCAGGATATTTTGCTCCCTTCTTTGTAATAGCATGCAGAGCAGGCGGATAGTTGCGGACATGGCAAAAGGCCATTCATAGGAGACAGAACGCTAATGTATTTCACCCTCAGTTAAGTTTTGGTATAAAGACTGTTTGGAGAATAAACGGAGGGAATTCTTCAGGATGTGACCTCAAGATATCAAGAGGGATCTCTGAGAATCTCCCTCCCGATGAAACCATGTGAGTCACGTCTTTATTCCCGTCTCCTCCACGCTGGTTCAGAGAGAGATAGTTTATATTGGGGTCTGGTTTAGAGAAATAATTGAGGGTCTGGGTTAGCACTGGACCCTGATAGGGGTGTGAAGGATGGGGTCCCTGAGACTGCAGTTTAGTTAAAGCTTTCACCCGCTGAGGATCAGAAATTCCAGCATGGTTGCTAAGACTCACTATAAAGGTGCTGGGAGGGAGGCATTATGGATTTTATATGAAAATATTTTCTAATAAGGAAACTAAAACAGCAATGAACCGTGCTTCAGGCCCAGGCTTATAGGAAAGTGAAGTATGGCCTTATTCCTATGCTGGATACTTTCTGGAAATTTTACAAACAATACTATAAATGTTTGTTTACAGCATAAACACCCTAACTTCTCTTTAGCTTTTGTTTTATCAACTGCAATCATCTTAGGTACATCTCTGGAGTTAGAAAGTGATCTCAGTTGGATTCTTAGCAGTATGTGTCTCACTCTTTCCTAGAGTATCTCTCTTCTCATTAAGCCCCATTCTTAAATTTCCTCCCAGTGTGACTCTCCCATCTGCCACGAGGAAGGTGCTGCAGTAACCAGTAATCTTCACCTGGAGTCCTAGCCATGAAGGAAGCAGGACAATGCAGGGATGGCCAAGTCTGGTAAAAGTAATGGGATCTCACTGGAGGCATAGTTCTCGTGAGCTGTGACCCAGGTGGGGATGGGACTCCTCGGTAGGAAACTGCCCTTGGAATTACACGTGCAGCTGGAAGAAGTAACTCCAATAGAAAATTGTTTGCCACGTTGGACCTGGATAGAAAGAATCCTTTGTCTGGTCTGTGCACGGCTATTTAGGTAAACAGCCATTCTTTATGTGTCTCCAGGAAAAGTCACACATTTGCCTTCATAGATAAGAAGAGCGAAGCTGAGAATCCCTTATTCAGTATCTCACATAGAGGTTCTCCCTGCTCAGCCAGGCTGACTCCAGAGGACCACAAAGCTAACAGTCCCCTAACTCACGCTCCTCTACCACCAAGAGCAGGGAAGCGAGGATGAGCTGTGGGGAAGACTTCCGACAAGAGGCTGAGCTCAGAGTAGCTCTTGAGATAAAAAGACAGAGCTTCCAAATCAGGACAAGTCTTCAGCATCACCTCTTAAAAAGAGACTGATAACTTGGGACTGCTGAGACTGACAGCTCTGAGGTCTGGAAAGTCACCTGCCTGGGTCCAAACCAATGTGAAGGGGCAGCTGGCCATCTGCCCAGGTCAGGGGTTTCTAAGCTATTAATATGCTATTAAACTGAGGTGTACCCTCTAACCCATGAATTCTGTGTGTGTGTGTGTTTATGGGTGTGTGTCTGTGTAAGAGAGAGGGGGGCAGGGAGAGAGGTGGAGAGGGGGGAAGAAAGGAGAGAGACAGAAGGAGAGGGGGGTGGGGGAGGCACTCCAGGAGCTCACTGTGTAGTTGAAGATGATCTTGAACTTCTGATCCATCTCCCTCTATCTCCCAACTGCTAAGATTATGGGTGTATGCCACCATACACAATTTACATATTACCGACATGTGAACCCAGGACTTTGTGTGTGCTAGTCCAACACTTTACTGAATGCATGAACTCTTGCATATATGTTAATCACCTGTAGCTTACAGATTCTGGAAATGAGGCAAGAAAGGCTGGCTTTGGGTTTATACTGAAGAAAATGGCTAGACACTTTGTTCTGTGTTTTTGTTTCTACGGCAGGAAGAAAAGACACTGGCTCAGGATTGAGACCACAGTGGCTTTCTTTGTGCCAAATGTCATTGATGAAAGAATCTCTAGGTGTTATTCCAACCTTTGACCCAAGAGCCAGTGTACCTTTGGGGGTATAAAAACCCCAAATCTAGACTGGGATTTCACTGAGTGGCAAAGTAAAATCAAGCAAAGCCCAGGCCTAGGTTCCAGGCTAATTATCTACCATCTACATGCTGTGCAGTACCTTGTGACTCATCACCCTGACCCTTCATTTGCTCATGTGCAGAATGACAATAGCCTACTCTGCAGAGCTGACCCCCTGATCCAAGACGTAGGTGCCATCCCAGTTTGTTCCTGTTGCTCTCAGAGCACCTCAGGACTAAAAATAACCCTGACTGAGATATTCTACAAACCCCATCTATTGTCCCGAGCCTGAGCAAGGTAGGTCAAAGAGGTCCTTACATCACTGAGTATGTTGAAGGCTTCGTTCAGAGCAATATCCAGCATTCCGATTCCTTTGGCGAAAAGTTTGTCCAGATGCTCCCTGAAGTGCTGAAAGGACAAAGCATACAATCCATTAGCACTCTGCGTGTCTCCCCCCTTCATGGAGCCTGCAACCAGCTCATTCCCCAGCTCTGCCGCCACTCTCCACACTGCTCCCCGAGGCTCAGGATGGATGTCACCCTCTTTGTATCTTAGGAGGCTTTCTCAGGCCAATTGCTTCTCAGACCAGTTCACTGGGAAACCTTTGTGCCCTGGTTTGTCTCTCTGTGACGGTGATAAAGAAAGGACCAAAAACAACTCCAGAGAGAAAAGGCTTAATTTCATCCTAAAACCCCCAGGTCAAACTCCATCACTGAGAGAAGGAAGGACAGAGGCTCAAGGCAGGGTCCTAGAGGCAGGAACCCGGGCCAGAGATCCCAGAAGAAAGGCGCTTACTGTATTGTTCCTATGGCTTGTTCAACCACTTTCTCGTCTTGTATAGCTCAGGACCACCTAGGGGCAGCACCACCCATAGTAGGCAGGGCTCTCCCACGTCAATTATTAACTCCCCACAGACATGTCTACAGACCAATCTAACAACCATTTTCTCAGGCGGGGTTCCCTCTTTCTAAGTATCTCTATTGTGTAGCAAGTTGGGCCTCCTTGGTAGCAGCCCGAACTCTCTTCTGTTTCTTATGATTCTGTAGAAATCTAGCCTCAGCCTCATAAGAAAGTAGCTATGAAGCCCTGTAAAGAAGTATGGCACATGAGGACATGGCACATGGATCACAGAGCGTGCTCGAATCTGGACTTTGATTTTGTTTGTCTTAGTGGTCTGTACTGAAGACAGATCCTTGCACACGCTAGGCAAGCACTCGCCCATTGTGCTACACCCCTCAGTTCTTTACAAAGAACTTGGTCCTTAACTGGCTCCAGGGCAGAATCACTGTAAGTTGGGTTCTGCATTACAAGCCCATCTGGTACCATAACCTTCCCCCAAGCTCAGTGGCTCTCAGGTTTATACTGCATGGTTACCATTCTTTTAATCCATGTGTGGCTATGTGTCACGTGCTGCTTCAGGCAAGGGTTCCTTCGATTGTTGGACACGGAGAATCAAATGGAACAAACGTGTCGGATTGGCTTTACTGCTCTTTGTCACAAGGTCAGTTGATGTTGCTTTGTTTTTCCTGTTCCAACTATAATTCATATATCATGTGAAAAAATAATTTCCCGAAGAGAGAGCTTACAAATAGTGTCATAGCTAGAGGAGTCCTTGGTTTCTCTTTCTTCTCTCCTTCCTCATTCCAAAGTGTGCCCTTCTTTCCTACCAATAAGGTAAACCAACCCCCTGGTCTCAGAGCTGCATGTACCTCTCAGCCCATCTCTATCTCCATACAGAGCAGTTTTCCAGGATACTATTTCCCAGGTTGTGATGTCCACTAATCACTGCTCTAGCCAGTTTGGTAGCTATGGCTGACCTCCAGATACTGACAATTAAGCAGAAATAAACTTACCCTCCCTTAAAAACCATGCTCCTCTACAGCTCCAGCCATGTTTAGGTGCTCATTAGCCCCTGTGGCTAGTAACTACTACCTCATTGTCAGGGTGCACGTGAGAATACTGCCGTCCCAACAGAGGGTGTCACCCAACAGCGCCAACCCGAAGACACAAGAGTCAGAGCAACCATTCTGGCTCATCATACCAATGACAAATGGGGACCCAGGCCTAATGTGGTGTGATGGTTAATCTCGCTTGTCAAATTGAGCAGATGTGGAATCAGCTAAGAGACAGGCCGCTGGGCACACTTGTGAGCGAATCTCTTGATCCAGTTATTTGAAATGGGAGGACCCATCCTAAGTGGTGGGTGGCAACTTCTGGGGGCAGCTCAGGTAATAAAAGGAGATCTGAAGGAAAAGCCTTGCCTCCTGTCTGCTTGCCTTCTCAGGGCCTTTCCCAGTACACCAAGCTCCCGGGCTTCTAACATACTGAAGATCAGTGGTTCTCCAAGGCTCCTCTAAGCCTTCAGTGATAGATTGGGACTGTCAAGCTACCTAGACTCACAGGATGAGTATCTCCCTGGTTCTCAGCCTCTGCAGTATGAAAACAGCTATAGTTAAATTGCTCAAACTCTATCCTGTAAGTCAATCTAGTAAATCTAGAGACCTCTAGAAGATACAAATAGAGGCTGTCTTAGGGTTTCTATTGCTGTGAGGAGACACCATGACCACGGAAACTCTTATAAGGAAAACCTTTTCCTGCAGTGGCTTACAGTTTCAGAGGTTTAGTCCACTATCATCACAGCAGCACACAGGCAGACCTGGTGCTGGAGAAGGAACTGAGAGTTCTACATCTTGATTCTCAGGCGACATAAGGAGACTGCACACTGGGCATGACTTGAGCATGTGAGACCCCAAAGCCCACCTCCACAGTGACACACTTCCTCCAAAGGCCACACCCACTCCAACAAGGTCACACCTCCCAATGTGCCATTTCCTGAGTCTACAGGGCCATTTTCTTCCAAATCACCACAGGGACCAGGGACCCTTTTTCTTTCTTCTGACTCTCTTATACTAACAAAATACACATGATTTGAAGAAGACGTAGTTTCATTTCTGTTGCTGTGATAAAATCTTAACAATAGAAACCCTAACTAAGACAAGGAGGGTGAGACTGGGTCGTGACAGCAGGGCTAGACCACACAACACAGACACGCCCTGTCTTTCCTGATGAGTAAGCCAGAGTACTTGCTTCTTTGCTCATCAGTTTGTGCTGGGTTTGGGCATCTGAAGTGAGAGGATCTCTGTGTACCACAGCTGTCACAAACATCCTGAAGCCAGGATGATGCCTCAGCAAAGTGTCCTCATGATAAAATGTACCTCTTGTGCTTCTCCTTTCTTAGGTTGAGCATGTGTGTGCATGCACACACGCAAGAGCATCAGTGTGCATGTATGCACATCCACATGAAGTTAGAGGACAATTTCAGCTCTCACTCCTCAGGTGCTATTCACCTTGGCTTCTGAGACATCATGGAACTAGCCTGGAACCTGCTAAGAAGGCAAGGGTAGCTGATCTGTGCAGGGTTTCACTGATCCCTACCCCTTCAGCACTAGGACTCCAAGTATGTACCTGCGCACCAGCCTTTTTGACAAGGATTTTCTTTCAAGAAAGCACACTATGGAGTTATCCCCCAGCCCAAGTCCCCACTCCCCTCCCCACCCGTTTTCTGCTTCTTCTTCTTTTTTTTTTTTTTTTGTTTTTCAAGACAGAGTTTCTCTGCATAACAGCCCTGGCTGTACAAGTACTCACTTTGTAGACCAGGCTGGCCTCGAACTCACAGAGAATCACTAGCTTCTGCCTCCTGAATGCTGGGGGATTAATGCCAGCACTGCCCAGGCCCACCCTTCTTCTTAATCACTGTCCCTGAACCTTACTACTTACCAGGTGTCTGTGCCAAACAGAACACATCAAGGTACTCTATGCCCAGTGGATCTTTAGTGTTTAACAGCAACTTAACACTCTTTTGGTATCATGGTTATATTAAATGCCATCTTATGTACTAACATAACTGAGGTTCAGTCCCTGAATAGCGAGAAACAGAAAAACAATGAACTAAATGCTCTTGTTCTTGCTGTGCCAGGGACCATGAAGCCTCAATCTTGCCATCTGTGGAATGGTCATGGTGACCGCCTGGATGGTGGATAGAGCAGAGTCCATCAGGGTTCGGGACTACAGGAAGACATTTCTGTCCCCTCCTGTCCCCATTTTGCTTCTCCTTTAAGACATTTTTCTTCTCTGAACCTTCTTTCACCTCTTTGGACTCAGAGGTATGGGCTGTTGAGAGATGCACCTGAAGAAAATTGTTGGCCATTTTCTTGTGAAACCCTCTTCATTTCGGAGTCCCTGCCTGTTTCATAGCTTGTGACAAAAATGACAGTCACATCACAGGGCAACAGGTCTGTGGTCACTAAGAGAGGGTGCTCATCCATGAGCACCAGAATGACAATTCTAGGAACCCATTCAGTGCCTGTGCTGAGATGTTCAAAGGAAGAAGTGGTGAGGGAGCTCGGGTCTGGGAGAGGGGAGTTCTGCCAAGGCCCAGGGGCCACTTTCCTCCTAAGGACACTGCCCGCCCATTCCCATGTTCTCCAGCTGTTCTCACCACCACATCACAGCATAGGCTTTCTTCCACACACATGCTGTTCTGTGGGAGTGGACTGTAGGCTTCTTTAAAAGCTTTCAAATTTTGCACGAATGGAGGAAAAATGGGTGGAGTGGGGAGGATTATTATCAATATTTAAATTTAAAAAGAAAATCAGAAGGTTGGTGGCTATGGAGATGGCTTAGCTGTTAAACTATCTACATCATAAGCAAGAGGACTTGAGTTCAGCTGGAATACAGGTAAGTGGAAACAGGAGGCTCTCGGGAGCTCATTGGCCAGCCAGCCAGTCTAGTCACTTGTTGAGCTGCTGGTTTAACGAGAGACCCTGCCTTAAAAATAACGTGGCAAGCAAATGAACACACATATATGCATGCATACACACTCTCTCTCTCTCTCTCTCTCTCTCTCTCTCTCTCTCTCTCTCTCTCTCTCTCTCTCTCACACACACACACACACACAAGTGCACATCCTCACCCATCCCCCGGAAACTTTTTATTTCAGATGCTTTCCATACCAACGGCCTCCTTTGCAGCTCTGTCATTCAATACACCTTGGAAAATAACATCTTGCCTTCAAGGGCCAGGCTGGTTTAGATGAATACAAACATGGCTAATTTCACTGACCCATAATCCCCAAGGGTCCTCAGGAGCCTAGCTACAGCAGAATAGAAGGTTCCAAATTGCTGGGCTGGGAACTGCGCAACAGATGTGGCCAGAAGGTAGCCAGTCTAAATTAAACAGTTTGTGGGAAGTCGTGACAGCCCTACCGTATTATTAAACTTCAATAAAGGAAGAATAAGGTGGCTTTTTATCTTTGCTTCAGGCAATTCATGTGGCATATGCTGCTGCCCA
Organism: Arvicola amphibius; assembly: GCF_903992535.2. Lineage (NCBI taxonomy): Eukaryota > Metazoa > Chordata > Mammalia > Rodentia > Cricetidae > Arvicola > Arvicola amphibius. The sequence goes on along the minus strand of NC_052058.2, from coordinate 26,737,229 downwards.
GGAAAAGGCCTTGCTTCCAAAGCAATTAGTGCAGCTTACTGCCTGGGGAGATAAACCTGCCACCGCTCCTCCTGCTCAGTGCCAGCAGGAACTAGGGAGTCTGCTTATCTCCTTCACACAGCCCGGCCCACGGAGGTCTCTGGTGCAGTGGGCTCTCCCTGTACCTGTGTTTCATTTGGTAGAATCATATTGATAAATCTCTCTGTGGAAAAAGAATGCCTACGCTTCCCTGTCCATGTGTCTTAGTTAGGGCTTCTATTGCTAGATCCATGACCAGAAGTAATTTGGGAAGTGTCTTCTTTAGTTAAGGTTTCTATTGCTGCAATGAAACAGCATGACCAAAAAGCAAGCTGCTGAGAGAAAGGGTTTGTTTGGCTTGCGCTTCCACACTGCTGTTGATCACTGAAGTAAGTCAGGACAGGAACTCAAACAGGGCAGGAACCTGGAGGTAGATGCTGATGCAGAGGCCATGGTTACTGGCTTGCTCGGCCTGCTTTCTTATACAATCCAGAACCACCAACCCAGAAGTGGCCACACCCATAATGGACTGGGCCCTCCCCATCCATAAGTAATTAATAAAATGCCTTACAGATGGTTCTTATGAAGGCACTTTCTCAGTTAAGGTTCCCTCCTTTCAAATGACTCATTTGCATGTCAAGCTGACAGAGGACTAGCCAGCAAACTGATCCCTTGTGAACTTGACAAACATAGCACTATGAAGCCACACTCTTTTCTTTCTGAGTCATCTCCAAGATCTTAACATTAAAAACATAAATAACTTTAAAAGTCTCACAGTCTTTACAAATTCAAACACATTAAAATTTCAGTCTCTTTAAAATATCCAATCTCTCTAAAACCTACAATTTCTTTTTAAGTTCCAAGTATTTCAGCTATGGGCTCCTGTAAATCAAAGTTATATTAAATACCTTCGTCTAGAGGAAAGAGCCAGGGCACAATCATAGTCTCAACCAAGCAAAATCAAACTCCAACAGTATAAATAACTCAGTGTCCAAATATCTGGGATTCATTCACAATCTTCTTGCTTCCTCCAAAAGGCCTTGGTCATCTGTCAGCTTCCCCTCTGAAGCACACACTTGGTCTTTTAGGCTCTGGTTGGTTCCACTCCACTGCTGCTGCTGGTCTTGTTGATCATCCACGGCACTGGCATCTCCAAAACTGCTGGGGTCCCTTGCTACAGTTAGGCTAAACGTTCACCACTAACCTCTCCTAGGCTCTCTTCATGTTGCCAAGCCTCAGTTTCTCTGCATGAACCCTCAGTCCTGGGTCTTCAACTCCCACTGAGGCTGTACTTCCACCAACAGCCTCCCCTGGCCTCTCACAGTGTCAAGCCTCCGCTGCTCTGCATGACCCCTTCATGTCTTCAAAACCAGCTCCACCTAGGTGAGTTCAGATGCCAGCACAAGGTATAACCTTGACCACTGCTGGAACACAGCTTGTGTGCACTGACCCTGAGAAAACACTTCCTAAAAAATTCTACCTCGATGATACTGCTCTTGTCTTAATTGCTGCTAATTTCTTAGCTCCAGATGACCACGATTCATTGCCCTAGTAATGCAAGTTTTCACTTCAGTGGTGCTGGCGTGGTCTTTTGCATTCTCTTGTTAATTGTGACTTACTCCTCAGCCCCAGGTGACCAGAATGACAGACTCTTAATTGAAAATAGCAAATGGCCCTGATATTTAAACTTCCCTCTGAAACTTCAAAAGCCAGGCCTTCATCTTCTCCATTGTGTTCAACATTCTTATCATCCAAGCTTTGACAGAATATTCAACTGAGCTCTCAACACTCAATGGCTTTTCTAACTCAAAGTTCCAACGTCTTTCCACAATCCTCCCCAAAACATGGTCAGGTCTGTTACAGCAATACCCCACTATGCCAGTACCAACTTGTTTTAGTTAGGGTTGCTATTTTTATTTTTTATTTATTTATTTATTTATTTTTTGCGAGACAGGGTTTCCCTGTAGTTTTAGAGCCTGTCCTGGAACTAGCTCTTCTAGACCAGGCTGGCCTCGAACTCAGAGATCCGCCTGCCTCTGCCTCCCGAGTGCTGGGATTAAAGGCGTGCACCACCACCGCCGGGCTTTAGGGTTGCTATTATTGTGATAAAACATGATAAAACACCACGACCAAAATGCAAGCTGGGAAAGAAAGAGTTTATTTGGCTTAGACTTCCACAATATTGTTCATCACCGAAGAAATCCAGGACAAGACCGCAAACAGGGAAGGAGCCTGGAGACAGGACTTGACACAAAGGCCATGGAGGGGAGCTGCTTACAGGCTTGCTCCCTAAGATTTGCTCAGTCTGATCTCTTATAGAACCAACAACCACTAGCCCAGAAGTGGCCACACCCACAATGGGCTAGGCCCTCCCCATCAATAAGGAAAATGCCTTACAGTTGGTTCTTATGGAGGCATTTTCTCAATGAAGTTTCCCTCCTTTCAGATGATTCTAGTTTGTGTGTCCAGTTGACATAAGACACAACTGTCCCTCAGTGTGTTTGGCTCTAGTAGTGACCACACACAGGGACAGCTGGGTGGCTCAAGGTGAGGTAGAGAATAAAAGCAGGGTAAGTATAAGGACATAGAGGGTGTGTCCTCAGCTTCTCTGTAGCAACAGTGAGAGAACAATCATAAGTGTGTACAGCCTTGCTCCCATCCAGGCTACGGACACACAATCTTCTAGGAGTTTTAGCAGGAAACCCCATTAACAGGGAAAAGATGTGTTAAACTCCTGTGTGATTCCTGAAGCTCTTGTTTCTATTTATTTCTTAACAGATTATAATCCCATCCATGGTATCTTTGAAGCTGCCCTATCATCTCACTTAAACAGAGAGAGAAGAAATCAGGTGAAAGGCTTCTTAGCAGCCTTTAAGATGTGCTTTGGCCACACCAAGGAGGTAGACATGACTCATAAGAAAACTGCTAGTCTCCCTTGGGAAGCCTCTACCTGCAGTTGGGTATGTCTTTCTAAGCAGCCTCATACTTAAAGTTTATATCATAATATCGTTAATAAAACCCCAACTCTGCTTCAAACTGGCTAGTCCTGAGATTCTTTTCTGCTTTAATGCCAGAAATTTCAGTCTAGCCCAAGCTGAAGTCCCTAAAAGAGCAGGAGAACTTGTTAGGCAATTGAATGAAGCAGTGTGGAGATGCGTCTCTGTCCCCTACTGCTGACACAGTGACAGATATATGTTTCGGCAGATGTTCAGAGAGTGCTGTGTGAGCTTAGGTCTCTGGAGAAACAGCACGTACTCTCTCTCTCTCTCTCTCTGTGTGTGTGTGTGTGTGTGTGTCTGTGTGTGTCTGTGTGTGTGTGTGTATACATACAAAGGAGACTCAGTAGAAGAGCTTATAGTCTAGCCCAACAATGGCTGTCTACCATCAGAAGGTTCAAGAATCCAGTAGCTGTGCAATCCACTAGGCTGGATGTCTCAGCTGTTCTTCGTGTGTGCTGGAATTCCAAAGTAGTAGACTCCACTGCCAGTTAGGGAAGGGACTTACAGCAAAAGTGAGAGCAAGTGAAGAACAAAAGCTCCCTTCATCCATGTCCTTCATATTGACTGCCAGCACAAGGTATGGCCCAGATTGAAGGCAGATCTTCCCACCTCGGAAGTTCTGCGTTCAAAGTGGATCTTCCCATTTCAAATTATTTAATTAAGGAAAATAATACCTCATGGGTATTCCGAGCTGCCTGGATTTTAGTTCATTCCGGATGTCATGAAGTCATCAATCAACAATAGCCATTACAAGAGTCCTGTAGAGGCCTTCCAAGCTTTAGTGCCAGTAACAAGTGTGGTACAATTTTCCTTCTAGCAGGAAGGTGGCTTTTGACAGTCCTATCAGCCTATAGATTGGTCTACACCAGCCATCATGGCTGTCTCTCTGTGAAATCTCCATGTAAGCTCTCACAGGGCTCCATGGTTCAAACCCAAACCACTGAAGCCCATCTACCAGATTCCCACACTATCTTCTGATTGGATGTAGTTATGACTAGGCTATTTACTGTAAACGGGGGCTCTCTGTTCCGACAAGACATGCCTGCCGCCCCAACATCAACCCCAGGTTGATTCCCTTAGGCACCCATTTAGCTTGAGAAATTCCTTGGCTGAATTCTGTAGATATTTGGCCACATGGCTCAGGGATACGGGGCCAGGAATAGTCAGTAGGGTTTATAGTAAGAAGGCACGCATCTATGGCATGGCCACCTCCAAACCCAGACTTTAGTAACTCAGGCTACCATTTGATTCCTCTGGGGAAAGTGGAGACAAAGTGTTTCTAAAAAGGAAAATGGAATGGTCCAAGAAAGCTGGCAGAAGGGAGGTAGCTCAGCTGTTTGTAAGTTAGGGGCGGCACGAATTCTGATGGATCTGCCCTGGACACCTCCCGGGTCTCCTTCCTATTGTGGATAACAAATTGAAGTGTCTAAAGGCAGCAGCTGTTTCAAGCCAGTGCCAAATTAGACACGAGATGGATCTCTTGGACATGAACAGCACGTGCTGTTTCGTACCAGGCTCCTCACATCAGCTACAGCTTTGTTTCTATGGCGGAAACACTAATTATTCCTGTAAGAACGTGGGTGGCCATCAGCTCAGCATGGGAGCTCCTCAGCTGGGAAGCTCCCAGGTGGACCAGCGCTCCCACCATGGCTTTAGACCCTGCTGTCCCAGAGGAGACACATTAGTCACCTCACACATCCCACCACAGAGTCTGAGAAGACCTGCTGCCATGCTTCATGTAAGGCCACAGCAGGGTGCAGATGCTCTGAGGAAAGTGGTGGCATGAATTCTAATTGGTCTTGATAATAAAAACTTGGAGACAGATATTAGGGGATGAAAACTGAAAGATCAGAGAAGCAGAGCAGCCACTAGAGAGTTATTACCTCTACCAATGCTCAGACTGAAGGACCGATCCTGTCTCGACGAATCCTCAGACTGCATTCTCAGATTTCCCCATAGCTTCTTTCCCCTCCTGCCTTACATTCCTTTCTCCTCCCAGCCATCACTCCTGTCTCTGCCTCCTTTTTGCTGGGATTAAAGACATGGGATTCCAAGTGCTGGGATCAGCTTTGTGTGAGCTCTGTTTCTTTTAGACAGATTCAATCTTGTGCAGCCCAGGGTAGTCTTGAACTCACAGAGATCCATCTGCATCTGTCTCCCAAGTGCTAGGATTAAAGGTGTGAGCCATCACTGCCTAACCTCTATGGCTAACTAATGGCTAGTTCAACACTCTGATGTTCAGGCAAGCTTTATTGTTACATTACAAACAAAATAACACTACAGAAAGCCACAGTCCAGATGCTTCCTGACAGGGCACCTGCGTTGTGTGCCAATACAGGATGGCAGTAGGTGTATGAAGCAGCAGGTCTTGCCCTTCATGTCTGCCCGACACCTCTGAAGGTTCAAGTTCATCCTTCATCAGCCTTATAAGGGCCTTGATTTGAGGCAAATGTGTTTCTGGGAGCAAGAATGCTACTAGTCAGACCATGAATATTATAGGTAGAGAAACAGACATGCCCAAACCCCAGGATAGGAGAGAATGGCATATATAAGTGAATTTGATTGCACAGACTCCAGAAAGGGAGGGCACTGTGTGCCATGGGTGTGAGAGAAGGGCAGCCCTTTGAGCAGGAATGATCAGGCACTTGGAGCTGCCACTCAACAGATGGCTAGTAAGAATGGCTGCGTGAAGATTAAAAGATCTCAAAACTCGGAGCTGAGAAGGAATGGAAGGTTTAGGGGCTGGTGACCTTGAGGTCACAGAGGTCTCAGCAGGTGAGCCACGGAAACAAACAAAAATTCAAAACCTCAAGGAAGAGGGCAGCAGAGACTCAAGACTAACTCCATCAAAAACAAATCAGCTTCGATCCAAAGGGACTAGAAGGATAGATTTTCAACCCCAGGATATGAAGGCACAGGCATCGGGAACTCTGAAGACAACTTGCATGCTCCCACTGAGAAAATTAAGATTCAATCACTAGCAAGACGATGAAACTGAAGAAAACACTCTAAGACAGAGAGCTACATGACTCATCAATAAAGTTCTCTTTTTCAGGCTCTCCAATGGATAGTTAAAGATACAGTCTTCTAAATATTCTAGTTTTTTTCTGAAGTAAAATGTCTCCTTGCAATTCTTCAGTCCACCTGCCCAGTGGGAATGTAAATCTATTGTATGCTGTGTTCTCTTGGGGCCTCGTCATGGTCATTCACTCTTCACTGTACTGAGTCTGCAGTGTTGGTTCCCACGCTAGAGGCAAACTTGCGCCCTTTTCTTTATCCCTCTAGGGCACTGCCCATGTAGATCTTCTTGTGTCTAGACAGAAGATGGTGCTTTCACAGCAATTCACCAATACCTATTCCTGTGATACCAGCTATCCCGGATAGTGGGGTCCTTCCTCTGAACCCAGAGTGACTGACTATCCCAGCAACACACTGGTGTGGAGGAGGGATCCAATCAGCTGGCAAGTCACACCACTGCCTCTTCTCCAGAGGTCAGGAAGAGCCTAATTAACCCCTTCCTATTTGCTTCTTAACTGAAGCTAAAGGAACTTTAGAAAGAAAATCATTATTTCCATCTTTTAAAGAGGCATCATAATACCAGCTCACTCCCTGACATGGGTGGTACCTTTCACAGAGATAATAAATGAGAATGCTAAGGTAGGTCCTTTAATGTGGAAGTCACTCATTCCCTGCACCTCTCCCCTGGCTCCCTAGTTCCCCTGTACTTCAGGGTCCCAGGGCTGCTGGTCCTAGCTGGACTAGGATGATGAGCATCTCTCAACGAGTAAAGTGAGGGCCAGAGGAATGAGAGTCCACGGGAAGGTGTGGCCACTCATTGTTGGAGGAAAAGGCCCAGCATGTGACTAGCACAGAGGCATTAGACCAGGAAACACTGGTTCATCTAGAGAAAAGTAGTCTTCCTCCCGAGGGAGCTGTCTGGAACCCAACTTATGGGTCTGCAAGTTTTCAGGGGGTAATCCTCCTACTTCAGTCCTTAAGAAAAAAACAGAGGCAGGAGAAGGAAGATCCCAGGCAGAGCAATCAAAACCCACTGTGATTCCCAGCCTGGCTGGCATGGGCAATGAGTTCATCGTGGTACTTTTCTTTAACATCATTCTTGTAAAGTAAGGCTGTACTGAGGGGAAGATGGCAAGATGATACAGAGTTTTTAAAAAGATAAACATAATCTATGTAAAAGCAAAAGCACCACATGAATTCAATACCAAATGTTCTGATAACTAGCAATTATTTTTCTATCCCTCTCCCTCTCTGTCTCTGTTATTACTTGTTGACCGAGGTTTCTCTTCCACCCGGTCCTGCAGTCATTCAGTCCCAAAGAACCACGCAGAAGTATACATTAAACTGATTGGCCTATTAGCTCAGGATTCTTATTAACTCTTATAACTTATATTAGCCAATAATTCTTGTCTATGTTAGCCACGTGGCTTGGTACCTTTTCCAGTAAGGTAGTCACATTTTACACACATTGCTCTGTGTCTGGCTACTTTGCATCTGGGTGACGACTGCAGACTGAATCTTTCCTTTTCCCAGAATTCTCTTGTTATCCTTGCCTGCCCCTACTTCCTGCCTGGGTACTGGCCAATCAGCATTTTATTAAAATTAATACAAGTGACAGGATAAAAGACCACTGTCCCACAGCAATTACTAATAGGATGGCACAATGTTTTAAATGATCTTCCCCAACACTACTGTTCTGACCCCTAGCACCTTGTTGGTGTCAAGTTAGAGAAGCCACTGGAAAGTACACTCCATCAATAAAGTCGCCATTCTGGTCAGCAATGCAGATGAAAGACAACATCGCTGACAAGTAAGCCTAACTGGTACCCTGTGGATCTTGAGGCCAGACACAAAAGACTACCTGGTGACACCTTGTAGAGGAAATGATCTGCACTGTGAGTCTTAGAAAGCAGGACCTCAGGCTCTTTGACTCCTAAAAGGAGTGATGGTCCCCTTCTCATAGGCCTGGAGGTTGGGAGGCCAGGTGTTGACTGATGTGGGTTCTCCTAAAGGCTCCTCTTTACCTCACAAATGGTTGATTGCTTGTTAGACGTACAACTACCCCTGAGGTCTCCCACTTTGACTCCAAGGACAACAGTCATATTGGATCAGGAACCATCCTGGTAGCTGCGTTCACCGTAAGTAGTACTTCAGAACCCATATACAAATACAATTGAGTTACAGGAATGGGCTTAAGAATGATGAGGACACAATTCAGTCTATGACACACCTTCCCATGTTTAATCCCTGTTTTCCAGGTAAGAAAACAGACCAAACAAGTGAAGTGCATGGTTTCAGATCACTAACAAGTATCCGAGTCCACAGAACATTCAAGTGACCCCAGTGTCCTGGTTCTGTTCTCTTTAACTCAACTCACAGTAAGCATTGTCCATAGCAAAACCTGGCTAATAGCACATTTATGACAGGTGATACAAACTTTTTATTTCTCTCTTCCTCTTTCACCCATAAGTGTGTGTGTGTGTGTGTGTGTGTGTGTGTGTGTGTGTGTGTGTGTGTATGTGTGTGTCTGTCTGACTGTGTGTCCTCATGTGGAAGTCAGAAGAGGACAAATCTGATGAACTACTTCTCTTCTTCCACCACGTAGTTCCTGGATCAAACTTTAGTAATCAGGTTAGGTGGAAAGTGCCTTCACCCACTAAGTCTTCTCACTGGTCCAAGGCTGACGCTCTGTCAATGGAGATATCTGGATCCTTTCTTTTTTCTTTCTTCTTCTTTTTAAAAAATATATTTCTATTACTTTGTCACAATACCATGATACTTTCCAGTCTGTAAGACCCATGATCTACAGCAAGCAGCTAGAAGAAGCAGAAGCTATCTTGTTCAGCACCAGCATGGAGATCCCCAGCTGTGTACCATGAGCCAGCACCAGCATGGAGTTCCCCAGCTGGGCACTATGAGCACATGGGACTCTTTACATCACAACATTTGGTGAAAAGAAAGAGCCTTATAGCACTGAAAGGACAAATTCTGTTTTTTAAAGCCTACCCCATGGTTTTTTCATCTTTATTATGGGAGTGATTCTGGTAGAGCCTCTTCGCTTCACTACCAAAATAAGGACAACAGAAGGGACGGTCCAGGCTGTTTGGAAGGTGAATCAGAAAACACATGGATGATACTGAGTGAAGAACGTAACACATAAACTCTTGGACGTTTCTGAATGTTCCTAAGGGAATTTTAAAAACCATTTCATGTTAAATAATTGTAGGATTTCACAAAAGTTTCAAAATAATCCTGGCTCCCATGCTCTTACCCCAACTTCCCCCAGTGATAATATCTTTACCAAAGAACCACGATTTAAGCCAGGAAACTGACAAAGGCACAGCACCGTGAAGTAGACTGCAGTCCTCACTGGATTCCATCAGCTTTCTAATCATCTTGTGCATGCATACGATTTTATAAAATGTTATTATATGAACAGGCCCATGAAATCACTGTTAAGAAACTGTTCTCTAACTGAAGGACAAAAGCCCTCTTGTTGACCGTCTGTATCACAGCCGTGCTCCACAGTTAAGCTCTGGAGACCACTAATCCTTCTCTATCGCTGAAATACTCATTTAAGATTTACTTATGTGTGTGGCAGCGTATGCACAAATGTGTGCACCACACACAGAGGCCAGAAGAGGGCATGATATCCCCTGAGCTGTAGTTACAGGTGGCTGTGAGCTACCTAGTGTGGATGCTAGGAATTAAATTTAGTCCTGCAAGTGCTCTTAGCCCCTAAGCCATCTGTCCAACCTTCATCACTGGCAACTAATTCTGAGCATATAATATGACTGGAACCATGCAAGTGCCACCTTTTGAGACTGGCCTTTGTCACCCAGCATGATGCCATCACACACATACAAAAAGGCCTTTGTCAGCCTTGCCGACATTCATACTCTCAAAACCCCAACAGTGCTCAGCCTGGGGCAGATAAATATCTTTTAAACTAGGTTTTTAAAATTAACAAGCATATAAAGGCTTACATGTGTGCAAAAGTTAAATATTACTTGGCCCAATTTCAAATGGTTTTACCCCCCAAAGAATCAGTCAAGCAAATATCCAAATGTTTATATGAACCATGTCTATCATAACACTATTTATAATGATAATAAAAATAAAAAGCAGGCTATGTATTGAACAATAAGAAGGATGGAGTGTTATGTAGTCATATTAAATATAGCAGATGAACTTACGTATGCCTATAAAGGTCATTTCAACTTACTCTTGGTTTTAGGAGATATTTAAATAAAATGTACTTTAAGAAAAAAACATTGGATAGCCTTCTGGAATAATACAAAAACAAGCTTTTGCCTTTTTTGACAGCAGCAATACACACAACTTGTGATTCTCTCCCTTTTGTTTATTCACATTATGAATGAGATTTTTCTTAATGTGAAAGTATCATTAAAAATCTTCACAGTTGGGTGGTGGTGGTGCACACCTTTAATCCCAGCACTCAGGAGGCAGAGGCAGGTGGATCTCTGTGAGTTTGAGGCCAGCCTTGTCTACTAAAGTTAGTTCCAGGACAGCTAGGGCTGTTGCACAGAGTAAACCCTGTCTCGGGGGGGGGGGGGGGGGGGGGATCGCTGCTGTGGTTAAGCCTTGCTACCAAGATGTCCTTATTTCTGGTAGGGTTTCATATTTTGGAATCTTAGCCTGAAAGTCATAATTAGATGTCTGTCCCCTGGGTTTTGGGCAGTGGGACAGTGGGAGAAGAGGCACACTTTTCTTCATAAGCTGAGGCTGATGCTGAGGACCAGCAGAGAAGGAGAAAGAGATACACTTGTCTTCCAGAAGCTGATGTCAATGCTGATTATGACAACAGCATAGAAGAAAGAAGAGATGCACTTGTATTCAAAAGCTGATGTGGATGCTTTAGAGGTAAGAAGAGGTGCACTTGTCTTCTAGAAGCTGGTACTGATGCTGATGCTGATGACCAACATAAAGGGAAGAAGAGATATACTTGTCTATAGAAGCTGAGGCTGATGCTGAGGGATCAGCATAGACAAATGAAGAGTCTGGACATTTTCTGGGAACTAAAAAGACCTCGAAGGGAAATTGAGAGGAGCTAGCCATTAAAAAACAAAGTAAAGGATCAGATAGGTAGGGTGGAAACAGCCTGGCAATGGTGGTGACTAGAACAAAGAGGAAATACTTGGGAGAGTTCACCAGCCCACCTAGAAGGAGGCAAGTGCAATACCTTTTCTCCCTAGAGCCACCCAAAAGGAGCCCTAAGAGCTAGGCAGGCAGGCAGCCACCTTCCAGGCTATCTCCCTAAGTGTGTTTGCATGCATTACAAATGAAACCAATTATGATAGAGCAGGTGGAAGCTTACAGCCCCACCCCACCACTTCTTTCCACGCACTCCTAGATCATGACACCAAAGCCACCAAAGCCTCCACCTTCAGAGGAAACACCCAGACACCAGCAGACACTATGCTTCTTCAAGGGCAGTTTGAACTCCCAGCCTGTGAGGCAGGTGTGTCTGAGTTTCCAATCCAGGCCCCTGCCAGGGTCTGAGCTAAGAAGGAGCAGCCTCCTCTTGCAGCAAGAAAAACTTTCACAACGTGGGAAGAAACCAAGAATTGCTTTTGAAAAGAATCAGAGGAGGCATCCTAAAGCCAAAAACTCTGCCCATGTCACTGGACAAATGCCCTGTTGTAGTGAGGGCTCTTGCCCTTAATGGGATCAGTTTGATACTTTTAGGAAGCTCCCACTAGATAGACAGAAAGGAGAATATTTATTATCGGAGCTAATAAAACTGACTGTGAATATGGAGTCACCTTTCTTGGTCATGGAACCTGCGTGGTCACCTTTGTCCCGTGCTCTGAAGGGTCCTACTCTTACTTAATGCTCTGCTGACATCTTCAACATCTTTAAATTCAATAAATCAGAAGCCCCACTGCTTTGTTTAATGCCTAGCCCATGTTCTGTTGTGCGAGCAAAACACCCATTCATGTGTAATTTATGAAGGGAAGAGGCTTATTTCGTCTCACAGTTCTTGAAGTCCGAGAGCATGGATGCTGCTGCTCAGCTTCTGGCGTCAGAGGGTCCAGGTTTGTCTATGTGAAGCAGCCAGAAATAAAAGCAAGCAGACAGGCAAACAAAGGTGGGCAGCTCAGTGTGTCACACTGACTCACAAAAGTAAACTGTTCCTGTATGTCCACCTGGGAGTGCTGGAAAGACCTTAAGCCCTCTTGCATGCCAGCCTCCACAGTGGGACTTGGGCCTCAGCATGAGTTATGGTAGGGACTGACTATAACCAGACTGTGGCAGTATTGAAAACCACCCTGATGGCGGCAGAGGCTTAAGTTGGGCAACCTAAGAACAGGCGTGGTAAGGAAAGGGCTGTCTTGTCTCCAGTAAGAGTTTTGGTCTCTGTCTCTACTCAAATGTTTACCAGTGTTTATGGATGCCTGGCTTTGGTTTCCAGGGTCATGACATCAGAGAGCAGAATTTCTTTTCAACCAGCAACTGGCGAAAGGATCATCCACAGTTCACTTGATGTAGCAATTTTAAAATTAGCTTGTGTGAGAGATCAGGGTAAGGGAACACATTTACAAGACAACTCCTAACCATAAAAGCATTACTTCGAACCCTCAAAGGAGTCAGTCACTTGATTCTAGTTCTTGGGACTTGGATGGAGAGCAGTGCTCAGAGGCCGGGGCAGCACGCTCATATTGTGCCTATGTTCAGTCAGATGCAAGTGGAGCTGCCAGAACTGAAGGATGCTGGGACTGTGAGTGGTGGTGTCGAACAGGATGCTGGGAGCAGACGGCCACTGAATCCCTGGGAAGCTTGCTAAAAGTACTCAGAGGCTCCAGGCTTAAAGGGTCCCTAGTTTATAAGATGTTTTTCATTTTACAATGGGAATCTCAAGCCCTGGACCACTTGGGGTTGGTTGGTAGATGATGGTGAAGGTGTTTCTGAAGTAGGGACCATTGTCTGGCACTGAGACCTCAGTGTGAGATGCACCTATAACGTCCTGGAAGTGGGACACTGAAACAAAACAGCTCACTTAGGTAGGAGCCTGGAAATAATGCACAGGCCCCTTTTGGCTTTGCTGCCTCCTATGAAGCCCTCTGAGCTACTACTGCTGGGTCTGTCTGGCTGCTACTGCCATCTTGCCGTCACCATCCTAGACTGTGATGATGAGAATGGGAGTCCAGAAAACAAAATTTACGCCAAAAGTCATAAACACAAACAGTCAAATGAGACCATGCTACACCCTTCATGATACACCTACAAGGAAAAAGTGATGCTTGAGATATCAACTGCCAAGAAGACCTTGTAACAATCCAATCACAAGATACGGATATCAAATAAAACACAGTCCAACAGAATACTTGGTTTCATTGGCAACATGTATGCAATGTGGAAATGAATTCTCTGGACAGGGTGATCAAGTACAGGCTCAGAAGGGGCAATGTCTGAGATGCTCTAGATGTCACTTGGAGCTTCCAGGGGCAAAATGCTCCATGTAAGAGCTGCTGCTTCGACCTGCAGCTCCTTACAGACACACATAAGGAAGCAGAGAGCAAGAGGCTTGGGACACTGCTGAGAAAGAAAATGCAAAAGCAAGAACAGCCAGAGGCTCCCTGGGCACATCACAGCATGCCACGTTATCTTCTTCACTCGGCAGTGTAGAGATCCCACACTCATCCTTGAGGAAAAGCCAGGCTACAGGCTTCTGCCCCCTTAGTGGAATGCTAATGAGAACTCAGCTCCAAATATTACATGCTGATCCAGGCTGGATGTTCCCTTCAAGCCCCAGCTGGCTGTTAAATGAGGTTAATCCAGCTCAACCCAGTGAGATTTGGAAGCAAATAACCAAGAAAGCTGCTCAACTCCAGGCAAATAGTTTACAGATTCACAACAAAAGAACATCTTCCCTCTGTGAAGATAGGAAAGATCCTCTGTACCATGCACAGATGCCTTTAGAGCTGTTTCTCTTATTTCTAGACTTCTACCCAAGTGAGAAATTTGTCCCACTGTCCCACTCCCCAGACATGATAGCCTACACAACACATTGGCCTCTCTGTGCCAAGGCGACAGGCCCACTCTAGGAAATGGCCCTCGGCATAAACTGCCAATCCTAACAAGTTTGAAGAAACTAAATCACTGACCATTTGGGGGCTGTGCCAAGGCCAGCTGACTGAGGCTGCCAGGGATGTTGGCCTGCAGACCATAGGATCTGGGTCTAGCATCTGGGTCCTCCCCAGGCTCAGTGATCCCAGCCGAGGCAAAGACACGGCAGCTCTCCCACCCACCACCTCAACTCTGCCATGTGATGGGGGAGGCAACTAAGGTTCGGATGAGTTGGCGCCCAGACTCGGGCCTGCAGAAGAGCACAGAGCGAAATCACGCCTGCCTAAGACATTCAGTGATTTTCATAGCTCATTTCAACCAGATTTGCCAACAGGCTTAATCCTGTAGAATAATTAAAGCTAGAAGACAGGCCACAGGGCTGCTTTGCAGTGTTGATGGGAGAATCCGAGCATGGAAGAAGGCACGCTGGTCTGCCTGCCAAATCGTTAAGCTTCTCATTATTAACTCATTAACTTGTTCACGTGACGCATACAGGAAGGAAAGCAGAGGCCGTGAACACCTGCAGCTCTCTCAAAAGAAGACACAGCACAGTCGAGCGCAGATTGTTAATGTGGACAGCACGCAGGCTGCACCCGGGTGAAATGTCTGACCACTCTGATCTGCAGAGGTGTTCATGAGTATCCTTCTAACAGTGGTTTTTGTTGTTGGTTTTTCGTTTTTATCCTGAGCACGGCACCCTGGATTCAGTTTGTCTAATACAGAATGAGGCCTGGAGCTTGGCCTCCAGCCCTATAGGATGTGATGAGCAAATGGGTTGCGAAGAAACAGGAAGGCTTTTGCAAAGGATGAAGTTGCACCCCCAGGCTGAGCGGGTGGGAGGCCTGTATTGCTTTATTCCAGCATAGGCCAGTTCTCCTGGTCAGTTTCCGGTACAACAGCTGGGGGAAGGTAAAGCTGTACTAATTTGGGGTGATGATTTAACCCACAGCATGGATTTTAAGATATAGGGTCAGATGCCCTGGTTGCTGTGCTTTCATGCCTTCCCACCAGTAATACTTGCCATAAAACTAGCCTGAGCAAGCCGGGCGGTGGTGGCGCACACGTTTAATCCCAGCACTCGGGAGGCAGAGGCAGGCGGATCTCTGTGAGTTCGAGACCAGCCTGGTCTACAAGAGCTAGTTCCAGGACAGGCTCCAAAGCTACAGAGAAACCCTGTCTCGAAAAACAAACAAACAAAAAAAAACAAAAAAAAACTAGCCTGAGCTTTTACGTGAGACACGTTTCTTCAGATATTAGATACTGACTATGAGTCCCAGAGCTTCGCTCCACAGTAACAGCATTTAGTTAACAAGTCTCCAGCATGACCCTCAGCCTGGGCTACATGCAGCATACAATGTGCGTGTGTTTACCTGGAGAATGCTTTGTTTACTGTTGGCCAAGGACATCCACATGAGACTGGGCTTCATTCTAAAGCCAAATCCCTGATAGTATTAGGTAAATACTTGTGAAATTACAGCTCCTTCCAGCCCAGTAGATGGATGATCCCATTAAAAACACCCAGGGAGGGCAGATGGTTTACGAAAACATGCTGTTCTTCCCTAAGAACAGAGTTCAGTTTCCAGCACCCACATTAGGCTGCTAGCAACTGCCTGTCATTCTAGCTCTCGGAGATCCCAGGCATTCTCTTGACTGCTGTGGGCATCCACAACCCACATGCACAGACACACAGAGACTATCCAAGAACTGCTGTATGGATGGCTCTGTGGCTAAGACTGTCACTGTGAAGTGTGAGGTCCTGAGTGTGCATCTTTAGCTCACACATAAAAGCTGGGCATGGCCATGTGAGTCAGCAACTCCAGTGCTGGCATAGGAAGTGGAAGCAAAGGATTGCTGGAACTTGCTGGATGCCAGCCTAGCCAGAAAGCATTGGGAGCTCCAGGTTCAGCGAGACCCTGTCTCCAGGAAACAGTGGAGAATGGCAGAGGACTTGGGGACTCTTCCTCTGCACATGCGAGCTGATGGGAATTGCTCACTAGGGCCTCAGGGTCTAATCAGTTTCATGAATTCTCCCTCAAAGCTCTGGAGAATTTCAAACAGTGACATGTAGCTTGTTTGTTTGATAGGGTGTCAAGGTAGAACCCAGAAAAGTGGCCATGGTTCCTGGAAGCATGGGGACCAGACAAAACTGTTTATGAAGAGTAGTACCCACAGTGCAGTAGTACCCACAGTGCAGTAGTCCCTTCTTGACTAGAAATTCAGCAGTTCACAGCCAGGGATCAATAAGACATATAGATAGATATAGATAGACCACACACATAGGAGAGAGAGAGAGAGAGAGAGAGAGAGAGAGAGAGAGAGAGAGAGAGAGAGAGAGAGAGAGAGAGAGAGAGAGTTTCAGAAAACCTGTCCACATGTACACACACAAATCCAAATAAAGGACTTAATAGATTCCCACACGGGTGGAAGTAATGAGCAAATGTACATCCTTCTTCATGCTGCACACAGTTGTGCCCTTTCTTACTAAGGTGAGATGTGGGATGTCCTTCTGTATATATGCTGCTTTTATTGATTAATAAATAATGCTGTTTTGACCAATGGCTTAGCAGAGCAAAGCCAGGTGGGAAATCTGAACAGAGATATATAGAGAGGGTAGGCAGAGTCAAGGGGATGCCATGTAGCGGCCGAAAGAAAAGGACACTGGAACCTTGCCAGTAGGTCACAGCCTTGTGGTGATACACAGATTAATAGAAATTGGTTAATTTAAGATGTAAGAACTAGTTAGGAATACGCATAAGCCCTAGCCAAACAGTGTTGTAATTAAAATAGTTTCTGTGTGATTATTTGGGTCTGGGCGGCTGTGAAACCAACACGCAGCCTCTGTTTACAAAGGTGGATGCCGTAGAATTATAAGAATATCTTACTTAATACCACTCATCAACCATATCTAAACATGTCATGTTGTTTACCCATAATTCAGAACTGGGCTTTACTTCTCTGTAAGGCAAGACTTTAGCAGAATGAAATAATATTGGATTGTGTAGGAAAGTTAACTGTACCTGCTCAGCAAGGCAATGGGTAGATAATGTCAGGCTTCTTACAATGGATGCGACTGGTGTGGTTCTGTATTTCCACTGTGTGTAGCTGCACACGTCATCCAGCATCTTTATGTTTCCATCACCTCTCTGGTGAGTTGCCCAAATATGTTGGTAATAACAGTGATGGCAATCACGAGAATCAGACATGTTTTCTAACCCCTAAGGCACTGTATCTATATTGTTCCAAATGCTATTATTTCGTATACCTATTTCTATGTACAATGTATATCCTTATTTTTTTTCCTTCCAGCTAAATACAGATGAACGGCAAAATTAAGAAATCAATTAACTGGTGGGTTTATTTAAGGTAGAAAGTCCATCTAAGGTTGAAATCCTCCCTAACTCCTCATTGCTAGGGCTTGAATTCAAAGGAAGCTACTGGCTTCCATGAGCTCCATGCATAAAGGGTTGACTGTGAGTTATGCAAAATCTGCATTTAGTAATACCCATCTTCTTCTAGTCTCATTTACAGTTCACTCCAATGATGGGCGACCTATCATCCATTGGCCATGTTTGTCTATGGACCATTTTTGTAAATAAAGTTTTATTGAAACACAGCCAGGACCATTATATACTGTCTGTGTCTACTGTTGTGCTATGATCATAAATTCCAGTTATTGTAGCAGAGACTTTATGCCCCCAAAACCAAAATATTTACCATGCAGCCTTTAACAAATTTTCTGGCATCTGGTCTAGACTCATACCAAAAATGTACATTCATTCTAGTACATTGAAGTACAAATGACAGAATGACACAAACTGTCATGTACTATAAGCTGACACACACAGCCTAACATAGGTCATCTCCCAAAAGCAATCAAGTAATCAATCCTAAATGAGTAAATTGATCAAATGCACATAAACAGATAATTATATATTACAATTAAAAGGTAATATTTGAAGACCTTCCAGGATTATCTCTCACAGAAACAGCCCCCAGATGGTAGCTTCTGTAGCTTCTCTGAAAGGGGGCCTCATTGGAACTAGGACATATGGACAGTCTATCATTTGTCCCACTGTTCTTAAGTAATTTCAGGTAACAGGATAATGTGGATTTAACACTATGTGGCTACACCGTTTGACCTTGGCAAGCAAAACCTGCCCCATTAGAAAAAGTCCATCTAGAAATTAGAAATTGCCCTTTGAACTGCAAGGCAGTGAATGGGCTAATATTTGCCACTCCACAAATCGGTTTATTTTAAATCTTTTATGTCTTTCAGTGCTGTGAAAGTACTTTTAAAATACTTTACTTCCAATTGCAAAATCATTCTGTCCTCAGTGGAAAGATGCTCTAATAATGCAGAAATATACCAGATAAGCTTCTCCAGCATTCTTCTTCCTTCCCTCCCTTCCTTCTGTCCCTCCCTTTAAAGCAAGCAAAACGGGAACTCCCAGGTCACCACAGTAGCTAACTCTTCGCTATACACTGTTATTCTCTCTTTTGTTCTCCCTCCCCCACCCCCTCTCTCTGTGTGTGTACTGTATGCATGTGTACTTTATTCTTGTTTGTAGCTATTTTTATTAAATTATATACATTGAATACTAAGTGGTCAGAAGTAGAATTTCTAGACAATTGTATAAAATTGTTCCTAATTTTCTCTATTAGTTATCTCTAGGTACTCACAGTGTTTAAAAGTAATGTAATTCCTTTTCTTTTTACTAGCCTTTAATTTAATAAAAGTGAATTATCATTTGTTCCCTCAATAAACTTTGCTCCTTTTATATTTGTGCAGAATATTATATTTATGTTATATAAAATATATAAAAGCTACTTATGCATAAGCCCCTCACCCTCACAACACTGATAGACTGCATACTGCTTATTCCTAAGGCCATGGGAGGCTGGGGATTTTACCATGCTGGCTGTCCCCTTCAACCAAGCTAGGACTGGAAGAAACAGCCCAGTGGAACTCTGTTGGGTCCTTTTATTAGTTCAAGGAGCTCTGGTGTCTCCTGATGTCAGGGGAAAGAAACGAGCTGCCAAAGAAGATAGGAGTCACGTGGATCTCTAAGATCAGCTGATTCTGCAACAGCCAATTCACAAATGAATCTTAAACAGAACCATGAAATTTTGTGGATTTCAGGACATCTTCATTATAAAACCAGAGAAAAACCATATCACCCTCTTTGCTCCCTCCTGTCCCCCCTCTGCTCCCCGCAGAGACCACGGGAGGTTCATTTCAAGGTCTGATGAATGGTTCAGAAGGTCTGAAGCAGATTACAATGTGAATTTCCTTGTTTGAATTCTATATTTGAACGCCAGACTCACCCAATTTGTCATGGTTTCTTTTTCCTTAAAGGAAACACCAGTCAGTTATTTAGAATATAAAACAGCAAAGCCAAATGTTCTCCAGACAGAAAACCACACCTTCAGAAGACAAACCCGACCACTTAAGAGAACCTCCAGACCCCTGTCCAGGGATGTTGAGCTGCCGTCTATTTATTTTATGCAAAAATCACGGGAAGCCAGTTTTGATCAAAGCCAACCAACATTTCCGTTCTCATCTTGCTTGTTTTAAGACACACTAAGATCACCACATTCTTTTTCTCATATTTTTAAAAGTAATTTTATCGAATACTGTTTTGATTTAAATGATCGTGCTCTGCTTTCCAGGCCCCTGGATTGAGGATACAGGGCATCAGAATGTGACCTCCGGTAAGCTCTTCATGCCCACTGGATCGCTGAACCTTCAGTGGCTACAAGGAAAAGTTCTATATGAAAAGTGAGGGGAGTTGGGGGATTAGAGTCTCGGATGTCACTCTGTCCCTAAAGCAAGTGTTCCCAAAGGCATCCGACCATGCTGGTCCACATCAATTAACTGCCCCTGACACTCACATTGCCAGTTTCACACAGTGACAGGGCAGGTCACAATGCTCCATTCCCATTACGAGAAGAATGTGGAAAAGTTCAAAGCTACCATCAAAGCATTGGAGCAAAAAATAACGATAGAGAAATGCCAATCTGAAACCAGCCAGTTTCACCCCGTCATATTTTGCTTATTTCAATGTTCTACATTTTCACCATTTTGTATAATATATGATAATAAACAGGGTAAGACCATAAAGAATCCCAAGCTTTTATTGTCAAAGTTTTTCAGATCTTCTATTGAAATAACAAGAACAAACAACAAACAAAAAACCTAGACAGAATCCTTTAACAAGCCTCATGCATTTGGTGGCTCATTCACACTTCTAGGAACCACGTACCCCTTAGTCCTAAACTTGGGGCATAGTGTTTTCCCTGTGGAAAAGGGCAAATCTGCCCAACACAGACCTATCTCTCGACCACAGCTGGATTGTCTGCTGTCTGGCCATTCTGTTTCCATCCCTCACGATGGGGTCCCTGACCTATCCAAACTACACATAAGAAGCACCGCACCGGGACACAGCCAGGAAGAGAATCTGACTCCAGTCATCAGTTCTGGGAGTAAGGGTATAGTATTTCCTCCCTGGATCCCTAGAAACCTACTGTTAAATGAGTATATGTAAAGGTACATGTTGCTTTTCATGAATGATCTGGGTTGCAAAGAGAAAAATGAGCGTGGCAGGTCCATAACCAGCGTTGAACTGATGGCAAAAACAAGAAACCTGTCCCCATTGACTGGCAGACCTCACCTCTGTCTGAAGTATCTCAAGGTACCAATAGACTTGGTCTTCTGAGAATGTTCTCGAACTACACGGAAGCTTTTTGCCATTATGCTATAAACCACAGCAGTTCTTTTCTAACATGACTGAAGAACTTCTGTCACATCAAGCCCCATATCTCTTTCCTAGCCCAAGATCCTGAATTTTTCACGTTGCTCCTCTAAGATTGCCACAGTTGAATGGTTTGCAGCTGGCTCCTTGAACCACCTAAATTATATTTTTTCATAAACTGTAAACCTTCGTTCAAGGTTAATCTCTCATTTGCTTTGCTTATGGATGTTGGATGGCTACCCTCCCTCCCCTGCACTGCTTTGTACCTTCTTCAAAGCCAAACTGAGCACCTTTGGGTGAAAGTCAGGTATGTGCGTCTTCTCTGTTCTGTTCCCTAGATTTCTTTTATTTTATATTTTAATTTTTTTATTATTTCTATTGAGCTGTATATTTTTCTCCACTTCCCTCCCTTCCTCCCCCTCCCCTTCTACCCTCTCCCATAATCCCCATGCTCCCAATTTACTCAGGAGATTTTGCCTTTTTCTACTTCCCATGTAAATTAGATCCATGTATGTCTCTCTTAGGGTCCTCATTGTTCTCTAGGTTTTTTGGGATTGTGAATTGTATGCTGGTTTTCTTTGCTTTATGTCTAAAAGCCACTTATGAGTGAGGATATATGCTATTTGTCTTTCTGGGTCTGGATTATCTCACTCAATATTATGTTTTCTAGATTCATCCATTGGCTGGAAAATTTCAAGATGTCATTATTTTTTCTGCTGTGTAGTACTCCATTGTGTAAATGTACCACATCTTCTTCATCCATTCTTCAGTCGAGGGGCATTTAGGTTGTTTCAAGGTTCTGGCTTTGACAAACAATGCTGCTGTGAACATAGCTGAGCACATGTTTTTCTGGTGATTGAGCATCCTTTGGGTATATACCCAAAAGTGGTATTGCTGGGTCATGAGGTAGGGTGTTTCCTAATTTTCTGAGAAATCACCATACTGATTTCCAAAGCAGTCATACCAGTTTGCACTTCCACCAGCAATGCAGGAGTGTTCCCTTCACCCCACAACCGCTCCAGCATAATCTCTCTTCAGTGTTTTTGATCTTGGCCATTCGTAGAGGTGTAAGATGGAATCTCAGAGTTATTTTGATTCACATTTTTCTAATGACTAAAGATGTTGAGAATTTCCCTAAGTGTCTTTCAACCATTCTAGAATCATCTGTTGAGAGTTCTCTGTTTAGGTCTATCTCTCAATTTTTATTGAATTATTTGTTCTTTTGGTGACCAATTTCTTCAGTTCTTTGTATATTATGGCGATCAGCCCTCTGTCTGATGTGGGGTTAGTGAAGATCTTTTCCCATTCTGTAGCTGTCGTTTTGTCTTGTTGATGTGTCCTTTGCTTTATAGAAGCTTTTCAGTTTCAGGAGGTCCCATTTATTAACTGATTCTCTCAATGTCTGTGCAGCTGGGGTTATATTTAGGAAGTGGTCTCCTGTTGCAATGCATTCAAGTGTACTTCTCACTTTCTCTTCTATAAGATTCAGTGTGGCTGGCTTTATGTTGAGGTCTTTGATCCATTTGGACTTGAGTTTTGTGCATGGTTATAGATATGGGTCTATTTTCATTCTTCTACATGTTGATATCCAGTTATGCCAGCACCATTTGTTAAATATGCTTTTTCTATTTTATATTTTTTGCTCATTATCAAAAATCAGATATTCGTGGGTGTGTGGATTGATAGCTGGGTCATCGATTCAGTTCCATTGGTCCTGCTGTCTGTTTTTATGCCAATACCAGGCTGTTTTCAGTACTGTAGCTCAGTAGTAGAGTTTGAAGTCAGGGATTGTTATACCTCCAGATGTTCCTTTATTGTAGGATTGTTCCTTTATTCCAGGATTGTTTTGGCTATACTGTTTTTTTTTTTTTCATGTGAAGTTGAGTATTGTTCTTTGGAGGTCTGTGAAGAATTTTGCGGGAATTTTGATGGGTATTGCATTAAGTCTGTAGTCTGTTTTTTGTCAAGATTGTGTTTTTAATATGTTAATTCTACCTACCCAAGAACATGGGAGATCTTTCCATTTTCTACTGTCTTCTTCAATTTCTTTCTTCAAAGTTTTAAAGTTCTTGTCATACAGGTCTTCCACTTGTTTGGTTGGAGTTACTCCAAGATACTTTACATTATTTATGGTTATTGTAAAGGGTGATGTTTCTCTAATATCTTTCTCATGTGTATAAAGGAGGGCTACTGATTGTTTTGAGTTAATCTTGTATCTTGCTACATTACTGATAGTGTTTATGAGTTGTAGAAGTTCCTTGGTAGAATTTTTGCAGTCACATATGTAAACTATCATATCAGCAAATAGTGAGAATTTGACTTTTTCTTTTCCAATTTTTACCCCTTGATCTCCTTTTGCTGTCTTATTGCTCTAGCTAGAACCCCAAGTACTATATATAGATATGGAGAGAGTGAACAATCTTCTCTTGTTCCTAATTTTAGTAAGATTGCTTTGAGTTTCTCTCCATTTAGTTTGACGTTGGCTATTGGCTTGCTATATATTGCCTTTATTATGTTTATGTATGTTCCTTGAATCCCTGCTCTCTCCATGATTTTATCATGAAGGGATGTTTTATTTTGTCGAAGTTTTTTGACATCAAATCAGATTATTATGTGTTTTTTTATTCAATGTGTCTATTTAGTGGATTATATTGTCAGATTTTCATATGTTGAACTATCCCTGCATCTCTGGGATAAAGCATACTTGGTAATGGTAGATAATTTTTCTCATGTGTTCTTGGATTGGGTTTGCCAGTATTTTATTGAGCATTTTTGTATCAGTGTTCATGAGAGGCATTGGTCTTTAATTCTCTTTCTTAGTAATATCTTTGTGCGGTTTGGGTATCAGGATAATTGTAGCCTCATAAAAAGAGTTTGGCAATGTTCCCTCTGTTTCTATTGTGTGGAACAATTTGAGGAGTATCAGTATTAGTTCTTTGAGAATCTTGTAGAATTCTGTGCTGAAACCATCTGGCCCCAGAATATTTTTGGCTGGGAGACTTTTGATTACTGTTTCTATTTCTTTGGCAGTTATATGTCTATTTAATTTGCTAATCTGATCTTGATTTAATTTTGGTAAGTGAAATTTATCCAGAGAGTTGTCCATTTTCTTTAAGTTTTCCAATTTTGTGGAGTACAGGTTTTCAAAGCATGACCTGATGAGTCTCTGGATTTCTTCCATGTCTGTTGTTATGTTCCCCTTTTCATTTCTGATTTTATTAATTTGGATATTCTCTCTCTGCCTTTTGGTTAGTTTGGATAAAGGCTTGTCTATTTTGTTGATTTTCTTGAAGAACCAACTCTTTATCTCATTGATTCTTTGTATCGTTTTCTTTGTTTCTATTTTGTTGATTTCAGTTCTCAATTTGGTTATTCCCTGTGGTGTAGTCCTTCTCTGTGAGTTTGCTTCTTTATGTTCTAGAGTTTTCAGGTGTTGTGTTAACTCACTAAGTGTGGGGTGTTTCTAGCTTCTTTATGTAGGCATTTAGTGCTATGAACTTTCCTCTTTGTTTGGCTGGGGACTTCAGCCCAGCCCCTGGCATCCAAATATACAAGGAGTCTAAAAAATGTTTAGTTAAAAGTGTCACCTCAGCCCCTAACATCCTTACACAAAAAAGCCTGGAATGTTTGGCTGGGGGTTTCACCCTAGTTCCTGGCATAAGCTCCTTTCCCTGAGAGTTGCCTCAATTCAGACCCCACCTCCAAGAAAGCCCGCCAAATGATGACCCCTCCCCAAGGAGGGTAAAGATCACTCCCACAGGCTATTTAAACTGCCCCCCCCCACAGAGAATGAACAGGGGTCTCCCGGTTTTCCATGGTCATTTCCATTCTCCTTTCCCCCTTTCTGTGTTTTCCCAGGGAGCCTCCCAGGAGTGTTGGCATCCATTAAACCTTTGGTCTGACTGGGATTATTGCATCAGCAGAGAGATTTGTTGGTCGAAAAAAATACTTTACAAACACTTAACACTGCCTTCACTGTGTCCCATAAACTGTGCATGTTGTGTGGTCATTTTCATTGAATATTATGAAGTCCTTAATTTCCTCCTTGATCCATTGATAATTCAGGTAAGCATTGTATAATTTCTTTGTGTTTGTTGGCTTTCTGAAATTAGTGTTACTGTTGAATTCTAATTTTAAGCCATGGTGATTCAATAAGAGAGTTATTCCAATTTTTTTGTATCTGTTGAGGTTTGCTTTATTACCTAGTATGTGGTCAATTTTTGAGATGGTTTCATGAGTTCTGAGAGGAAGGTATATTCTTTTATGTTTGGATGGAATATTCTATGGATGTCTGTTAAGTCCATTTGAGTCATAACATCTGTTAGTTCCCTTATTTCTCTGTTAAGTTTCTGTCAGGCAGACCTGTCCTGTGGTGAGAGTGGGGTGTTGAAGTCTCCCACTATTAGTGTGTGGGGTTTAATGTGTGATTTAAACCTTAGTAGTATTTCTTTACATATGAGGGTGCCCTGGTATTTGGGGCATAGATGTTCAGTATTGAGATTTCTTCTTGATAGATTTTTCCTGTAACAAATATAAAATGTCCTTCTTTGTCTCTTTTGACTGATTTTAGTTTGAAGTCTATTTTGTTAGATATTAGGATAGCTATAACAATTTGATTCTTAGGATCATTTGATTCAAAATATTTTTCTCCATCCTTTACTCTGAGGCGATGTCTATCTTTGAGGTTGAGGTGTGTTTCTTGTATGCAGCAGAAGGATGAATTCTGTTTTTGTGTACCTATGTCTTTTTATAGGTGAGTTGAGTCCATTTATATTAAGGAATATTAATGACCAGTGATTGCTAGTTCCTGTTATTTTAATTTTCATTGCTGATGATGTTATTGTATGTGTTTTTTCTTTCTTTGGGATTTGCTGCTGTGAGATCATCTATTGTCTGTGTTTTTGTAGATATAGCCAACTTCCTTGGGTTGGAGTCTTCTTTCTAGTACTTTGTGTAGGGCTGGGTTTGTGGACAGGCATTGGTTAAGTCTTATTCTATCATGGGATATCTTGTTTTGTCTGTCTATGGTGATTGAAAGTTTTGCTGGGTATAGTAGTCTGGGCTGGCATCCATGGTCTCTTAATGTCTGTATAAGGCTTGACCATAACCTTCTGGTTTTCATTGTTTCCACTGAGAGTCAGGTGTAATTCTGATAGTCTGCTTTATATGTTACTTGGCCTTTTTCCTTTGCAGCTCTTAATATTCTTTCCTTATTCTGCATGTTTTGTGTTTTGATTATTATGTGGAGTGAGACTTTTTTTTGGTCCAGTCTATTTGGTGTTCTGTGAGCTTCTTGTATCTTCAAAGGCATGTCCTTCCTTAGGTTGGGAATGTTTTCTTCTATGGCTTTGTTGAATATAATTTCTGTGCTTTGAGTTGGACTTCTTCTTCTGTCCCTATGAGATTTGGTCTTTTCATGGTGCCCATATTTTCTGGATACTATATGTTAAGTTTTTATTAGATTTAACATTTTCTTTGACCAATGAGTCTATTTCCTTTATTATATTTTCAACGCTTGAGATTCTCTCTTCCATCTCTTGTATTCAGGTGTTTATGCTTGCATTTGAGGTTCCTGAACATTTTCTCATATTTTCTGTTTCCAGAATTCCCTCAGTTTGGTGTTTTCTTTAATGTCTCTATTTAAGCTTTCAAGTCTTGAATCATTTCTTTCACCTGTTTGATTGTTTTTTTCTTGTATTCCTTTAAGGAAATTGTTGATTTCTTCCAATTTTTGTTTGTCTTTTCCTCCATTTCTTTGAGGGAACTTTTCATTTCCTCTTTAAATGCCTCATTCTTCTAAAGTTATTTTTCGTGTTATTTTCCTCTGCTTTATCTGCATTGGAGTGTTCAAGCCTTGCTGTTGTAGAGTCACCAGATTTTGTTGGTGTTGTCTTGCTCTTTGTGGTGTTGAGTGCGTTCTTACCTTGTTTATCCATCTTTTCCTCTGACTGGTATAGTTGTGGCTGTGTCTCTGGTAATCACTCTTCCAGCTGCCAGTGGATCCAAGACTCAGATGATTGATCCTCGTGGTGCAGACAGGAACAGAGTTCCTGTCACCACAGAGGTCACTCAGAATTCAGGGAGGTTGCTCTGTGCTCTCAGAGGCCACTCTGCAATCCTGGAGGTTGTTCAGGCCTGATCCCATGGAAGTCGCTAGCTCTGATCTGTTTTTTCAGAGTACACTTCCTTGTACCTGCTCCTGCAGAGGTTGCTGGCTTGGGCCTGCTTTGGTGAAATTTGCTGGCTTGGGCCTGCTCCTGCAGATGTCCCTGGCTCGGGTCTGTTCCTTTGGAAGTCACTGACTTGAGCCCAGTCCTGCTGAGGACACTAGCTCAGGCCTGCTCCCTTGGAGATCATTCTTACCTGCTTCCATGGATGCCCCCGGCTGGAGCCTGGTCTCACAGAGGTCGCTGCCTCAGGCCTGCTCCCATGAAGGTCGCTGGCTCGAGCCAGCTCCTGCAGATGTCCCTGGTTTGGATCTGCTTCCAGGAGGTCTCTGTCCTGGCTCTACTCCTACAGAGGTTGCTGGCTCAGGCCTGGTTCTGTAGAGGTCACTGGCTCAGGCCTGTTCCCTCATAGGTCACTCCCTCATCTGTTCCATGCATTTTCATGTCTATCCTTCTTCACACCAATGCCAACTCTTGGTACTCTTAAATAGTGTCCTTATCTGGGGTAGCTTGTTTGATCCTAATTTATTCTTGCTACACCCTTTTTTGGTTTGTATTTGTATTTGCATATTTGTGTACATGTAGTTGCACAAGTGTTTGCATATATATATATGTATATATATACATACATACATACATACATATGCATGCAGAGACCAGAGTACTGCCTTAGTTGTCATTCCTCAAGTACTGTTCACTTTTTTCTTTCTCTCCTTCTTACTTCTTCCTTCCTTCCTTCCTTCCTTCCTTCCTTCCTTTCTTCCTTCCTTCCTCTCTCTCTTTTTTCTTTCTTTTGAGAGAGAGAGAGGGAGTGGTGGGGGAGACTAAGTAATTTCTTGGTCTGAAACTTACCAAGTAAGTTAGGTTGTGTGGTCAATGAGTCCCAGGGCTCTGCCTGTTTCTGGTACCCCAGTACTGAAATTATAAAGTACACAATGGCTTTTCAACTTTATCTTCAGTTCCTGGAATTGTATGCACTGGCTGTTTTTCTAGAGGACCTGGATTCAGTTCCCAGCACCTACAAGGTACTCAAAACCATCTATAATTCTTGCTCCAGGGGATTTGATGTCTTCTTCTGGCCTCTGTGGGCCTCAAGACACTCATGGTATGCAGAAATACATGGAGACAAAACAACTCTACATATTAAATACAGCTTTAAACAAAGTCAAACTGTCAAACTTTCACCAAGGTCATTGTTAGCTGAGGTTTTTATGAATAGCCTTTTAAACATGACAAAATTATAGTTCATCTTACTTAACTAAGGCATTATTTTTTAAAAAGAATTTTGAATGGGTCTTGGGTTTTGTCAAATGTTTTTTTTTTTTTTTCCATCAAATGCTAGGCTAGCGTATCTTCTGATCTTTGGGCTGTGATTGCACATTTCTCTCCCCAGATCCAGGGGATTCTATGTCACAGCTCTTCCTCTTTGTGTAGATATTCTAACTTCTTCCAGGAGAATTCCCAATTGTTAGTAGAAGCATCTTTGCAATTCCAGCATTTGAATTGTGCCACCACATGCTTCTGCTGATCACCTCTCATCCATGTTGTGGCTTTTTGGTTCTTGAGATGACATGGGAATTTGCTTGGATTTTTGTCTGTTGTTGATTGGGGTTTTTTTGTATTCAGGACATTATGTATTTTTTATGTGTCTCTAGATTCTGTTAATCTTTTTTTATTTTAATTTAAGAGAAGGAATGACTTTCAGCTTGGCTGGGGTAGGGCAGGTATGTTGTGGCAAAGCTCTTGGCGGTCTTGTCACCAGAAGGGACTGGAGTTTCTAGGAAGTTTGGTTGCTGCTACTATTTTTATTTTTCCCAAGGGGAAATGATAGAGCATCATAGAAATCAGCTATAGGAAATTTTAGAGAACTCAAAATTGAATAGAGCCTCCATCACGTTTCCCCAGGTTTTCCTTCAACACATCCTCATTGTGTTCCACAGTACTGATGGGATGAGCCACTCTTGGGACATTTAGGATATGGCAGTCCACAGACCAGCCGTCTCTTGTGAAGCTTACACATTATCCCAAAGGATACTGCAATGATACTTCGATACATCATACCAAGTGAGAAAAGAGAAATAAGAAGTGGATTCAATTTTTCTTGAGATCTCATTAAAAACCATATCCTCTCTGTGGTACCAAAAGAGACATTGAGCACATACAAGATCTGCTTCTGGAGAGAGGAAAACAAAGCCAATCTAATAGATTCAAAAGTAGCAGGCAGCTGATTAAAGTATAATTATTTTACTGTCATGATTTTATATGTGCTTCTTAGTAAACATTCCACAACCTGGAGTACACTGCAATGGCCACAGTGAATACATATTATATTCAATAAGATTTTAATAATAAATTAGATAGAACAGCTGTGAATAATGCCAATAACAGAGACGGGGTATGCCCAGATCCCTGCTTTCCTGCCCAGTGGTAGCTCCTACCTCCTTGTTGGTCCTGTCCGCTTGCACCAGGGTTCCATTCAGACAAGGTTCCACGTAGTGAAGCTCCTCATTATACTGCAAAGGGTAGAAACAACCAAGAAAAAAAAACAATGAATGAAGAGCCCAAAGGGTCCCAGTTAACAGTCAAAGGGTACATGGTCACACAGGAAGTCGTCAGCATCACCACAGGCTCTAGTCACTCAGACAACCAAGTGCTAAAGACAAACTCGTTTGAGAGAAATCTGAAGAGTCCATGCTAGAGCCCAGGATGGCTCCTACTGCTAACCACTCATCCTTCAACAGTGACTGGGCAGACAGCAGTTATACAAGCATGAAGGAGCAGATAGATCGGGTGGTACAGGTTCAGCTCCAGCCTCAGCCTCACAGAACTAAGAGATACCTGTGTTGGTCACACACAGGAGGGGACATAACGGAGGACAGGAGTGGTTCTGATATTCTCAGTAACCGTGGAAAGGGGTGTCTGTGTGCAGGGGGGTGTTGGTGATACTCCTGTTATATAATGATACCATCTATATGACTTTTTCAATACGTGTCTTTCCCAGCAATCCAGAATGTGACCCTTAATTTTTGTCCTCTGCACATGACCCTTTCAAGGGCTTTGATGGGTTCTGGACATTTGGATTGGCTGACCACTCAAGTGTCTTCGTCGGTCCACAGCGAAGGCATGCTCTGTCAGCCTTTCTTCTCTGCTCATCCCTCCCAGGTCTCTTCCTTTCCTTTGACCTCTGTCACTGAGAACCGTACCAAGAGCTCCTCTGCCTGGCTGCTGCTTTCCCTGGCTGACCCAGGCTCATTCTCTGGGTTGGTTCAGTCCCATACCCACTGGGAAAGAGCCTCAGGTGCAAGAGAAGAACTCAGTCAACGCTCTTTCCTGTGTACTCTATATAATGTCTAGTTTCCTTCAGCAGGAGCCTCCTGCTCACTGGGAAACCCCATCCTTAACTGTGCCCCCTGATCACCTGATACTGTGATTGACCAAGACCAACTGTGCAGCACACATATTGTTGCCCTGAACTAAACCCACAGTAGGTGCCCCAATCCATTTCATCAGTAAAAGCCCTATGGCATTTCCAATTTATCAGCCAAATAAAACCAGAGCTGCAGAGGGAAGGAAGAGACTAGAAGCATCTTTCACATGCGCTCTAGAACACTGAGGATGTGACTTTTAAGACTGTTATCAGTGAGCACCATGGGAAGACCAGCAAATCACAGAGTGAAAAACCGGCTAGCATGGGACACTCCCTCTGGATACTTGCAGGACTGTACCTGCAGCTGCTATAACAGAGGATGGAAGCAGCAGCACAGCACACAGAGAAGCTGCCTAAGGGGTGGGGCAGGGTGGTGCTGCTCCAGGCAGTTAATTGTTTGAGAGCCCTCCCTTCATTCAAATCCAAGATAAGCTTCATTTGTAGTTTGACTCAGCCTCAAGGACTTCTGTGCTCATTCTCACAGACAGGGAGCCTTGGGAAATCAAGCTGCCAAAGACATCAGTGACCTCAGTGACTAAGTAGGGAGCAGTGTCCAGGCTCACATCCAGATGTCTGACCTCACAGTCACTTTGTTTGAGAATTTCAGCATCCTCTGCACCCCAAGGCCCCTTCACTTCCCACCAGGCTCACCTTTGCCCCCTTAGGCCTTTGCTTCTGGTCTTGCAAATGCATCTGGAAATTTTCATTTGTCCTCTGAAAGACTGAGAAAATGTGGGT
This sequence comes from Arvicola amphibius, assembly GCF_903992535.2. Taxonomy (NCBI): domain Eukaryota; kingdom Metazoa; phylum Chordata; class Mammalia; order Rodentia; family Cricetidae; genus Arvicola; species Arvicola amphibius. Next base: position 26,706,019 of record NC_052058.2, on the reverse strand, counting down.
CTGCCTCATCCCCACTCCCTACCACCAAGTGTGGGGATCTAACCGAGGACCTATTTTTCTTTGCCGGACAGCTCTTCTCGGGGTAGTGGATGTTTGGTAGTGAGAGAGACTGGTTCGGCTAGATTTCTGGGGGTTTGTGGTAATGTTCTGTTTCTGGAATTGGTCAGCTATACTAACCAAATGTGTTCATTTTGAAATCTTTCTTAGAGCGGTATGTAGATTGTGCATAGTTTTGTTATATTAAATAGAAAATTCTTTTAAAAAATAGATGTTTGCTATGCTGGAGTTAGTAGCTGAGGAACAGGGTGTGACATTTCATTTCCAGATGGGAAGTCACCTCTGGATTCAGGAAGGATCTACACAGGTCAACATAAGGGTGTCTCCATAATTCTTCTGCACTTTGGAGGAAAATGGCTGCTGGAGAGGCAGCCATTCCCTTCTCCCTTACCTCCTCTGCATAAACAATATCTTTGCCGTATAAGTGGTCTTAGCCAATCACAGGTAGTCAGCCATGCTCTACTAGATGCCCTGCTCTACTAGATGATTCTCTAGTAGATGCTCTACTAGATGATGCTCTACTAGATGATGCTCTACTAGATGCTCTACTAGATGCTCTACTAGATGATGCTCTACTAGATGCTCTACTAGATGCTCTACTAGATGATGCTTTACTAGATGCTCTGCTAGATGATGCTCTACTAGATGCTCTATTAGATGCTCTACTAGATGCTTGCTTCCAGATCCTCTTTGCTGCCAGGGTTAGTGAATCATGAGCCACCAATGGGACATAAAGGAAGTTTTTAGTGTATTTTCCTCAACCGTTCTCCTGTTCTTAAAAGAAAATTCACCCATGTTTACCTATCCCTTCCTTCCTCCTTGGGGTGCCATTGTCCAGGGGCAACTTCACAACAATGAGGTGACACAAAAAGCACAGGGAAAGGAAGAGAAAACAAGAAGATGGGGCCAACATGGGTCTACCACTGATGCCCTCTGGACTACAGAACCAAGACTTCATCTGCTCTCCTGCTAGGTCCTTCCATCATGTTATTAGATGAATACACATGGAGGCAACCTTTGAACCTATTCTGTAACTCAGACCCTCTTCGGGTCCCAGTTTGGTTCTTGCTTTTTTAAATAATGTATATATAATGTGTGTGTGTGTGTGTGTGTGTGTGTGTGTGTGTGTGTGTGTGTGTGTTGGTACAGGTGCACATGCATGTCATAGTTATATATAGATATCAGACAACAACCTTACATGTTGGTGTTCACTTTTTATGGAGACTGAGATCCTGTCACTCATCACTGCACATGCCATGTTAACTGGCTTAGGAATTTGTGGAGATTCTCTGGTACCATCCATCTTTCCATGGGAATACTGGAAAAACAGAAGTGTGCTACCATGGCTGGCTTTACATGGATTCTGGGAATCTGTACTCAGGTCCTGGTGCTTGCAGGACAAGCATGTTACCCATTGAGACATCTCCCCACCCTTGTTCTTGCTCTTATTCTTGCATTTTCCAGGTAATTTAAAAGAGTTTCGCCAACACTCTTCCTAACACACACTCTCAAAGGCAAACTCCTTTGGTTGTAGAGTCCAAAATTATCATTAGGACAACTGGCACCAAGTCCTGTGCTGCTATGTACACCGCGGGGCTAAGCCTCACTAACCCCATGTCCTCATACCTACCCAGCGTATGGTAACCACTAAAGTGGACCTGTGGACATGTAGGGAGGTGACATATCTCAGTGAATGCTCTTTGCTAATACAGCACCTAGCACAGGCTGGGGGAGGGGCTCAGGGGGCTTAAAAGCAAAGAAGATGGGAAACTTAGTCCTCATCATGGAGGTACATGCGCAGTAATGAGAACCAGGCTCACTCTCGCTGCACACCCAGAGTAGAGGAATCTGCTCTTCTGAACCCCAGCCAGCTTGTTAGTGGCAGCATCCAAGCTTGCAGTTTCTTAATTTCCCCTGACAATATCAGGGCTGAGCTGACCCAGCAATCTGGTCTGTATCACTGTGAGGAGCAGAAGTGGCCATGTGTAGAGAGACATGGTACAAGTCTAGCTGCTGAATCAAGAAAGCCCACTGGCCACACAAGCTCCTCAAACTCCCAAGGGACCAACTGCAAATGGTGCCCTGCACATGAATGCATTTTTAAAGCTCCAGTGGCTCCCCATTTGGACACCTTTCAGCTGGTACATGTTTAGAGATGCTCCCCAGATGTTTTGCTGTTTTTATTCTGTATGTGTGTACGTGTAAGGAATGTATATGGATATGTTCTTGTGAAGGTGTACATGTGTGTATGTGGGCACATGTGTGTGCATGCATGCAGAAGCCAGAAGTCAAGTTTAGGCATTTTTCTCTATTATTATTCACCTTATTTATTGAGACAGAGTCTCTTACTGAACTTGGAGATCATTGATTGGCTATACTGGCTGGCTAATGAACTCAAGGGATCTGCCTGTCTCTCTCCCTCCCTCTAGTAGCACCAATGTTATAGACACTTGGAAGCTATGTGTCTAGATTTCACATCTTGGAGACCTAAAATCAGATCTTTATACTTGAACAACAAGCACTCTACTGACTGAGCTGTTTTCCCAACTCCAGTATTCCCTGGATTTATGCTTTATGAATCAATAGCATGAGATGGTCACATCAGTTTATATTGAAGATGTGGTCATCTTCCTTTTGGGGTTAACACAAATAGTCCCTGGTTTTGCTACATACAAGCTGGGTCACTTGGCCAAGGTTTTGCAGCTTCATGAGCCACAGGGTTTGGAGAAATCTGGGGTCACTGTCCCTGCCAGAGACTCACTGTGATGATGAATGAGCATGCTCAAGGTCCTGGCATGAAGGAAGAAGAGGCAGGCCACCAAATATGCACGCTCAGTGTAGACGAGAGGAAGGAGGGAGGTATGGGAATGCAACATGTAGACAGTAGACACAGTGACAGACTGACAGATGGGGTAGGACAAATGGAGAGGAGCTGGGAGTAGACAGGACTGCTCTTGGGAGCAGGGGCCATGACCTCTTGGTTTCCTCTGAAGAACATTGTATATACATTTGTGGGAGACAAAGTGCTGCTTCATTGAGCACAAATGAACAACTTAATGCCAGAGACAGAAACCTGGGGTTCTACTTCGCACTCTACACCACACTCTGAGCTCTCACAGGGACCCAGGTCTCTAGCAAACTAGGAGATGAAGCATTGCCAGATCCTTCCCAGGAAGGTGTCTACCACAGAACTCTTCATTCCCCCGTTTGCTCACTGAACGTTAGCTCTTAGTCTACTATGTGCCAGACATGTGAGCACTGGCTCAGTCTGCTCACGAGCATCAGCACCGAGTGACCATAAACAACGTTTCTTGCCTTTCCATTATAAATGAACATATTCATATCTCTGCTTTTCTTTTTCATGATAAAAAGTGTTTATCTCTCACAACGAAGGGGTTCCTCTGAATCCAAACCAGGCTGCCATGATCTTCAGAAGACTATGTCTTAACACTCCAATCTCTTGTTGAAGGACTATGTTCCTCTCTCAATCAACCATCATATGCGAGGCCAAGTAGCAACAGCATATCACCATGTGTCTTCTCCATCCTTCTGCTCAGTCTCTGTAAGCATTTCCTATATCTCCTGTTCCAAGGGCACAGCACAATTTTCAGAAAGAAGGCTATTAGGAAGGTCAAGCTTTAACCTCAATCCTTGAAGGACCGGAACACTCTTGGGGAGAAGCTGAGAATAAGGAGATGGCCATGTAGTAGGAATCATATCATCTGTCTGCTTGTGCACAGCACAGCCTGAGGGCTGGTCAGTGCCCAGCTTGTCTCTGGGTTCTAGATGATGCTCAGGTACCTAATGATGATGAGATTCTAGATGATGCTAAGGTACCTGATGATGATGAAGTTCTAGGTGACGCTAACATACCTGGGCTTCAAATCAGAAGCCCACCTTGATGGAAGAGAATACTACATCTTTCAGATTTGATGGGACAGACTATCAGTTACCTAGACACTGGGATGAGAGAAGACCCAGTAAAAGGGGAGAGGCTTCCAGGCAAGTCACCCCATATCACCCTGGAAACTGAGACTCCATCTGATGTCATGTACATAGCTGACTGGACTTGTATGATATGCCCTGACTCTCTCAATGCAGTCCGATTCTTTCTCCAGTTTTCCCCATGTCCTCCCCCATCCCAATCAGTTCCAGACACAATAAATTATCTCCTGAAGTGAAGTGTGTGTGTGTATGTGTGTTTGTGTGTGTATGTGTGTGTGTGAGAGAGAGAGAGAGACAGAGAGAGAGAGAGAGAGAGAGAGAGAGAGAGAGAGAGAGAGACTCACAACCTGAAAACGGCGCTTGCCTTTTCAGTAAACTCCTTCCCCCTACCATCCCTGAACCAACCTGTGACTTAGGCCTACTGTCTATATCCTTCAAATACCAGCCTAGTCGTCACCTACTAAGACACTGTCACCAAATGTCCCATGGTTTGCATGTTCTAGCCCTGTCCTTGGCAGGCTCTCTCCCACAAGGTACTGGCTTCATTGTACCATGAGTGCCTGTTCCTGGGCTTCCTCACCAGACAGTCACCCACAGAATCTCGGGGGTCATGAGGCAGATGGCTATCTTCTACAGCAGCCTAGCACCTCACACCAAGCACACAGCCATGTTTATTAGACCTACTGACCACAATAATAAAAGGGCAAAAAAGCAAGAGTACAGAGAAACTCACTGATGACACAAGGAAAAACTGAAGTTTAAAACTAAAAAATAGAATCTCTATCCATTTCCAAACAACAGATTGATAAGCTGGCACTAAAGGAATGAGTAGGTATGTCCTAGAGACTCTGGGGTTCTAGCAGCAGCCCATCATATTTAAAGTCCATAAGCTGGCTTGCTCATGGAAGCAATGGAGGAAGCCCCATTGCTCCATTTTAGGAAGCTGATACAAATGAGACTCAATTAAAAAAGTTAATAGTCTCGCGGCTGTATCTTTAATTAAATGCACTTTAGGATGACAATATAGGAAGTATGGAAGGAAGCAGAGGAAACCACAATATTTTCACCAAGGCAAGGTATCTTTCAGCTTACCAAAGTATCTTCTGAAATTAGAAAAACAACTGGCTGAAATTAGCAGCACAGTACTAACCAGCAAAGAAAGTGAACACCAACCCATGCCTCATGATAGTGATGATTGCTTTGTAAAGGGGAGCCACGGCAAAGAGTATGGGAGAATTAGTTCTCAGAAAAACAACAACAGCGGTAAATTACAGAGCACCAGAATTGTCTAGGATGAACTCGCAAATGAGTCTCTTCTTCATACCATTTGCATAGTCCTGAACTGCAGGAGGCCTTTAAATTGATTTCACAATGCTGGCCCAGTTAATGTGGTGTTCACTTAATGCCTGACCTAGGCTTCTGTAAAATCCATTTCTCAACTTCCCAGTAGCAGATGGAATTAACACCCTCATTTTTATGATAATGCTGTTCATTTAATGCATGGCTTGGAGGAAGACTTCCAAGTCAATGAGGAAATATATGCTCTTTTTCATGTCATAATTTAACCTCAAATTCTAACTCCAACTGCACAAACCCCTCTATTTCCCCTGTTCTTTATAAATTCCAGCAGCTAATTCATTAGCTCTAGGTAGATTTTTCAATATCCTGCCCATCAAAGATAAAAGTGTTCATCCATTCATATTTATTCTCTGGAAAAACCCAGATTGTGAGTTTTTCAATATAATACATAAGATATACTTGACAATGAATTTAATGAAATGTAATCATTCAAATGGCCATGAAATATCTTTCCTACTATTTGAATGTCCCCTGCCTTCCTGCATTATGATACTGAAATCAAAGACAAGGATAAATTAGATTTGCCTAAACAAAACCCTACAGTGCACGAAGACTTCCAGGACTGAAAGTAAGGAGTGTTTTCTTGCCTTTCTCTCTCTAAGATGCTTCCTCAAACATCTACCTGGGGAGGAAAAGAAGGTTGGCCATACAGCAAAGGCTGCCACAGGAATGTCCTCTCAAGCAGCGAAATTCTGGAAGAACCATGCACTCACACGGGCAGGGCATTTTGCATAGAGGAGCAACCACCTTCATGCATGCACCTTCACCACTAGTTCAAGCCAGTAGCCATTCTAAAAAGACTTGGGGAAAAGCCACACTGTACTCTGGAGACACTATGCAAGGTGGGAGCGGGAGGAAATGCTACAGGGAAATAAGAGTCCCTAAAGAAAACTAGTGTGTGATGCACTGAGTACTAGAAGATACAACTCAAGGGAATGCAAGTGACAGCTGATCCCCTCTGAATCTTCAGCTCTGGCCTCCAGCCATCCAGAAGATGCGAACTTCCACACTACTTGGTGGATACTGTGGTAGGGCTGATGCGATATTCGCTGGTGTGGCAATTTCATCTATATATTATCAATCAAACGCACGCCCCACCTCACAAGCATGCACACTGTATCTTCAGTGCGTTCCAGGTCATGGAGAGATAGCTCATCCACTGAACACCCTCAAATAGATGAGAGGGCCTCACAGTACAAAAGTAACATACATCTATAGCCAGCAAGAGGCTAGGGTAAACTTCTAATGTCAACTATATGTGACAAATACACTTAATTAAAATCAGACATAGAGACGAATTAGTAGGTATTCTGTAGAATATGATTCTATCTGTGAAAAAAATTATATAGGTTTAGGTTAGTTGGACAGCTCAGTAAAGGCACTTGCTGCTAAGCTTACAGACTGAGTTCAGTCCCCAGGACCCAGAGGCTAAAAGGAAAGAATAGATTCCTGAAGGCTGCCCTCTGATATCCAAAGATACACACATACTAAAATGTAATATAATTTTGAAGTATGTTGATGGAGGAGAGTTATCTGTCTATGTTACTTTCATTGGTTAATTAATAAAGAAAACTGCCTTGGCCCTTTAAGAGAACAGAAAATTAGGTAGGCGGAGTAGACAGAACAGAATGCTGGGTAGCAGGAGTGGGGAGATGCTTCAGGCAATCACCATAGTGAGTCACCATGATTCTCCTCTCTGAGATGGACGCAGGTTAAGATCTCTCCTGGTACGCCACACCTCGTGGTGCTACACAGTAATATAACCCATATTACTAAATATGGGTTAAAGGAAGATGTGAGAATTAACCAATAAGAGGCTGAAACTATGGGCCAGGCAGTGTTTTAAAAGAATACAGTTTCCGTGTAATTATTTTGGGCAAAGCTAGCCGGGTGGCGGGACACAGCCCCGCCGCTCGCTTCATTCTACAGTATGTGGACAGATATATAGACAAAATTGAAATAATTGTATCAGATGGAAGAATGAATAATCTGAATTGTTCAAAGAAATTTACAGGTTTTATTCATTCAAAGGCAATCACTATAGAAAGTTAGGATTAATTCATTGCCTTCCTATGTCAATTCACTGCTATATCCCATCTATTCACTTACACACACAAGGAGATCACGATCATAAGGGGTCAAGTAAAGCTATTCAGAGATCTTCATCATCACAATAACTGCACATAGTCTTAATGCGTGCTGGGAATTAAGAGACAGATGCAAGGTGATGGCCAATATTAACTGCCAATGGGATTTATTCTATAAGGAGATGATTCAGGGTAAAGAAAAAATATTTTCCCTCAACTATTCCATAATAGCTGGCTGTCTCCTTTTAATTAACTTAATCACCCTCTCCTCATTATTGCGTTGACACTGGATATCTTAATGAACTTACACAGATTATTCCACGTGATTGGCCGTGTTAACTGAACAATAAATTCTGACAGATAAAGGATGAAGGATGTAATTAGTTAGCTCCTCTTCTTCTGTGGATTTCTGATACTTCTGCGAGACATAATTAAAGATTAATAGGAGAGATAGTCTTGAATTTGCTGCGACTTATCTGTAAATGCTCCAGGATATGTGAGCCTCGGACCACATTTGCATAGCCACGTGGAGGCTGGCAGCTAGGGGAAATCCTGATTAGAAAGCCAATGGATTCTTGATCTGAAACCTCCTTGCAAAGCGTGAGGCCCTGAATTCAATGCCTACATGGTGAGATGGCCGAAGGGACGAGTCGTATTTTCTCCACTTCTGCACAAGAGAGCTAGAGCAAGCAAGTCAGCAAGGCTTCACTGTGGGCTTCCTTCCGACTGCCAGTTTGAGACAGTGATGTACACTGCTCTGTGCCTCTGCCTTCACGCCATGTGCACAGGACTGAGGTGAAAGGCCAACACAGCAGTGAGTTACTGAGGTTCTATGGGTGTGGGCTTCACACAGTGGGTACTCTAAAGACTAGTGGTTCTCATCCTTCTTAATGCTGTGACCCTTTGATACAGTTCCTCATGCTGTGACTCCCAACCATACAATTATTTTTGCTGCTACTTCGTATCTGTAATTTTGCGACTGGTATGAATCCTAGTGCAGATATCTGTGTTTTCCTGTGGTTTGGGGACCCCGTGAAAGGATCACTGGCTTCCCAAAGGAGTCGAGACCCACAGGTTGAGAAGCACTGATGTAGGCTGTATTATTCAGCCCTTAAACTCCTGCTGTTTTTCAGGCATTGACTAAGGGACTGGGCATACACGGTAATCAACTTCTGCACCCCAGTAAGGTAATCGTTTCCTTCTTTTCCAATTGCTCTTCTGAGCTTTAAAATATCACTACACTTATTAGGCATGTGTGTGTACATGGGTATGCGCACACACATGCGAGTATGCACACACACACATGCTTGTGCCGTGGAAAAGAACAGGTAGTGTTGTGGTGTTAGTTTATGAGTCCTGGGGATTGACTCGTGGCTGGGAAGCAAGCACCTCTTCCTTCTGAACCACCTTGCTGACACAGCTCAATGGCTTTTTAAAGCCTCGGCTTTACTGTCAGTTCCTTTGCTTTGTGGTTAAGCCTTTGCATCTGGAGGTCTCATCAGAAAATGTCGGAAGAGGACCCAGGCAACACCCTTGCTATTTAAGCACTCGCACCCTGACCTAGAGAAGAGAAGTTGGTGATCTGTGTCTTCCGACGGCTGCCCTAACACAGGAATCGAGGACATCACAATCCGTCCAAAGATATGGGAAGGCACACACCACAGAGGTGCATCCAAATGTCAATGCCCAAACTCCACATTTCTTGCCACACTACCTCCACTGTCACCTGCGACACAGAACACAGGATGTCCCAAACAGATGAATATGGCAAAGCACACCTATGCACCACATCCAAATGCCTAGCTGATCATGACAGAGGGGCAAAGTTCCTTGTGACTGAAATCTTTGAAAAGAGAGGGAGGTCTTTGAAAGGGAAGGGGCATAAGGTGCATGATGACAATCATATCAAAGAACAGTGAAGAACAAAAATAACTACAACAGAATACATCTCTCTTCATGTCTGTGTCACTGCCCAGCCATGGCTGGCTCTCTGGCCTACCATATCTTGGGACCCCAGAGATTTCACTGATGCTTTTTCTCGGCTCTTCCCTTGGAGAATATGCCCAAGCTGGCCTAACTCCTGGAGTGTTGGGGAGGAAAGATGTTGTATCTATGAAGTGCACACTACTCCCCATCTTCCAGTATCTCACCTTCCTGATGTTACCATCATGGACATGGGATTTACCTGGCTCCAAGTTCAATATCACATGAAAAATTCTGGCAGCCCATGGGACATCTTTTCTACATCTCTTCCTCAAAGATCCCCCAAAAGGCTGGAGATGCTGTTCGCTAACCTCAAAGAAGCAATGAATTCCAGAGCATTCTCAGTCTCCCTAGAAGACCCTCTACTGTCCCTGATTCACTGAACTGCATGTGGCCATAGCCAACCTTCATCCTCTGGTCCCCAGAACTTGCACATCAACAGCAACAGTGCGAATGACCTGACGCGCAAAGAGAGCACAGGGCAGGCACACTCACTGTGATGATGTTGAAGAAGTCATCGTCGCCCAGAGTGTCCAGAATCGAGGAGACTGTCTGCTTGGCAATGGTCAGGCGGAGTCCCTTCATGCTGCCACTGACATCCACTAAAATGACAACATCTTTTGGAGACGTTGCTGCCTGGATATACCTAAGTGGACAGAAAATTAAGTAAACATGAATTGTGGCCTCTCGATATTTTCTCTCAAAATTGACTAAGAGGTTTAAGCACTGCCTACCATTTCCTGTTCCTGCAGTCAAAGGCAATGACGCCATTCTCATCTGGTTCCCATTTAATCCCTAGAAGAAAAATGGGGGTGTTGAGAAACCCTGAAACTTCAAATGGTTATCTGCAGTACTTTAAGGCTGCTCTGCTTTGCTGACCAAATAGATGGGGTGAAAAATCACAGCCCAGGATCTCCTCATCGGCCATTCATCCAGCTCTGCAAAGTGCCCTCAGGCACCAGCCCTACAGCAAACAGGGCCTTAGCCCTTCCTGCTTCAGACAGTGAAATGAGACAGCCTCAGCAACATGCTGTCCATGGAG